>NC_073302.1:368774973-369074973 GCF_027595985.1 Sorex araneus
GGTGCTCAGGGGATCATATGCAGTGCTGGAGATCAAACCAGGGTCAGCCTCAGCAGGAGCCTGGATGTCACTGGGACTTGCTTCTCTTCCAGTTGGGTGCAGTTGTGATGGGGGCCACTTGGCGGTGCTCGCGCTGAGATTCTTGGGGGAAAGCCTCAACAAGGGGATGCACATTCCTCGAGTGTGAGACATCTATCCCCATGCCAGCCAGGCAGTGTGATGTGAAGGGCCCTGCCACCAACACGGAACCAGGCCTGGACCCAGTGGCCATTTGTGCCCTCTCTGTCCAGCTTTGATTTCTCCCGCCTCGTGAATGCAGATCCTGCCTGAAGTGTGTGATGCCATGCCCCAGCTGGCACCAATTGAAGACAAGGTCTCAAGTCTCTTAGTAGCTCCCCGGCTCCAATGTTCCCAGGGGTGAGCCATGAATCACCAGCAGTTTGACCCACCTTGGCAGCGGGACCTCAGCTGTCTGCCCTGAGCTGGGGTCCCTGTGTTCTCATCACCCATGTGGAATAACTGAGTCTTGGTGCACACAGAACGCTGCCACACACAGTGAAAAGCGTACAGGGACAACATCAGTCCCGGGGAAGCAAAACACTCAGTTTCCAAAAGCAAGAAAGTGCTCTGACTGGGGAGGTATGCCTTCACTTGTGGTCCTGAGCGGCCCCTCCATTAAAATTCAAGATCTTGACTTTCCAGGCTTTGGGGAAGTTGCGGTTCTCACTTTTCAAATGTCACATAACTTATTACTCATAATAAGGAAACAATCATGTAAATCACTTTTCTAGGGGCCGGAGAGGGAGTCCTAAGGTTAAGGCTTTTGCCTTGTATACTGCTGACCCAGGTTCAAATCCCTGGCACCACATATGGTACATTATTAGGGGTTACTCCTGAGCACAGGGCCAGGAATAGCCCCGAGTACTACTGGGTGTGGCTCACCTCACTCCCAACACAAAAACAAGAACACTTTTTTTTTTTTGGAGCTGGGGAGATTGCTCAAGTGATAGAGCACCTGCCTACTATGTGTGAGTCCCTAAGTTCAATCCCCAGACATCTTGAAAGACCCCTCCATACACCTCCCCATGTGACTTTCAGCCCCTAACTGTCAGATCTGCACCCATGAGCCGAGCTTGCTAGGACCACTGGGTGAGGAGCCTATAAAAATATAAACTATAAGAACCCTGTTCGAGATGTGCATTCAATGATCTTTTGCAAGCTTGCCCTGCCTGCTGAAGTGCATGGCCTCTCTACAGCTCATTCTGTGTTGGTTCTATGCCATTGGAGGGTACTTGCAGGAGTGACTGCTAGAGGGGTAGAATTTTTATTATAATTCCAATGATTCATAATCCATACAGGCTTAGTGGCTACTACCTAGAGGAAGAACGATTGATCAAACCCTCAGAAAGCTTGCAATGAGATTTGGGATAGGAGAGAATTTTGTTGTTGTTATTTTTTCAATGGAAAGGTTGTTTTAATTTGGGGGGTGGGGGTGGTTTGCTTGTGTTTCTTTAATTTTTAAATTTTTTAAACTGGAATCAGTGAGATACACAGTTACAAGGTTTTTCATGATCGGGTTTCAATCATATAGTGTTCTAACACCCGTCTCTTCACCAGTGTACATTTCCCACCACCAATGTCCCAGTTTCCCTTTCATACTCCCACCACCTACCTCTATGGCAGGTACTTTTCTTCTCTTTCTGTCTCTCCATCTCTCTGTTTCTGTCTTTGTCTGTCTGTCTGTCTGTCTGTCTCTCATTATGGTTTGCAATACAGATATTGAAAGGTTATCATGTATATCCCTTTACCTAATTTCAACACTCAGTTCTTATCGGAGGAGAGTTTGAATTCAGCAGATACTGACAGTGGCACTGAGAACAGAGGTGGCTGCGGGAGGGAGGAAGGGAGAGAGGAGGTGGCGGCAGGATGGCGGTGGAGGGATATTGCCACTTTGGTGGTGGGCAGGGTACAGTGGCATTGTAAGCATAAAACAATAGCAATGCTGTTGTAAACCATGAGACCTCATGGGGGGAACAAAGCTGCTCAAGAAATGTGCAGAGTATCTCGTGAGAACACTGCGATTAGAACCCGAGAGGTGGGGTTGAATCACTGGAGGAATGGCCGCTTATCTGTGAGAGGGAGGCGGGCACTGTGCCTCCTTAGCTCCCAGATGCAGCTGGGGCTCTTCATCTACCCTATCGGAATTGCCCTAGATAGCGCAGAGCAGAGCGTTCTCAAACAATAGGGTGATTGTTTGCCACTCTGCTTCCAGGAGCAGAGTCAGCTCTCTAGCAAACGGAAGCCTAATTCAACCAGATTCCTGTTTGGTGCCACAACAGAGACCTGCCTGGGCCAGAGTCTTGGCCTCTGCACCCCCTCAGCCCCCCACCCAGATTCATACCCAGCATTTTTGGCACCACCCCTCTTCCCCCAAGGGGAGCAGGACAGAGGAGTCATTGCTTTACCCTCTGCTTGTTCGGGATGGCACACAGGGGTCATGTTCCCTGCCTCTCACAGTTGAGGCTGATGCTGGGAGCCTGGGTCTAAGTCAGACGCCTGCTGCCGGAAAGTGGCCCTGAACAAAGGAAGCCAGAGAAGAGGAGAAAAAGATTTTTCTTAATGTTTTTCCCCAACACTGAAAGCTTTTTCAAAGACTGAACTCTCATTAATGTGCCACAAAACTACATAAACAAAATCTAGCCTAGAGAGTCTTCAAAGGATCCATGTGAGCAAGGATCTACTTTGTTAGAAGCAAAAAGCCCATGAATTAGGGAGAATCCTTTTCTCTTTCCTTTTTTCTTCCCTTGTCAACTGCTTTTGGTTTTGTTTGTTTTATTTTTTTTGCACCATGCTTCAGTGCTCAAGGGTTACTCCTGGCTCTGCACTCAGATATTACTCCTGGTGGCACACTGGGAACCATATAGGATGCCTGGGATTGGACCCTGGTCAGTTTGCATGCAAGGCAAGCAACCTAACTGCTGGACTATCATTCCAGCCCCTTTACCCACCCTTCTCTCCCTCCCTCCCTCCCTCCCTCCCTCCCTCCCTCCCTCCCTCCCTCCCTCCCTCCCTCCCTCCCTCCCTCCCTCCCTCCCTTCCTTCCTTCCTTCCTTCCTTCCTTCCTTCCTTCCTTCCTTCCTTCCTTCCTTCCTTCCTTCCTTCCTTCCTTCCTTCCTTCCTTCCTTCCTTCCTTCCTTCCTTCCTTCCTTCTTTGCCCAGGAATGGGATCCAGGCCTCACATATACAGAGCAAGTGTTCTGTTGCTGAGCTACCTCCCAGCATATAAGTGGAATCCTAAATAAATGTTTGCATGCACTCTTCAGTTTTTGAAGCATCTGTCCAATGCATTGCTGCATTGTCGATCCTGGTAGAGGTTGGGATCATTAACTTTACCACGTGAGCTAAGAAGACAAGGAGGCTGAATTTGGCATGAAACAGGCCAAGGTTAATATTTCCTTTCCCAGAACCTGATGACCCTGGCCAAGACATGGCCTTCCTCAGAATCTCTTTGTGCAGAAGTTAGATGTACACATCCATTGAGATTGATTGCTACCAACAGGTTCCACTCTATCATCAAGAGTATCTGGGTGCAGACCCTGAGCCAGGCTGTTTCACTTCAAGTACCCCAGAGAGCCCTCCCTGCCCCAAGGGACCCAGTTCCAGCAGCCAAAAACCTCCACAATTCAACTGCCACCTGTGCTCAAGGCTGCTCCCCACCCGCTGGGGCCGAGCCTCACGCACGAGTGAACCTATTCCTGGACCTCGAGACACAGCATAAAACACTCCCTACCCATTCTCCAAGAGTACCACATCACATTTGATGGGGTTCAAATAGTAGACCACCAATCATAGAGGGAAATATATATGCATATATATATATTTTCAGATACACATATGAAAGTTCACATCACTCAACGTTTATCAACATGTTTAGTGATATCCTAAAAAATGTCTTAATGGCCCTTGCCAAAATAGAACAATCTTCACACTGTTTCCTCTATGAATATTTTTCGGTAGCATTTTCAGCAGTTTTTCATAACAAACAATACAAAATATATTATTTTGGTTGTGCTTTCGCACAGGGATTGGGGCTTGGGATGGAAACATCACAAATATGGTGGTGGGAAGGTATAAAGGTTGTGGGATTGGTGTTTGAATATTAAATGTAATCAAATATTGTGAACTACCTTATAAAATTAAAAAATTAAAAAATATATAAAACAAAACAAAACAAAAGAGTATCTGGGTGGGAGTCAGTAAAGGACAATTATTGGTAAATGACCAAGGGTGGGTAGAGAGAACCCGGGCTCAGTTAAGTTCAGATAAAATCAAGGAGGAGGGTTGGAGAGATAGGACTCAAGAGGTTGATCTCAGGCAAAGCAACACTCAAGCAAAAAACATCCAAAAGGATATCTAATACCAGAGGCCAAGTCAAACTCAGTAAGTGGCTGAAAGTGGTAGACATCCCTAAAGTGATCCCAGTGAGTGGCATACCCTGGGATAATCCTTTCTCCAGTATGGCTGGGACCTGGAATTTAATTGTGACCCACTGAAGTGGCAAGGCTGTCTGTAGTGATCTCAGATGAGCCCAGAGAGCTGCCGTGTTTCCCATTCTTGGGCTCCTCATTATTAGCATCACCTCTAAACACCTGGTAATGCGGAACTTTGTGATCTTGGACTCTGGGCTCAATGCGACCCAGGAGCAGAGATCCTCTGCCTGCTTCCCCCAATCTCCAGCAACCCAGGGGTCACGCCCATAAGCCACCTCCTACCGGCACCAGATAATCTCCTCATCGGCCACCCTCCAGAACTCACAGCTGCCTCTCCCGGAAGGGAGCATAAAATGAGGGCTTCATAACCATGTCACTAGACTCTGCACCAGGGGTGCCCCAGAGGGGGGTGGGTTAGAGCCCTCCCCACCCAAGGGACCCAGTCTCAGCAGCCAACCTACATTACCCCACCGCCGCCACACTTCCAGGTCGCTTTCCACATGCTCAGGCCGAGCCTCACACATGAGTGAACACATTCCTGGACTGTGAGGCCACTTTGCAGACACACAACACATCATAAAACACTGCCAACCAATTTTCCATAAAATCATAGAGGGAAATATATCTATATATCTATATCTGTATCTACATCTATATCTATAGCTATATCTATCTATCTATCTATCTATCTATCTATCTATCTATCTATCTATCTATCTATGCCTCTTGGAGAGCCCGGCAAGCTACCCACATGGAAGAGCCTGGCAAGCTCTCCTTGGCATATTTGATATGCCAAATTCAGTAACAATAGCAGGTATCATTCCCCTGACCCTGAAAAGAGCCTCCAATCATTGAGAAAAACAAGTAAGGAGAGGTTGCTAAAATCTCAGGGCTTAGATGAATGGAGATGTTACTGGCGCCTGCTTGAGTAAATCTATGAACAACAGGATGACAGTGATACAGTGATACCTCTAACCATAGGACATCTGTGTAGACTGTGTTGAAGCACAAACTATTTTTGCATCTCGTTCCATTCTGCTGCTCTCTCTTCTAAGCCAGACCCCTCATTCCATTTAGCTGTCCTCTCAATTTCCTCTTTCTGGGCCACTGCCTGAGTTTGAGCTGATCTTAATGACCTCAAGGCACACTTTTTAGGAGAATCAGTCAGTAATTGGGAGTCTTGCACGTCCGTCATACTGGAATTATGTGATGGTGAGTCATGATTACATCAGGGGTTTGTTGTTTGATAAAGAATGCATGTACAGTATGCTTGGGTTATTATATATCTGTTAGATGCATATTTTTAAAGTGTAATTTTGATGTATTTCCTTATTGGAACTAACCTTGAGAGTTCTGCTAAAGTGTGCCAGTATTGTATTTTTTTCTTTTTGGTTTTTTGTTTGTTTTTTGTTTTGGGGCCACGCCTGGCAATGCTCTGGCTTACTCCTGACTCTGCACTCAGGAATTATTCCTGGCAGTGCTCAAGGGACCATATGGGATGCCAGGGAAGCGTACTATCACGCCAGCCCAGGTGTGTAAGGATTCTTTGCCATAAGCTGAATTCTTTCCTCTTGTAAACACTAAGCTTTGCATACTTCACATGGAGACAGACTGTTCAAGGAAGGCATTTCTCCTTCAGCCCTGTCCCCTGGCTTTCACATCTTTTCAATATAGTCCACTTTCAGCAGGTTGTGTTGGTTGGACGGTGTGTCTGACAGCCCCTTTTCCTCTACATTTATTTCTTGGGGTTCTGTAAAAAAATAGGTGTCAGGCCCAGGTCCGGGAATGGCTCAGTGGTGGGGCACAGGCCTTGCATAGTGCAAGCCTGGGTTCAATGTGTAGCATCATGGGGTGAGGGTTGGGGTGACCCCAGAACACCACCACCAAAGAAGAAGTATTCATCCTCCCTTGTTTGTTCATGCACTGACTTAGATTGGCCTTATCTTACTGTTTGTATTGGAATGAAGTCTTAGCATTGGTTACTCAAGAAGCTCCAACTGGGGGGACAGGAGTCCAGAGGGTAGAACATTTTCCTTGCATATGGCTAACCCGGGTTCAATCCCCGGCATCCCATATGGTCCCCTGTGCACTGCCACTAGTAATTCCTGAGTGAAGAGCCAGGAGTAGCCCCTGGGCATTGCCGAGTGTGACACCACGCCCCCCAAAATAAAATCAGGGGAGGAGCTGCAACTTGGATCTCCAAGAGCTCTTTAATATGGCTCCTTTAGCCTCTTATTATGTCCCATCTTTTTTTTCTCTTCCTTTCTTTTCTTGCGTTTCCTTCATTTCTAGCACAGAAAGCTGTTCTGAGCTTATTTTGTACTAATTCTGTAGGAACCCTGAAATCAAGCAGTTCTCTTGAACATTGGTTCCTTTTACTGGAGAAGGGTATTTAAAACCAAGATCTGGGCAGTGAATCAGCAAGATCTCATTGTTTCCGGGGTGCGGTTGTTTCTAGCCTGCCTCTGTGGGTTGTTATATTGTGCTGTCTACCTCATGCCTCTTACATCTGTCTCTATCTCTGTGTCTGCTATTGCTCTGTGTACCTTTTAGGATACAAGTCAATATTGACGCATCTGATTCCAGTTCAGCACCTGAGGGTTCATCTCTTCATTTGAAGTTTCTTTTCCCAATGGTAGGAAACTGGCACTGGGTGTCTGCAGTTTATTTATTTGTTTCTCTCTACTATATAAATTTTAGAATTTCTAATCTTTGTACCTCTGATGACCAGATTTGCTCCTTAGAGTTCAGTCTATATGTGCAATTATTTTAATGTGGTTGGGTGCTCTCAAGTAGTTCTCAGTAGGACTGGGGGTCACTCAAGTGATATTTGACCTGATGATTCAGTGTTCAGACCCCGTAATGCTGGAGATGATCAGGTTCACACCCAATTGTATTTGTGGGAAGGGGTGCTGGGCAGGGGTGGTCTGGGGTGCTGCAGGCCAGCCTTACATGCCTAGCCCATTGAGCTCCATCTCTAGTCCAAGTTCTTTTTCACCTTAACTATACAGTATGAGTCACTGTTTTTCCGAAGTGTTTTGGTAGCTGATATTTTAAACAGATTATGTGGCAGGTATAAAGTATTTAAGAAACTGCCAAATGAGGGACCAGATAGTACAGTGGGTAGGGCATTTTTCTTGCATGAGTCCAATTGGGTTCAAGCCCCAGCACTCCAAATAGTTCCCCCAAGCCCCACAAGGAATTCCTGAGAGCGAATTCAGAAGTAAGCCCTGAGCACCGCTGGGTGTGACCCCAAAACAAATAAAAAGAAATTGTCAAATGATTTTCCAAGTGACTGAGGCATGTTGCATATTCCCACCAGCAATATCTGTGAATTCTGGTCACTGCCTTGCTGATAGCAGTGGATTTTATCTGATTTTTTAGGCCAATAACTTAGCCTTCCATCATTCCCAGCTTCCAGCATCTATAAAAAGAAAATAAGAATAATACCTTCTTCATTCTATTGGACAAGAGTTAAGTGATGTTTTGCACAAATGGGGGCTTTATGTAAAATCCTCAGACTAGGATTTTTAGATAAAATGCAGGACAAGCAGTAAAATTTGAATATCAAGATGAAAAACTTTTAGTATGCAGTCCACGTAATACTTGAGGACTACTAATGATACTAAAAATCATTACATGAAATTTGAAATCTAACAAATAAAAATTCAGAGCACCTAATTAAAGTTCTATTTTCCACAACGCTATTTTTAGAATGAATGAAACTCAAATGTTACATGAGATATATGCATCCAAAAGTTATCTGATGTTTTAGGCATTAGCTAATTTTCACCTGCTTTAGCCTCTAGAGGAATTTCTCTTAAAAGGAGTTTTCAAATATCCATGAAGAAGATGAAGGAGAGAGTCAAAGGTTCTTGGGTGAGCTTGAACTAAAACAGCTCCTGGGAGGGTATTTCAGGTAACATGAGTCAGAAAGTTGACTCTAAGGCCAAAATTGTGAACAAAATACAATTTGCCCAGCTGTGCCCATTTTCACAAGGAAACACCTGCATGACTGAGAAGCAGTTCAGACATTGCATTCTCCTGACAAACACTAGGGTCTCCTGACATAACACTGGGGCCTCCTGAGGGAGCGTGGGGCCTCCTGCACTGGGCTAGCTGGGGGCTGAGCAACTTGTACGCTGATTTCGGGCAGTGATGTTTTTCTGAAGGGGATTACCTGGGAATTTCCTCAGACATTTCCTCTCAAAGTGACTTCCTGGGGCCTTCTACTTGAAAGTGGGTCGTTATCCTTTTGAATAAAATTGTCAAAGGCAGACAAGTCTGAGCTAAGCAAAGGGATCTTATAAGTGGGGAAGGGAGGGATCCTGGCAAGTGCTTAATTGATTGGCAGACCCGGTAATTATATTTCCTCCCTAGTCTTTTTCAAAGACCCAAACCAGCGAATTCTTCCATCACATCAAACACGTGCCAAATGTCTGAAAGCTGTTACATTTACTAACTTACCAAAACCTTGTAATAACCCTGTAAGGCAGGGGGGACCTTCACCCCCCATTTTTCAGATGAGGAAATTAAGGCACAGAGATGTTCCAGTCTCAGGGGCCAACAAGGAGCCGGCATGGATACTTGTAATAACAAGCACTGAGCAGCCTCCTAGCTCCGAACGGAGGTGGCCACCTTCTCCTAACTCAGTCCTCTAAGGTAGAACTAGAGATCTCAACTGACTTATTCTCCTGTAGTACACCTTGCATGGGGTGCTTTGTTTTTGCTATGCCTTATTTTTGTGATTTTATTTTCATTTACTTCATTGTGGTTTACAGGAGCATTAATAGTAATGTTGCAGAAATTCAGTGTTGCTCCAGCAAGCCTGCCACTGGACTGTGCGTGTTTCTCCACCAGTATCCCTGGGTCCCCACTCATCCCCTTCACCCCTCTTGGCAAACTCAGTTCTATGGCTGATGCTTCAGGCCAACTGTTACCATTCACCATTGTTGATCTCCTCCCTTTCTTTTTAGCCACATATGAGAGAGTTCACTTGATATTTGTAATTCTCCCTTTGACTCAGTTTGCTCAGCTTAATGCCCTCTGACTCCACCCACAAAGAAATGAGCTGCAGAATTTTATCCTTTCTCGTAGCTGAGTAGTATTCCATTGTGTATAGAAACCATTGTTTATCATCCACTCAATCTGTTGTTGGGCATTGGGTTGTTTCCTTTGCATGGCTGTGGTGAATAGTGAACAACAAATCCCTTTTTCTATTAATATCTCTGTGTTCTTGGGAAGAGATGTTATAAGTGGAACTTCTGGGTCACGTGGAGTTTAATGCTAAATTTTTGGAGACACCTCCAGACTCTTTTACATAGAGGGTGAATCTGACGATGCCCCTGCCCAAATAGTGAGCCTAGTTCCTCCCCCACAGATCCCTGCCACCACTGGTTGTTTCAGTTCATTTTGATGTAGGCCCATCTCACTGGTGTGGGGTGAGATTTCATTGTCATTCTGATTTGCATTTCCCTGATGATGAGTGATGAGGAGCACTTTTCAGATACCTACTGGCCATCACTCAGCCTCTTTGAAGGAGAGTGTTCAGCTCCTCACCCCAGTTTTTGATGGACTTAGTTTCTGGAGTTCTATTATTTTTATTTTTATTTATTTTATTTTATTTTTGGGTTTTTGGGTCACACCTGGTGATGCACAGGGATTACTCCTGGCTCATGCACTCAGGAATTACTCCTGGAAGTGCTTGGGGGACGATATGGTATGCTGGGAATCGAACCCGGGTCAGCCGCGTGCAAGGCAAACACCCTACCCGCTGCACTTTTGCTTCAGCCCCTCTGTTATTTTTAACAGTTGGTCAAACAAGTGTGTTTTGCCTCTTTTCTTTGTGTATTAATTGGCCTCCTACTTGGCGTCTGAGCTGCTGGTGGTGAAGAGCAGCTAGGCCAATGCAGATGTAGATGTCTGACGGGCAGAGTGAGCAGAACAAAACCTGGGCCACCCCACACCCAGCTGTCAGACGAGCAAGGTGCTGGGTAATGAGCTGAGCCAGAGGTCCCCCAACTTCCTGGAGAGAGGGCTGGAACTAATGGAGCACTGATTTCTCATTGCAGGTGATAAATCTTCCTAATGGCATTTCAAACACATTGTTCTAAATTTAAATATTTTAATATTAATTTATTCTAATATTACCTCAAGTGGATAATGAGCACTGCCATCCACTGAGTTGAAAGAGAAAAGAAAAATCACCAGCAAATCCTTGCAAATTCCCCATTTTGGGAAGGAGTACATCCAGAGGAGAGAGAACAAAAAACAACCTTCCATCAAAAAGTAAAAACAAAGAGTGTTTGAGTTTGTAGTGGTGGTATTCCAAATCATAATCAGTGGGAGCTATTGTGAAGTTTTCAGCGGAATGATGGAAGCCGTGGCCCCGCCGCGTCCTTAGCTGAGACTCTGAGTTTTTGCCTCCGACAAAGCACAGCAACAATTATTGAGTATTCACTGTGCTTCATAGACTCTCTGTGCTTGATGCTGAGTAGTATAGCTCATGCACCGCTGCTAGGAACCACCAGCTAGTGCTCTGTACCTCCATCCTACTTACAGCGAAAACTGAGGCTTCGGTGGTATCTGCACAAGTTAAGTAGCCCTCAGAGGTCAGCCACATCTGATTCTGGCAGTCGGGTGCTATTTGGGTTCTCTCGTGGCTGGAGCTGGTGCACCCCATCAGGAAAGTGAAGCCACCAGCTGAGCCTGAGTTTGTTCTGTTTTTTTTTTTTCATTTGCTCCTTCCAAAGAGGTAGCATGTGGTGTCATTTAGGGGTACGGGACCTGGGGAACTATTAACCTTCCAGGACAAAGGGCTGGGAAGGGAGTTGGAAAGCCCTCAGTAAGCAGGGAGTGGCCAGGAACATACCTTAGTGGCCGTCAGAATAAATGAAAGGGCAAAGCCTGGTCTTGATGCGCAGCTGATCCTCTTCAGGGTTGCAGTTTATCCGAGAGCCTTCAGCTGACACCCGGTGTGCAGTGAAGACATAAGGAATCCATTGTGTATCTTTCACAGCTTCTTGATCCACTGTCTGTATCTGGGTGTTTTGTTGTTCCCTTACCTTGGCAATTGTACTGAGTATGGTGTGCATATATCCTTTTGAATGAATGTTTTTGTGTTTGGGGAATAGATGCCCAGAAGTGGTATCGCTGGATTGTAAGATAGTTCTATTCTGATATTTTGGATGGATCTTCATATTGATTTCCATAAAGGCTGACAGGCATGGATAAAAGTAGAGGATATCATGCCGAAATCAGAAGGACAGGGATAGAGACAGAATAAGCTCTCTCATATGTGGGACTTAAAGATACACAATAAGGCATCAACAAAAGTCCAAAGGCAATTGATCCAACAATTGAGTTGGGGGGAGGCCTTAGGAGGGAGGAGTCCTTGGGAAAGGGATGAGGTACACTGGTGATGGGCATGTTATGGAATTATGGAATTTAGAATGGTGCATGGAAACCATTATCAATAGCATTGTAAAATAGAGAATCTCAATTAAATTTAAAAAATACTTATTTGGCTTTTTGACTCATACCCAGTGATGCTCAGGGGTGACTCTGGCTCTTCACTCAGGAATTGCTTCTGGTGGTGCTCAGGGCACCATATGGGATGCTGGGGATCCAACCCAGGTTGGTCGTGTGCAAAGCAAGCGCCCTCCCTGATGTGCTATAGCTCCACCTCCCCTTTTTTTTATTAAAAAGAAATCCAGCACAACCATTCAATGCTGTGGGCTAAAGCAGCCAACTGTCATCTTGCAATGTTTGACGGCCTGTGTCAGGTAGCAGCTCATTAACTCCCCGCTGCAAACATGCACTGAAATGTGTTCTGCAGTCAATAATGGGACTCCCTGAAGTAACTCTCTGTTATTTTGTTTGGGGTCACATCTGACTATGCTCAGGGATCATTCCTGATCAGGTGCTCAGGGAGCCAGATGGGATTCCAGAGATGGAACAGGGATGAGAGTATGCAAGGCAAGTGCCTTAGCTGCTGCATTCTTTCACTAAGCCCCAAATTCTGCTCCTTCAAAGGAGCAGTAAGCCAAGTACAACTGGGTTACAGATACAGACACATCAACAATGGTTGCATATATGTGCAGACATAGTTTGTGGTGGAGGGTGAGCTATCTCCCAGGAGGAAGAAGTTCGCCTGCACATTCCAGAAAGGGCAGGGGCGGGAGGGGGGTCTGGTGAGGACACCTGGTGTACTTGTCCCCACCTTGGGCATGGACAAGTGGTGGCATGATCCTGTGCAGCCTCTGCTGATGTGGCTAGTAAAAGCCAGAGGCCCTGAAGCCCTCAACCTTTGTGCTCTCAAGAGCTCTTGCCACCACCAGGGCCAACACTCTCTGTGTACTCAATCCTGGTGGCCAGCAACCCAGCCTGCACACCAGAGGCGGACCTAGTCTTCACCCAGCACCCCAGCATATGTCCTGACTGTCTGGAGGCTGCCTGACCTTCTCCACCTGTCACACACCATGCAAACCCTTCCTTGGTGCTCAGGGGACCATATGGGAAGCTGGGGATCCAACCCTGGGGATCCCTCAGCCCTGGGCTAGAGTCTCACTAGGTCTGCAAAAAGTTTCTTTTCCCATGGTTAATGATACTTCATGTCCAGTGCCTATGTGTGGCTGTCTTCTGTCTTGTTTGGCTCTGAACTGGACAGCACCCCTGGGCTACCCTTGGAAGCCCTCTGCACTCTCCAGCCAAGTATGAGTGCCCAGACTGAGTTTTGGATTTCTTTCGTGCTGTTGTCCTTGTCTTCACTTTTTCTGCTCTATTTTGGCTTCGAGTTCAGCAAACACCAGGCCCCTTTGCACAGACACAGAAACAAAGTCAGATTTTGTGAGTTGGGGAGAAGATCCTGAGCCCTGAGAACTGATGCAGGGCTGGCGTTTAGCTTCTCACCAGAACTATCCATTAGAACCTGCAAAGAGAATTGAGAGTGGCTTAGGGAGCACATTTTTTCCACTCCGATATTGATTTAGATTATTACTTACTGTTGAGGGGAGACTTTAAAGGCCATGAATGAGATGCGTATAGAGGGGAATTATTAGTAAACCACACCCTGATGGAAAACTAGTTTACTGATTTGTCCTCTATAGGACAGCATGGAAACTCCTTGAGTATGGCACACAGCACCCCCTGACCCCCTAAAATCTAGCACCATTTTCTGTTTTATCTCTTGCCACCACTGTGCATTTTATAACAAAAACAAATACAAACCTTGTAGTCCATATGCTCAGCTTTTTATGTGGTCTCCATTCATTTGCCTGTGACATGCATTTTGCCTGAAATACTTCTTCTTCCATCTTGGTGATGTCCTACCCTGTAGTATGCTGGTAAATACCTAATAATGAAACTTCTGGGAGGAAAGAACTTGTTGAACAAACTCTACAGAGCTAGAGAAATGGTACAGGGATAAGGCACTCAACTTGCATGCAGCCGACCCCAGTTTGATCCCGTGCACAACAAATGGATCCCCCAGCCTCCCGCAGCCAGGATCTCTGAATACAGAACCAGGAGCCAGCCCTGAGGACAGCTCAATGTGACCCCCAAACAAAGCAAACAAAAAATCCTACAGAGTTTGGTGATTTTTTTTGAGTCTTCTGGTGAATACTATTACTGACTTCATATTCCAATCTGGTTATAGAATTATGGAATGCAGAATTGGGAAATGACCACATTTGGTCACAGGGTTTTGTGTTTGATTGTTTGTTTGTTTTTTCAACCCAGTTGTGAAAGGCTACTGTCTACCCTTGACTCCACAGATCCACTCAGAGAAAACTCCTCCAGGCAGCCTTCTGGATTACAACCTGCTGGGGACCCCAGCGACTTTGTGTGCATATCTCTGACATTGTGCTCCAGTGCAGTAACTGCATCTTGACTACCTCTTCCTCTGCCTGCCTCACAGTCAGCCTACCGGCCCCCCAACCTCCCAGTTTTTGGCTCTTAAACCATGTCAGGTTGACACATGCCACCAGAAATATACTTATTGAGTAAATGAGTGTGACCCTCCCCAGCCTTGCCAAAGTTGTGTCCTTTTTCCCTCCCACTGCTGGGTTCTATTATGTTTTTGGTAGTAAAACCACTGAAACCACCTACTGGTATACTCCTCTGGGCTTGTTAGACATGAGCTAGGACGGTGTGGCTAGGGAAGGGTTGGTCAGGCTGGGACATGGCCAGAGACCCCAGATTTCAGTGTAAAGTTGAGCAGTCCCAGTCATTAAAGTGATTTGAGCCTGGCCCATTCTTTCCTTTCTTTCTTATACCCTGTCATTAGATAGGAGGTGGAGATCTTGCAGTTGACTTTGCACTTTCTTTCAAAGCCGCAGATTTATGAGGCTTAACGCTTTCCCCAGGCATTTGCTAGTCAGATGGATGGGAAGAAAGCTTGAATTCAAAAACAGCTACTGCATTCCACTGCACCACAGATTTTGTGCCAAAGGGGGAAATAAGTATTTAAAGTGGGGTGCAAGTTGGGAGCTTGTACTGTGGTGAGGGTGTATGCTTAGCATTTGCCTGATCAGAAATCAGTTCTCAGCACCACAAGGTTCCCCAAGCATCACTGGATGCAGCCCAGGAGGCCTCAGCATTGCCAAAGTGAACTGGATATGCCGGTAGCATCACTGCATCCTTAGGAACTTGCATTGAACCACAGGCCCAGTTGGCTGATAGTTTCCCGGGAAAACTCCGCCCCCCCCCCCCAAGAAAGTGGGGAGGTGTGACCATTAGGTGAAGCTGTTCTGTTTTTGCTTTTGTTTTAAATTGTGCGACATTCCTTAAAGATGGGGTGAGATGTTTAGGTGGTAAAATTTAGTAGTACTTAGTTCTCATCTCATGCCAATAATATAGATTATAAAATTAGTAGATTTGGGGATTAAGAAGGATACACTAGTGAAGTGAGTGCCTGCCCTAAGAACCAAATCACCCATCTGCAGAGTTATGTCTGGTGGCGGTCATCCACCTTCAGTCACCAAGAATCCAGGCTCGGTCTCCATCCTCTAAATACTAAAATGCCTGGCCCACAGTGTATGACATGTTCAGACACAAAATGGATCCCATTGGCTGGTGTGTTGTAGCATTTGTAGCTCCCGGTTGACTGAGCACCCTGTGGCTTTGGTGTGGGGTGATGACTTTTTCATCTCTTGAACTCACCTTCTGCTTACTGGCCCCAGTTCAGAGCCAGAAATCCATTCTATTGCTGTTCTCTCAATAAAAGGTGAATCCTTAGTATAGGAAAGCTCAAGTCTAGATTGGTCTTTACCTCTTATCTAGGTTGAATCTCTTCTCTTTGTTGTGCCCAGATCTCTAATGGGTGGACTTCTAGATTGTTTCAAGGGAATCTATGTGAAAGAGACTTTTCTTTCATTTTTTTGGTCTAGGGGCCACTCCGAGCAGCCCTGAGGCACCACCCCAGGCCATTGTCCGGGTTCCACTCCTGAGATACTCAAGGGACTCTGGGTAGCTGGGCATGGACCCTACCTGCTGAGCCTGCCCTTTGGGCTCTCTCCCCAGCCCAGGTGTTAGCAATGTTGGCAAGATGCCTTCCTGCCCCTTCCTGCTCTCTCCTCATCCCCACCTGCTTTGAAACCATTCTGGATGGTCTTTCCTTTTATTTTATTTTTTAACAAGTAGATGTTTGTCGCACCCCTATTCTGAATCAGCCACCCTGCAGGGGCGCCTGGGCACTCACAGGGTTTCAATTTTCTTGGGGAGTTGATGTTGACAGGCCATGGGCAGGCTCTGTTCTGGGGTCCCTGCCCTCAGCTTTGCTCTGTGCCTCACCATATTTCTCCCGAGAACCTTCTTTGTCTAAATCAGTCTATAGTTTTCCTCTCTTCTAAGTCCCCATCTCTAAAAGACTATTCTGGAGCCTCCAACAGCCCCAATTTTCTTGACACTGGGGCTCAGGAATTTCTTTTTTTTTCTTTTTGGGTCACACCTGGCATTGTACAGGGGTCACTCCTGGCTCATGCACTCAGGAACTACTCCTGGCGGTGCTTGGAGGACCATATGGGATGCTGGGAATCAAACCTGGGTTGGCTGCGTGCAAGGCAAACACCCTACCCGCTGTGCTATTGCTCCAGCCCCCGGCTCAGGAATTTCTTCAAGGTTCCGTTCTCCTTACGGCTTGTGGACTAACACTGAGCAGGAGGCAGAAAGAGCCAGCACACTCACCACTGGTGCAGGTTGTTGCTCTGAGTCAAGTCAAGACAGACAAAGAATGTTCCTTGAGTACATAGGAGTGCAGAAGTTTCTGGACTATCCATGGACTTATGGAGATGAATAAGGTTTGGATCCTGCTTTCAAGGAACTTAATGTTGAGAAGGATAGCAGGTAGCCAAGCACATAATTACAAGGGACTTTATTCACTGCTGCTTTTTAATAGGGAGGAAGCGAATAATAGGGAGGAACCGGTTCTCTTTCACAAATGCTTCCCATAATAAATTCTGACCCCGATTCTTTTCCCAGGTGTCAAAAATCTGGCTTCAGTCACTGAACTGACAGAAGGAAAGGAGAATCATTATTTTAAGTGGATTAGGTTGATTCTTAAAATATATGTTTGTCTTCTTAGGCAAGTGCACAGACCAATTCCAGAAGATTAACATACTTATTCCAATTGAATAAGCATGTCACCAGAGCTCTTCATTCTAGCTGTGGGTCCTCATGGAGCATATCGGAAGATAGAGCATTATGATCATTTTCCTATTAACGTACAGCAAACAAGATCGGAGATGTGACTTGCCATATATATGTCTGATAAAGGACTCATCTCCAGCATATACAAAATATTCCTGCAAATTAATAGAATCAGACAATGCGGGTGACAGGCCTGAGCAGGCTCTTCAGGAGGGCCTCTCAACCTCCAAGAAGCTTGTGAGAAGAATTTCTGCATCCTCATTCCACGTCCATGTGAAACAAAATAATAAAATTGTAATGAAATACGACTTCCCATCCTCCAGAAGGTCTGAAATGAGAGAGATTGGCAATGCAAAGTCGGGTCCAGCCTGGAAGCAAGTGCCATGCTTGAACATGGCTGGTAAAATCGAAGGAATGGTGTTACCCGTTGGAACAGTGTCGGAGGAGATCACAAAGAAGGTCTAAGTCTAAGAGGAACTCTGTGTCCCCACAATTCCACTCCGGGGATCACTTTGCCAGATCATGATCGCTTTCAGATCAAGCCTTTCCCACATTTTCCAGCTGATACCAAAGCACGGTCAGCAGAGGCTGCTGGTGAGTCACTGCAGGATGAAGAGTTGTGTTTTCTGCTTTGGCTGCGCTGCTTCTGCACCCAAAACCCCGAAGCTCCCTGCAGCACCCATGGCTTCTGGAGTGGACCCATGACTCAGGCCTCTCTGGTTCCTGGTTCCAAGGGCTTCCCTGGGGCTGGTTTGCTGAGTGTGTGCCCAGTCAGCTGCAGGTGGCTTTCCCTGAACTCACTGAAGATGAATTTCTAGCAAATGAAAGATGACAGATATTTCTGGGTGTTGCCATCAGTCCAGACACTGACTTCTTGCTCTTCTGTGAGCCAGGGCTATAACCTGTCCAGGGAACTAACTTCTCCTTATATCTCATTTTCTGTATTATTTATGTTCCTCTTTATTTCTTGCCAGCCAATCCCTTGATAGTCCTGTTACTATTGTTTTTCACCTTACACTTTTAAAATTCAGATTATGTGATTTTACTTTTCTAATTGCCTTTCTCATAAACTACCTTAAAAAATTCACGTATGTGCACTTATGCTGAAAGATATGGAACAGGAACATTTATTGACTGTTGACTTAAAATAGCTATAAGCTAGAAATCCCCAATTGTCCATCAGTAGTCACTGTCACTGTCACTGTCATCCCGTTGCTCATTGATTTGCTCGAACAGGCACCAGTAACGCCTCCATTGTGAGACTTGTTACTGTTTTGGCATATCAAATACGCCATGGGTAGCTTGCCAGGCTCTGCCGTGCGGGCAAGATACTCTCAGTAGCTTGCCAGGCTCTCCGAGAGGGGTAGAGGAATCGAACCCGGGTCGTCCGCGTGCAAGGCAAACGCCCTACCGCTATGCTATCACTCCAGCCCGTCCATCAATAGTAGAATGGATAAATCAATTATGATGTAGTCACACATGGACATCTGCTTAGCAAGAAAAAGCAAGAGATGGATGGATCTCACACAGTGCCAAGTAAAAGGAGTCAGATGCAAAAATCTGCTTACTGCAACATTTCATTTGTTGAAAGTTCTAACAAAGACAAGTCAAATCTATAGAGACAATGTGAGAATTGTAATAAGTATTTGTAGGGGCAAGAGCAGATAATGATTTGGATAAGGTACAAGGTTATTTGGGGAATTGAAAATGGGTCTTAATCAGAAATTGTTTTCTTTTTTTCCTATTTCCTTTTTTCTTTTGGCATTTTTATTTTGGTTTGGGTCACACCCAGTGTTACTGAGACTTATCCCCAGTTCTGTGCTCAAGGATCACTCGTGGTGAGGATTGGGGACCGTATTGGTGCCAGGGATTAAACCAGGGCCCGCCTGGTTTAACATGGTTCTGAACTCAGCAGCATTTGGGGCTGGGGGGCAGGGAGGGGTGGTTGGGGAGAAGCCCAGGGAGGAGATTGAGGTAATTGAGTGATTTTCTCACACAAGCAGTTCTTCAGTGGTAGAAATAGGACACCTCAGCCCAATTCCCTGCCTGAACACCCTCTCCCCACCTTTCAGAAGGCTGCCTTCTAAAGATGTTTGAGATGAGTAATGGGGTGTTTTATAGAACATGGCAGAGTTTCATACAAGTAAGCCAAGAGGGAATGATTTTAAAATAAAACTCTGTCACAGTTGGTTGGCACTGACATGAATTTTATATATGTGTGTATTATGTATAGTCTTCCTGGCTGCAGTGATAGAGCGTGCAGTAGAGATGGTAAAAAGGACTCAATGCCAACTTGGTGACTGTATAGAAATGGTCTCACTTCAGTGCAGAAATAGGAGACATGGAAGTAGATGATGCCCCATTCCCCGCCTTTTTACTCTTCTTGGACGGGCGTCAAAGGCGGAGCCACTCTACAGTAAATGCCATTTCCAGGTGTCAGGATGAGCAACAGTCAGACACCGAAATGGCTCAGTCCTCTGCAATCTTGGCTGTGCTTCCAGAGCTCCAGGGAACAACAGCCTCCCCCACCCCCACCCCTTCTCACATACACAGGAACAAAGTCAGATTTTGTGAGTCAGGGAGAAGATCCTGAGCCCTGAGAACCGATGCAGGGCTGGAGTTTAGCTTCTCACCACAACTATCCGTCAGAACCTGCAAAGAGAATTGTGCTCCCATTTGCAGGATTGTGTTCTCATTTGCAACCAGTCTAGAGATTTGGGGGAAGGGGACATGTGAACCACTCTCCTTTCTCTGGTCTCATGTCATCCTTTAGCCGTAAAATTCCCTCAAGGTTTGCGCCAGTTGCTGACTTGCTGTCTTTCTGCTCCAAGCCCACCTGTTTATGTCGTGCTGGGTGAACCTAGAGCCAGACTCTCACTTGCCTCCTCTCTTGGCTAGCGCGACGCTGCGTTCCACAGCTAGAGGGCGCTGCAGGGAGTTGCGAAGTTGAAGAGGAAAGGGCGCCGCCCTGGGCTATTTCCCAGACAGAGGGTCCTCTCGCCTTAGTGTGGGTAACTCTGGGCGGGGTCTCTGCGATGCGCACCCTCCAGCGCTGTGTTCCTCTCTTGTCGCAGCAACAGTGGGTCTGCATCTCTACCTCTGCATTTCCAAGCTTCCTTCCTCCTCCCGCTTCAGCCAGCGGTATAGTTGCTACCATCTGGGTCTCTATTCTGTCTTATCCCTTGGAGTAATCATCTTTTGCTTAATCACTTGTCTCTTGTCACTTGTCATCCCGTTGTTCATTGATTTGCTCGAGCGGGCACCAGTAACATCTCCATTGAGATACTTGTTACTGTTTTTTTGGCATGTCAAATACGCCAGGGGTAGCTTGCAAGGCTCTGCCGTGCGGGAGGGATACTCTCGGTAGCTTGCCGGGCTCTCCGAGCAGGGCGGAGGAATCCAACCTGTCGGCCAAGTGCAAGGCAAATGCTCTACCCGCTGTGCTATTGCTCCAGCCCCAATTTTTTTCTCCCCCCCCCCCCAACCCCGGGGGTCGGGAAGGAAGTGGCCTGTGGCCTATACTCTGTGCTCATGGGTGACACCTCTCCCCACCCTCCCCTCCCCGCAGTGCTCAGGAGACCCCTTTGTGGTCCGGGATTCAAACCAAGATCCTAAGGCAAGACCAGTGAGTGCCTCACCTGCTGAACTCTCCAGCCCCTAATTCATACTACTAAATATCCACGGTTCAAATTAATAGTAGGTTAAGGGGGCGGGGAGGCGGAGAGAGAGAACTCAGAAGGCTGAGTGCATGCTCTACATGCAGTGAGGCTTGGATTCAATCCTGGTCACCACATTATCCCCTTTGACCTTCTTCCAAAGTGCCCCGACTCAAAACAAAACACGAAGGAAGCAATTACTCATGGTGCTTATCACTTTTCTCCTCCCGAACTCTACACGCCACACAACTGATTTGTTCTGGGGTTGCTGGTAGCTGTACAGGCACCTTCTACACAGCCTCTGGGTGTTTGGCAGCTAGGGGTGAAGCCTTCCAGCTGCAGTGTGTTAAATGGCTGTATTTCAGGGGATTAACTTTCTTTCTTAATAAGATTGACTTGAGAGTATGCCTGCAGGGGAGGTCCCATGGGAAAGGTTCTCTCCCAGCTTCCCTCCTACTTTCGGAAGAATATAGAAGTTGCACCTCTCCCTTCTCTCATTTTATGGCTCATTGTCTAAAATTGTAATATACTTGGGCTGTGTTGATTAATTTTGCTCTAATTGTTTTAGCAATAACTCAATCCAGAAGGAAAACTTTTAATACCTTAAGGTTATAAAAAATGTTTTTCAAAAGCATTCTGATGTATACTGTTGTTGCACAGAATTAGATTGTGATAATTAACGGGAGTTTCAAGCATGAGATACATAACCACAGGGTAAAATGGGGAATTGAATGGAAATGTGAATTCAAGGAAGAAAAGGAATGTTCTTAATATTAAAGGGTCTCTCTTGGACTGGAGAGACAGTCAAGGGGTTTAGGTGCTTACCTTGTATGCAGCTGACATTGGTTCGACACCCAATACCACATATGACTCAAACATCACCCACCAAAAACACGATTGTTCTTATATTTTTAATTTATGACTGATGACAATTGTAAAAATTCTCTGGGCTCTATAGTCTTTTAGACATTTAGGAAAAAATCAATTACTTTAATTTGAAAGTTTTAATATCGACCACATGCCAGAATTGCATTCTTTGCAACTAATCTTCTATTTAGATAGAAGAAGAAAAGCTTTAGATTTAAAATGTGAAAGTTCAAGAAGACTATTCTATTTTCCACAGTTACTTAGGAGGCCACAAGAGGCAACCGAATTAGCACCCTTCCAATAAATCAGGAAGGAATAATGACTATATGAATGAATAAGCTAATGGCAAAGCAAGTCAGCTATTTAAAGCAAGGAATTCCTCTTAGAACAAATGCGAGCAGTCTTCCCTGCTCAAGTTCAGTTTCCCAATTCCTCTTCTTGGGGGAAAGTGCATATGGGAAATGGTAGGGACTACCTCAACACTGATAATTGGGGCGTAGGGTGGATCTGCCCAAGTCTCTTCTTCCTGTTGATTCTAGGCAATCTATGGCTGAATACATGGCTGCTGTCTTATCTTCATTTCATATTCTATCACATGGATTTAGAAATTCCACACTGGTGACAGTTGGCGTTTGCCTTCCGAGGAAGAATTGCAGTGTCACAGAACAACATTCTCCTGGAGACAGACGACCTGGGTTGCTATTCTGGTTTTAAGTGCAGATGGTTGTATGGCATTTCTCAGTTGTCTCTAGACCGACTTTATCTTCTCTGTGAAACACGGATGGTGGTGACTGTTTGTGAGCCTTAGGTGGACTTGTAATTATCTGTAATTAGGTGGACTTGTAAACCCTAGGTGCGTGTAAATAACAAGGCAGGCGCTTGGTAGTGAAGTTGAAGCTCAAGTACTAATTGGCAGTGAACTTTGAGTTTGTTCATTTCCCTGCCCTCCAGTGCCACCTCTGCCATCAGTCTTGATCCCAGTAGGGATTTTCCATCCTAATGTAAGTCTGGGAATCCGTTGCTTTATGCCTGTGAATGAGTTTCCGCTTCACTGACACAAATGTGGGCCTTGTTTTAGCTACAAATAGCCTGTTCTTTGGTCATTGCTGCAGAGAGAGCCAACGGTTAAGTACATCATGTTTAGAATCTGCTGGGGGTCATTGCATTTATTTAGGGTCAAGAAAGCCATTATAGTAATATAGAAAATATGAAATACAAGCGGGGCTGGAATGATATAGTATAGTAGGTAGGGCATATACATTGCATGAGGCCAACCTGGGTTCAATCTCCAGCATTCCATATGGTCCCCTGAGCACAACCAGGAGTAATGAGTAATTCCTGAATATAGATCCAGGAGTATCCCCTGAGCATTGCCAGGTATGGCCCAAAACAAACCAAAACACACACACATACACATACACATACACATACATGCTACATGACAGTTTATTAAATCTGCTCTTTAGTTAGTGTATGGTTTTGGTTGATTCTCCAAGCAACTAAATCACAAGCTGCCCAACACACACTCACCCACTCACCCACACCCACCCACCCACAGCCACACCCACACCCCCACACCCCCCCCCACACACCCACACACACACACACACATACACACACCCCACAAACAGTGTTTATGTATACTAACTGATGACATATCTGTTATCAAAAGGGTATTATTTCACTGGGCATTTTATACTCAGTGAAGACTGCTGAGAAAGTGAAATACCAGTGCAAAGTACCTACCAATAAAATGATACCATTGTTCCCATGAGTGGAACATTTATGAATGAAAGGAAAAAGTGACTACCAAGTGGAACTTGGGGATCCAGAGTTAGGGCTGCTTCTGTGCTCCCCCATTCTCCCATCCCACTCACCCCCACACCCCGCCTTTAAATTCAGAATTATTCCCTGAGCTCTTTACTCCTTTATGCTAATAAGAGAAGCACATTTTAAAATGAGGTTTTTGACACTCTCTGGAGAGTAAGCCCTCAAGTACTATTTCTATAAAGATTAAGAATCTCATTCCAGACCCCAATTAAGCAAAGTGAATTGATGGTTGCAAGAGACGCAGAGCAAAGGCTAGTCCCTATTCCATTTTCTGGCTGCTCCCTGTACCTTCCCTGGGGCCCCAATTTGGGCTAAGTGAGCCCTGGCCCTTTGAGTTCAGGGAAAGTGCTGTGGCTCCAAGAGGCAAGATTTGGTACTAAGATGTGTATCAGAAACTTAGCCCACATCCTTTGCCCTTCACCTCAGCCACCCAGACCTTGGGCCTCAGAAAAATAATGGATATAGATGAGATATTAGTATTTCTAACTCAGTGGACTCCAAAAGAGTTCTAAATCTTGGTTCTGGGTCAAGTCAGAATCTCCCTATTTTTTTTCTTTACTTAATACTTATTTGAAAGCCATGGGTTATACTCTGGGCTCATAAAGAAATCTCTCAGGTCAGTGTTTCTGAATACTGGGGTGCGTGTTGATCCAGCCTGCTGGGGGTCAGGGTTATGGCTTGAGTGTTGGGGCACATGTCCAGCATGGGAGAGAGCCTGAGTTCATCCCCAGGACTACACTCCCCTCTCCCATCCCTCTGTCCAACACTGTTCAATATATCCCCACTTGCCCCAAAACTCCACAGAGTCAGGCCCCTATGGTGAGGAGAGGTCTCTGCCCACCCCAACTCCACTGATGTGGCCTCCTATTTAAAATATAAAAGAATTCTTTTTTAAAAAAATTGGGCATCATGATTTATAGTGCTGTTATTAATAGAGTTTCTGGTATATAATGTTCCAGTTCCTCATTCACCACCCATGTCACCATCTTTACACTGAGACAGGTTTCTGTTCCAGCCACACCACCTCTTTCAGCTCCTTTGAAAATCAACATGGCAATTTCTTTAAAAGCTAAGCATAGAAGTCTCATTTGACCCATCTATTCCACTTCTTGGCCTTTACTCCCCAAATACAAAAATACGAATCAGAAAAGGTATATGCACACTCCCATTTGTTGCTGAATTTGGTAAAAAGCCAGGATATGGAAACAACCCAAATGTCTGATGACAGATGAGTAGATAAAGAAACTGTGACATATATATGCAATGGAATACTATGCAGCCATAACAAAAGATGAAATCATGCAGCTCCGTGCAACTTGGAAAGAACTGGAGGGCCTTGTGTGGAGCAAAGTCAGAGGGAGGAGAAAACATACAGAATGTTCTCACATCTGTGGTATGTAGGGAAACAAGATAAGGGAATGAACAGTATTGATGTGGGTGAGCCATCAAGTCTCATTATAGAAATAAGAATAGTAATAATTATTAATGGAAGTGGGGAGACAGACTGGTGATAACATGGGGACATTGACATGGACCCTTTGGAGATGAAGAGAAGTACTATGTACCTCAGAACTGTAAACATGTGTCACAAACTGTTAAAGCTTTTTTATTCTTCATAGTTTTTTTTTTCTTTTTGGGTCACACCTGGCAATGCACAGGGGTTAGCTCCTGGCTCTGCACTCAGGAGTTACTCCTGGCGGCGCTCAGGGGACCATATGGGATGCTGGGAATCGAACCCGGGTTGGCCGCGTGCAAGGCAAACGTCCTACCCGCTGTGCTATCGCTCCAACCCCTATTCTTCATAGTTTTTGATTCTATTGTCTGAAGTTGACCTGGGAATCTGCATTTCTAACCATTTTCCTGGTGCAGCTGCTGGTCAGGGCTGCCCCTTATGAACAACTGGCTTAGTCTCAGGGCTGGGTACCAGAGATTTGTCTTCTAGACAAATGTTCCTGGCAATGTTTCTGTCCACTGACATGTGAGAATGGTTGTCCAGTGGGTTATTATTATTATATTTTAGTGTTTGGATCATACCCAGTGGTGCTCAGGACTTAGTTCTAGCTCTGCATCAGAGTTCACTCTCTGGGGACCATATGGAGTGCTGGGGATAAAACCTAGGTCAGCCGTGCAAGGCAAGTGCCCTACTCACTGTGCTGTCTCTCCAGCCCCTGTCCAGTGGGTTTTCAAACACTTGCTCCTCACTTGTACCACTTGGCATTTAAATTCAGTGTCAGTCTGAGTGACAGCCTCACAGCAGAGCCACATTATCAACTGACCCTCCACACATTTGGGGTGACTTGCTTCTGGTTATTTTAAGTGCCTGTGAAGAATCTCTTAGTCTGTGCTATTTTTCAAAAAGCCATAACAGCAGCGGGAGGGTGGGAAAGGGGAGGGGGGCATACCGGGGATATTGGTGGTGGGGAATGTGCACTGGTGGAGGGATGGGTGTTTGATCATTGTTGGATTGTAACCCAAACATGAAAGATTGTAACTATCTCATGGTGATTCAATAAATTAAAAAAAAAAAGCCCTTACAGGAAATAATTACTTTCTGATAGAAAGAAAGAAGGAAAGAAAGAAAGAAAGAAAGAAAGAAAGAAAGAAAGAAAGAAAGAAAGAAAGAAAGAGAGAGAGAGAAAGAAAGAAAGAAAGAAAGAAAGAAAGAAAGAAAAAGAAAGAAAGAAAGAAAGAAAGAAAGAAAGAAAGAAAGAAAGAAAGAAAGAAAGAGAGAAAGGAAGGAAGGAAGAAAGGAACAAAGAAAGAAAGAAAGAGAGAGAGAAAGGAAGGAAGGAAGAAAGGAACAAAGAAAGAAAGAAAGAAAGAAAGAAAGAAAGAAAGAAAGAAAGAAAGAAAGAAAGAAAGAAAGAAAGAAAGAAAGAAAGAAAGAAGGAAGGAAAGAAAGAAGGAAAGAAAGAGAAAGAAAGAACCTTGACCAGAAGGAGTGATTAGGGGTGGGGAAGGGAAGGGGGAAGGTATAGTTTGGTGCTTGGACGCACCATGGGCCTGAGAAAAGCCTCCTTCCCTTTCTCATCCCATTTTAGCCCATTCCTCATTTTTGTCAGCCTCTGAAAACTGAGCTCTGACTGTGAGTGTAAAGGTTGGCCTTGAGTTTTCAGCCCTGACTCGGTCCTGAGATTTCAGCGGGGAAGCCGAGTCCCCACCTGGCTTCCTCAGCGCCAGAAAATATCCAGGGGAAAGTGCCCTTCAAAGGCCGGGGGCCAGGAAGCCAGCACAGCAGCGGATGTGCCCCGAAGAGACGCAGGTGCTTCCCTCCACCCCTGCCCGCAGCTGGGCTGGCCTCCCGCCCCCTGAGTGCAGCCAGCCGCCAAGCAGAGTATTTATAGTCGCCTTCGCCAGTTGGTTCCCGCCTGGTTCTTGATTAATGGCCCACAGACTAGGGTTCCACTGACAAGACGAAGGGAGCACTGAAGGGCCCGAGGTGGGGCCCACCCAGCTGTCCTCCCAGACTGTTGCTGAAATTAGCCCCCCTTCCCTGGGTTACATATTCAGTGGGATTTCAAGTGAGGGTGCAAAGAAGGTGGCAGGAAAAAGATGTCCCCCATTGTTCCTCTCTGTCTTCAAAATAAGCTGTTTTCCTGAGAAGCCCACCCGAGGGAGGTCCGCGCTGCCAGGGCAGCGCTGGGTTGTAATCACGGTGCTGGGGGCCCAGGCTCGCTCCCAGCCCAGCCGCCAGTGCCTACAGGGGCCTGGGAAGGGAGTCATTCTCCAGGCTCTCGACACAAACACAAGTTTTCTGTCAGCACAAATAATGGCCCTATTTCCCTTTTGCCTCCTCTTATTCGGGCCTTTGGAGCCTGAGCCCACAGCCCGCTGGGCACGGCTGCCTCATGCCAGGTGCTCAGCCCAGAGATGGCTCAGGGGCCAGGGAAGGCAGGCTGGGATGGGGGTGTCCACCTGTCCGTGTTAGAGAAGAGCCCACAGGATCCCCTCCCCCAACCCCCACAGAAGCGTGTTAGGGACTTGGCCGTTTTTTATGGCAGGTCCATGCTAGGCAGCGACCACTGAAAGGTCGCAGGTAAAATCGTTAGATAGCCAGGAAGAAAAAATAATAATAAAGCAAACCGACAACATATGAGTGTTCCGGAAAGGGTTTCACTTCCCACCTGGCTGTGAGCCTGAGGTGAAAACCTGTTACACAGAGCCACAGGTGAATTCCTCCAGAGACACAATCCAGGCTATTGTTCCCAGGCCCTTGCTTCATCCAGGTCTTGGCCAAAGCAAAGGACACCCCAAACTCCAACCCCCACAGACTTGCTTTTTGTGGCAGAAGGAGGACAGCAGAAGTTGAGTGCTACCTACCTGGGCACCCACCTCCTCTAACACACACACACACACACACACACACACACACACACACACACACACACACACAGCTAAGTCAGATGCTCGTGGGCCTTTTTCTCAGTGAACTTTACTAGAAAGTCTATAAAGTGAGGCCTCAGAATGGGAGTAATCTTGGAAAACCCTTTCTGAAGGTGCATTTAGTCTTACTTGGGGGGTGATGGCAGGTTGGGGCTTCACTAGTGGTTCTGGAGGGCTGTTCTTGGTCTGTGCTCAGGAGTGCCCCCTGGCAGTGCTTAGTGGAGCATACAGTGGTACAAGGCATTTGAACCTCTCTCTGGTGAGAGCCTCAAGCAAGGCAAGCATTTCGCCTCTAGGGCTCTCTCTCTCTCTCTCTCTCTCTCTCTCTCTCTCTCTCTCTCTCTCTCTCTCTCTCTCTCTCACCCCTTATTCTTGAGTGACCCCTGTGCATTGCCGGGTGTGACCTCCCCCCCCAAAAAAAGAAAATGCACAAGTGCGTGTGAGCGGAGTCCCTCTCAGAGGCTGTGGGAACTGTGCTGAGAGAGCAATAACCCATCTGTCCGCCCCCTCCTGGGGTAGCCATGGTGTTGAGCACCTTCTCCCCTTTGTGGCACTGATGTTTACGGTGGCTCGTGGAGTTGTGTGCAGGGGGTGCTCCAGCCTCTTGTAAGGGAAAGGGAGGCCAGGACCAGGGGGAGGACAGCAGAGGTGGGGTGCTACCTCCCTAGGTGCCCCAACCCTCCCCGCACCCTTAGAGATGGGAGCCTGGGTCCGAGAGCTCTTCCCTGGCTTCCTTGCATCCTGCAGATTGGTGGCAGGCTGGGGGGCAGGGAGGTGGGGAGATGGCGGCTGAATCGGTGCCTCTTGGAGAGTCTGTTTCCAAGAAGACACCTGCGGGGTCAGTGAGGCCCCGTGTGCCCATTCCTGCAGGCTGTCTCGCCAACTCCTGCTCCGACCTGGAGCTGCCTCAATGAGGTGTTTGACGCACTCAACCAAACTGATGGTCCCAGCCACGTGGAGGTGATTTGTTTTGCTTTGGGGGAGCTGAAATCAGGAGGCCAGTGGGTGCACGGCAACCTCTAGAGCCTAATCTTTCAGGGGCATCTGTTTTACACGTGGGACCATCTGCAAGGTGTCTCCTCCTAGTGGTTGCTGGTGGCTGTGGTGAGAGTGTGTGACCCAGGGAAGGGACAGCCAGCACCAGACACTACTGGGAACTGAATTGTTTCAAGCCACTGGGACGATTATTTGTATTTTTTCCACTAGGTGAGACAAATGGTGGTGACGGTTTCAGCCACGCACACAGGGAGCGTTTCCTCTCCAGGCGCCTCTTAGCCTGCCATTTCCCAAGTTGCCTGGACAGATTGTCTCTGTCTCCCTGGTCTGTGGCTCTGTCCCCAGGAGCCTGGCATATGGCGCTGCTTAATTAATACCCATGGGAGTGATTGGTTCACTGGATGCCGAACAGATTAAATATATTCATGAACTCTGAATGGGGGGCTCCCGGGTTTCCCTGAGGGGCACATTCCTTGCATGCACGAGGCCCCAGTTCCATCTCTGGCACTGCAAGGCACCCAGCCCCCAGCACGCTGGCCCAAGCAGCCCTCAGTCACTGCGCCTCACCCCAAAACTGGCCTGTGTGCCAGAGTATCTCTGAGAATGACCCCCAGCCCCTTGCCACCCTCCACCAGATACACTTTTTTAAAAGGAGAGTTACTTCCAAAGATGTGAGAAACTTGCCAGTTCCTGTCCTGCAAGAATCGGACCATGCGAAGCGCAGGTTGAGGGAAACACCGGGTTCCGGACTGGGGAGGGGGTGTCAGACCCCGCTGCAGACCAGACAGTGCTGAAGGAGAAGGAGGAGGGGCAGGACTGTGGGGCAGCAGCTGGGGGCTGGCCAGCTGCCGAGCTCCTTCCAGCCAAAGAGCAAATTTGTAAGGGGGGATGCAGCGGGTAGAGATCGTCCAGGGGTGGCAGCTGTTAGGGCGCTTTTCCTCAGCCAGCATGTCTTCCACACTATGTCGCCCACACCCGCTCACACCATCTTCATCCCCTGTTATCTATTAGCCGGAGAGAGAGGGAGTTGGGCCCACCCAGTCAGTTGTGCTCAGGGATCACTCCTGGCAATTTCAGGGGAACGACCATATGGGGTGCTGGGCATTGAGCCTGTGTCAGCCCAATGCAAGGCAAGTGCCTTACCCCTGTACTATGGCTCTCCCTCCCTCCCTCCCTCCCTCCCTCCCTCCCTCCCTCCCTCCCTCCCTCCCTCCCTCCCTCCCTCCCTCCCTCCTCCCTCCCTCCCTCCCTCCCCCTCTCTCTCTGTCTTTCTCTCTCTCTCTCTCTCTCTCTCTCTCTCTCTCTCTCTCTCTCTCTCTCTCTCTCTCTCTCTCTCTCTCCTTCACAGTTGGTTCCAAATTCAAAATTCAACCAGTCCAAATGTTGCCTAGAGGATCCCTTTCTGTGAGAACTTTTTTTTATTTGACAAAAATTATTTTTTTAGTAACAGAAACTGAGGCAGATAATATGTTTGTAGAAATGCATGATTCAATTTGTATTGAGAAGCTACATTTTCGGGGCTGGAGCAATAGCACAGCGGATAATGCGTTGTTTGCCTTGCATGCAGTCGACCCGGGTTTGATTCCCAGCATCCCATATGGTCTCCCGAGCACCTCCAGGAGTAGTTCCTGAGTGCATGAGCCAGGAGTGACCCCTGTGCATTGCTGGGTGTGACCTCCCCCCCAAAAAAGAAAAAAAAACACTACATTTTCACTTGCTGCATAGAAATAAAACCATCAACTTATTTATTAGTAAATGATTCTGCAATGTATATATCTATTTTTTTCTGTGAGGACTTTGTTCCAGAATTTAGTTTTATAAAGGCACCATCAGAGCTGTGGGGTGGGCGTTGGGGGTTGTCTTCACTTCAGAGCCCCTCCTGAGGCCTCAGCCTGGCTGTCACCCAGCTCTCCCTGGCCCAGACAGGAGTGCCCCCACAGGCACCTGCTATGGGCGAGGCCCCAACTGAAATTCAGGACCTTGTGGGGACTGCCCCCCTCCTCGCCTCCCCCTACACACACACACATCCTTGTTTTAGCCCAGAAAGTCTTTGGTTATCAGCCCCTGAGTCAACACAAAGGGAGACAGCTCTGTTATCAGCAGGGGAAAAGCAGGCTTGTTTTCTTCCCTCCTTGCATCCTGGCAGTTGGCGCCCTGGGTAAACAATCCTGTTTATTTAAGGTGAGTCTCTTTGCCTGGAAAAGTTCTGCTTTTCACTGCAGATCTTCCCGTCCTGTGGATATAGAGTGGCCTGCTGGGCATGTTTCTTCACAGACACCTTTTATTATTTTTTTCACCCCTGAGCGTCATCAAGATGCTTTCTTGTCCTTTCCATTATCATTCCTTTGACGTCCATTCATCCCACATTTACTGAGAGCATGTGATGCAGGATTCAGGGCAAGATACTACAGGTGGACAGACTGCCTAGGCTCAAAGCTCAGTTCTCCCCCAGCAGGGATACAGAACTCTGCCCAAGTACTTCCCCTTCTCCCCAGTCTCAGCCTTCTCATCTGTAAATGGGGCTGATTAGAATGCCCTTCTCATAAACTGATGGGGAGTAAGATAGCTCCCCAGGATCAAGGGCGTGACTCAGGGCTAGAGCGCATGTCTCACCTATGTGAGGCTCTGACTTTGCTTCTTGGCACAAATGATTACCACCCCCTTCCCCACCCTCTCTCCCCAAGCCAGCACCACTAGGGTGCCTCCCAGCACTGGGAGCTGGTAATAAAAATAAAACAGTTTTAACAGTGCCTGACACCTGGTAGGGCTTCAGATTAAAAGAACCTGGAGCAATAGCACAGCCGATAGGGTGTTTGCCTTGCACGTGGTCGACCCCAGTTCGATTCCCAGCATCCAATATGGTCCCCCCGAACACTGCCAGGAGTAACCCCTGTGCATCACCAAGTGTGACCGAAAAAGAAAAGAAAAAAAACCCTTGAGTCAGTACCATCAAATTCTTATTTTCCAGGAAGTTCTGGAGAAGACGGGTAGAATGATTGCAGACTAGTGATAGCACAGTTGATGTGAGTATAACTTAGAAGCCTGGCAGGGGTAGTATAGAGATGGCTCCAAGGGCCAGAGCACATGTGGGTACATGTGGGAGCCCTGAGTTTGATCCTAAGAACAACCCCCAAGCAGCACCAAATACAGCCTACAAATCAATCAACCAGTTAAAAAGAGGATGTATGTCACATGAGGCTGACACCCAAGGACAGTAGATACAAGGGCCAGGAGGACTGCCCCATAGCTGGAAGACTGCTTCATGAGTGGAGGGGAGAAGGCAGATGGAATAGAGAAGGGATCACTAAGAACATGATGGCTGGAGGAATCAGTCGGGATGGGAGATATGTGCCGAAAGTAGATAAAGGACCAAACATGATGACCTCTCAGTGTCTGTGTTGCAAGCCGTGATGCCCAAAAATAGAGAGAGAGTATGGGGAATATTGTCTGCCATGGAGGCAGGGAGAGGGTGGGGAAGGAGGGGTATACTGGGGATATTGGTGGTGGGGAATGTGCACTGGTGGAGGGATGGGTGTTTGATCATTGTGTGATTGTAATTCAAACATGAAAGCTTGTAACTATCTCACAGTGATTCAATAAATTTTTTTTTTTAAAAAAAGGATGTATTTAACCTGGGCACTTTTGAAAGAGGAGCTTCTGAAATAGTAAAATCTGCATTGTTTTAAAAATTGTTTATTGACTAACAAATTTATTTCAGCACAGTGGTGCAACTATTAATATTTATCTTAAAATATATAAAAATAAAAATATTGTGTTTAGGATATAGCTCAGGGGAAGAGCACATAGTGGTAGGTGCAGCTGAGTAGCAGAGTACATTCATGCATGAGGCTTGATTCTAGCACCACAAAATATAACAAAAACCAGAGTCCCTGACTCTGACTCCCTGCCCTAGTCCACTTTAAACAATAGAAAGTAATACTCTTCATAAAATGTAAGTCTTAAACAACTTCGATTAAGATGGGCTGGAGTCAAGGGGATGAAATGCTTGCCTTGCATGCAGCTGACCCCAGTTTAATTCCTAGCACTGAATATGGCCCCCAAGTCCCACTAGGAGTGACCTTTGGTCTCAGAGTTAGGAGCAAGCACTGAGAACTTTCAGGTGCGGCCCCCAATCCCCCATGCCCTGTCTAAAGAAAGAAATTATAATCAGAATTATTATTGATTCATTTTTACACTCTTGAATGAGTTTGTTAGTTACATCTGACACTGTTGAAGTCAATCTTCACAATTTGAAGATTGTATTGTTCTCAATGGTTTTTCTCTTAAATTTTTTTCACTTTTATTTCTTATTTGATTTATTTTGCATTGTTGGAGATAAAAACCCTCGGCTGGTCACATATGAGGCACAGACTTGTCCTCTGAGCCACAACCATGGCCTTTTCAATTTTCAAAATAAAATTGACTACCATATCATTTACAGTTGCATTTGATAATTAACAAACTTAGATTTGAGTATTCCCTGTGGGTTGAAATATTTTAATTGAAAAATGCTCTCTCTAGAGGTGCTAAGTAAATTGGTGAGTTCAGAGCAATGCAGCTAAATGGAAACTATTTACTGTAGTGTTTTTGTACTGGCCTGTTAATATTTCAGGTCAAGCAACTTTGCAAGGTCTGTCTTTTCTTTCATTCAGAGAATCTTTATTCAGCAAACAGTTTTACAATTCACGAACTATCAAATAATTTCTTGCTAATATTGATGCTTCTCCTGAATGTTTCACAAGAGTTAGATGTTGCACAATTACAGACCTTTTTCAATTATATTCTATTTCAGTACAGAATATAAATTGGCCTAATTAAAGATAGGAACTTCATCAAAGGACTCTTCCCACAAGTCAAGGTGTTGAATACCTCTGAGCTCTCACAGATTAATTTGTTCATTTCCTCTTTTGCTTTGGTGGAGACAATTTCTGTGTAATCTTGTTTTTGATAATTAAAACTTATAAAGAGCCCTACACCCTGCATTTCCAATGCTCCGTGTATTGCATGATTTATTAAAATATTCTAATTAGTTGTGGTGAACCTGCAGCCAGAATTTAAGAAATTATTTCAAAAGAATTCAATGGTATTCCAGGCCACATAGGTCAAGTTACAAAATTGTTCTTTAAAAGCTTAACATTTCTAAAATCAGATCACTGATAGGCAAGAGAAATGACAAAACAGTGTCCCACAAAGCTCAAATTTTTGTTAATGTTGATATGTGGGTTCAATGGATTGGTTTTAAAAGGAGATGGTCCCATATTTACCATAAGATCAAAAGAATTTTATACTTTAGTTACTTTGTTTATGTTTTGTGATTTTTTTTTAAAAGAACAGGCAGTTTCCAACTATCACAGTTGTTTGGACACAATAATGAATTATGTGCTCACAACAATTTCCAAGTACATTCCGCTCTGTCGCTTTCTTAATTTAGTAAGAACATTATTTTTTCCATGAACCTATGCGCCCCCCATTTGCATTTCTATTATTACTCTAAAAACACATCTTATCCTCAGTGTTGAACTCTTGAACTGACTTTTTAACAGCTTCCCCAACAATGTTAGATATTTTTACCTGAGAATAAACATCCAGCAGTTTGACAATGATTTATGAACCATGTGAAAATAAAAACACGCCCTTTTTTTTAATTTCTATATTTGAGGTATCCCAGGATTAATTAAAAAGGCTTTATGCAATTGCCTAAGCTTTCCTCAGACTGATGCCACCAACATAATTACAGCTATCAGTTTAGTTGTTGTATGTACAGACTTAGAATAAAAGTGTGCAGGGACCAGAAAGATGGTACAGGGGTTAAAAAAAACTTGTCTTGCATGTGGCTGTCCCCTGATTTGTTTCCAGCACTATATACGGTCCATCAAGCACTGCCAGGGGTAACTACTGAGCACGGAGTGAGAAGTAACCCTTGAGCACTGCTGAGTGGAGCCCCCTAGAGAAACCAAACCAAATACCAAAATGTGCAAAATTAATTATGAACAGTAGTCATTTTATCTAAAGAAAAAGGTTTACTTTACAGGGTGGTTTGTAAACATTCCATCTGCAGCTGACTGCACAGGGAGAATGTCCCTTAAGGGGAAAACCTTCTTAAACATTCTAGATGTGAAGGTAGAGCCTGGTAAGTCTATAGAATATTTGTTTTTTTTTAATTTTTATATGGTTAGTGAGGTAGGCAGGTCCCATTGGTGGATGGTAAATGTCATCATGTTGTACAAGTGATATATTCATCAGCTTCCCTGGTACAAGGAAATTCAGGAGTCAGTGTTTCACTTCACTTTTATATTTAATTTAATTTTTTGTTTTTGTTTTGGGCCATACCCAGCTATGCTCAGGGCTTTCTCCTTGCTTTCTGCTCAGAGATCATTCCTAACAGGGCTTGGAGGATCATGTAGGATGCTGGGGATTGAACCCGGGGTCCACTGTGTGCCATGCAGGCACCCTACTCACTGTATTGTCCAAAGGCTTTAAAATATGAAAGCTAGGCTGAAGTGGTAAGTCTTTGGGCAATGATGTTTTCAAATATTTTTGTCTGTGTTTGGTTTGGGAACCATACCCCCCAATGCTCCGGGGTAACTCCTGGTTCTGCACTCGGGAACTACTCCTTGCAGGGCTGGAGGGGGACTATATAGGATGCCAAGTTCAGTGCAGCCACTTGCAAGACAAATGCCCTACCCGCTGGACTATATCTCCACTCCTTCAGATGTGTTTATTCGGTTATTACTGAAGACATGTATTGCCAAATTCATGAAATAGTGTAATCAAGAAGTAAAATGCATCATGGGATTTTTTTTTTGAGGTGGGGGTCATACCCGGTGATACTCCGGGGTTATTTCTGGCTCTGCACTCAGGAATCACTCCTGATAGTGTTCAGGGTACCATGTGGGATGCTGGGAATCAAACTCTGGGTCAGCCGCATGCAAGGCCCTGCCTGCTGAACTATTGTTTCAGCCCCTTACACCATATTATTAATGAACAACCTTGAGAGTACTATTGTTCTGATGACATCACACACTTCACGGTGGGCCTGCTCTACCCCTTATTTCTACAGATCTTAGATCTTCCACCTCATTGTCCCCATGTCACTGACTGTGCTAACAGGAGGTGGGGCTGCACCCTGGACCAGTCACCTGTGGCAGCCATACAAAATGGCCAACAACCACAGTAGCGCTGAATGGCCAGCCTTGCTCCTTTGGGAGGTCAGAGGAGCTGATGCAGAGATGTCATTTTATCCACCTCAGACACCCTGTGGCTGCCCTTAAAAGAGAATTGTTCCTTCTCACCTCACCTGGTCTCACCTCAGGAAGTTCAGAAAGAAGAGAGAGGCGATTGCTAGTTCTCTTCTACATTTAAGCATGCCTTAAAGTGAGGACCCTCTTCAACTACCCACATCTTATACATTCAGACTAGGCCCTGGCAGACGCTAGAAGTACAGAGGATATCAGTACACATACCCCAACTTTTTCAAAATTATTATTAGTTTTTTGGATGTTGGCCATTGATGGTGTATTAATTTGCCTAAACCAGTAACAATGATGTGGTCTCATTCTCCTGACCCTGACAGAGCCTCCAATACGGCACCATTAGGAAGGACGAGTAAAGAGAGGCTGCTAAAATCTCAGGGCTAGGACGAGACGAATGGAGACGTTACTGAGACTGCTCGAGCAAAACGACGATCAATGGGATGATGATGATTATTAGTTTTGGGCAACCCAGTGGTGCTCAGGACTTACTCCTGGTTCTGTGCTAAGGGGGTCACTGCTGGTGGTGCTTAGTGGACCATATGTGGTGCCAGAGATCAAATCCATGAAGTGGCTATTTGCAAGGAAAGTGTCTTACCTCCTATATTATCTCTCTACCACCTTCCCTCACCCCTTACTATTTTAATGCATTCATTTCTAACAGTACTTAGAAAGACAAAATAACTGGGGCACATGCTAAAAACTGCCAGAGCACCGAGGCTCGGCTGGGAGACCATGAACCGGTGTGTATCATCCCAGCTCTAAGGGAGCCTCGGAAAGGGCACCACACAGCAATGGGAGGTGAGGGCAAGTTTCTCTAAACAGTGAATGTTTGGACAGAACTTGCAAAGGTAGGTTGAAAACTGTCAGGCAAAGCATAAGAGCCAGTTAAAAGTAATAGCAATAACTCTAGATGAGCCTTTTATTGGTCATAGGTGATCATCCACAAACGTAGTGGTGGTGGATTCTGTTACTATAATTTCATATACAAAGAAACCAACACTTAGGCTCAAGGATTTCTGGGCGGTCCCTTACTTTGGGCCCGATGGGGCTGGGGAGTGAGCCCCAGGCCTGTGCCTCCAGCGTTGGCAGCTGGGACAGGGTCTGTGGGTCCATTTATACAGTGGCTCTGTCCACACCAGCATCCATGTGAGACATGGCATGCAAATTGGAAACTGACATGCCATTTTGGCAAAAGTAGAGATGGAGAGGTCTGATGAAGGATTCTACAGGAAGAGTGTGGGGTGCCAGAATTGAGTCCCGAGAGTTGCAGAGTCCTCTCCAAGTCCCTTGCTCCCTTCTTATTTGGGGGCCATATCTATCAGTGCCTCCAGTGATGTAACCTACACTCACCCCCAAACCCCCAGACACCCTCAGCTCATGGTGCTTACTATTTACAGGTGGGTCTTAGCTTCGATGAGAGAAACATAGTCCAGTGTGTTACTAAATACAGGATCATCTCGTTTTCTCACTCTCACTTAAAAATTCAACTTCTAGTTGTGATTGTTTTGGCTTCTGGGGTCAGGGCAGGTGGTGATCAAGGGTTACTCCTGGCTCTGTGCTTGGGGATCACTCCTGGTAGAGCTTGGGGGCATGCAGTCAAATCTGAGCCCCTGCATGTAAAGCACGTGCACAACCCATTGCTCTCTCTCCTAGGCCTGAGGGTTCAGCTTCTTTAGAGCAGAAGTAGGTATTATTTGTTACTCTAGATTTCTCTCACTAACTCCTTCTTTGTGCTGAGCACTAGGGGGAGGATGGAAGCATTCAAACAGCTCTTGATAAAAGGAGAGGTGAAAATAAATGGTTTGGGCATTTGGTTCGGGGGTTGTATTCAATGGATTTCTTTCTTTCTCTTTTTGCTTCTTGGATCACACCCACTAATGCACAGGGGTTACTTCTGGTTCTGCACTCATAAATTACTCCTAGCGATGTTCGAAGGACCATATGGGATGCTGGGAATCGAATCCGGGTCGGTCGTGTACAAGGCAAATGCCCTACCCGCTGTGCTATCACTCCAGCCCCCATTAAATGGATTTCTTTACTCTCTCAATGACTTCAAAATTCGAGTTGAACTAGAAGTTGCTTCAGTTCTGATTTATTTTTTACCTTGGCAAACTTCCCCCTTACACATACACACACATACACACACACACGAGGAAATATCTATTATAAAAATAATGTGTGTTTCATGATAAGGATAGGAAAAATAACAGGACTATGAAGAAAGTTCTGGAGTTGTCTCTGAGGAATGGACAAGAGGCACTCATTCATTCAGTAGCATCATCCTGAGCCTGTGTGTATACAGATGTGGTAAAGCATATGTGAGGAGTGTATGATTCAGATCTTCTGGAAGTCCCAGGAGCTCATTTGGTCCACAGAGATGCTTCAGCTGCAATGATCCAAGAGGAGAGCTTGAGGTCACCAGGGACTTTATTCCTGGGAAGGGTCAGGATGGGGACACCTTGCTCCTCCCTATACTGGAAGGCAAAAGCGTCTTTTGTGATGGTCTTGGTTGAAAAGCTGGTGCCCAGAAACCTGATGCTAGTTTGCTGCCCAAATGTCTATACTGAGGAAAGCTGTCGCATGATCTCCATTTCTTACTGTGTGGCTAAAGGTCTGAAGGATGTGTGAGCCCATGAGGGCTCCGGGCAGAAATCTTTGTCCTTTAAGTCCTGCCCATGCTGGAGAAGGCGGCCAGGGTGAGCATCTCCAGCAACAGCTCTGAGCCACAGAGCAAGCTGCTGTTCTGAGTGGCTTTCAGGAGAAGCAGCGGGTTTACAGCAGTGGGCCTTAGGAGGTCATCACAGCAGGTGGGAAGGTCAAGGCCACACTAACCCAGAGGTTTCCCTTGGAGCCTGTCAGGCACAGCCCATAGAATCACCTCCAGATTCCTGCTTTCCCTGGCCTCATAGGAAAGGTAGGTGGGATATGAAGGGCAAAATGCAGTTGAATCACTTCAGTCCCATGATACAGAGGGAGCCTCTCCACATCCAATCCAATATTGACTCTTGGGTATTATAGTAGTAGACGCTGTGCAGATATATGAAGAATTTTCCAGTAGAAAATGGGCATACCACCGGTTCAGAAAACAGGATTCCCATGGCGGGGGGGGGGGGGGGGGGGGGGGGCGGTGCGGGTGGGGCCGGGAGTGGAGGCTAATCATTAATCATTGACCTCCAGATGGCGCCATCTTTGGGACGCAGCCAACTTTCCAACTGTCCCCACTCTGAATCTGGTTGCTTTGTGCCTTGTGCATCCATTGAAGTGTTGAACTTCCTCCCCCACAACCCTCCCAATCCCCCTGCCTCTCCCACTTCCGCTCCTTTCTGATCCCCTCTTGGTGACAGGCTTTGATTCTTCCAGACTTTCAGGGTTGACTAAGTCGGGTGGGCAGGCAGTTGACTCATTAATTAATGGGATGATCTGATTGTAATCTCAATGGATGTGCTTTCACTAGTTTTGGTAAACCTGAGTCAGATCTGCTTAGGGGGACTCAAACTCTGGTACCATGTTAGGCGACATGGAAGCCACTAACCACATGTGACAAAAGTAATTAAAGTTCTAGAAGATTTAAAATTTAGTTCCTCAGTCACAGGAGTCACATTTCAGACACTCCATAGCTATATGTGGCTAATGGGCCCCCTATTAGCACACATCTAGAACTCTCGATCATTGTAGAGAGCTCTGTTGAAACAAGGCAATTGAGTTACGGTAATAATATGAAATGAATGAACAAACTCTGAGGTCAAAACTGAGCAATAGCAGACAACGTTTTCATCAATGATTCTTATTCTGGCATTTTTCTTATTTAATATAGGACAAGTTGAATTTCAAGGGATAAAATTAATTTGAAACACTTATAGGAAGAATTCAAGTATCCATACCTTTTAACAGGACTGGAAAGATAGCACAGCAGGTAGGGTGCTTGCCTTGCACACGGCCAACCCGGGTTTGATTCCTCCATTCCTATCAGAGAGCCCAGCAAGCTACCAGAGTATCCTGCCCACACGGCAGAGCCTGGTAAGCTACCCATGGCTTATTCAATATGCCAAAAGAAGTAGCAACAAGTCTCACAATGGAGACGTTACTTGTGCCCGCTCGAGCAAATCAATGAACAACAGGACGACAGTGCTACAGTGCTACCATTTAACAAACCTATAAGCTCTTTCAGAATAGGGAAACCTGATTTATCTTTCTGTCCTCCAGGCCTGAATTTGTATCTGGCATGGAAAGAGCTCACAAACTGTTTGGAGAATAAACAAATGCCTGCTTAGAAGCATTATTTAATATTCTCTATCGTTAATTGTACCTTACAATTTACATTCTGAGATGTACCAATTTTCTTTACCTATTTTTGGATATTTTTTATCCTGCATACTCTGTGAATATCAAAGGAAAGTGCATTCGGAATGCATCCACATTCATTTGCATGAAACCATGAGAAATCTAGTGTTGTCCACGGGAGAATAACTTCCCTCAGGGACCCGCAAGGTGCCAGTCTAGGCTCTCCCTGGAGAAGAATTAGCTCTCCTCTGTCTTTCAGAGAGAATTAGCAGGAGCCAGCCTAGTAGGGCATCCTGACTTTTGAGGCCACGTATGCCCCATCACTTGCCCACGGAAGGAGGCACAGACTATGAAAAGTGAGCTTCCTGTTCATTTTCTGTCCCTGGAGGGGCCCTCTGCCAGAGCCCTGTGATGCTTATCTGGGCTCTGCAGATCTTTGGAGTGAAGTCATAGAGGAAGTTGAATCTCTTTGATACAATTATCTCTACATCCTTGGCCCTTTGTTCTCGTGGAGAATGGCCGGTGACCCCTTAGGTTTCTTACGTGGCTGGAACAGCTGTTATAAGGCAGGGAAAAGGGGGCCAGGTGCAGGCCCCTGTGTGGCTGGCTGTGTCCTTCTCCAGCTGTCAGGAAGTAGTGCAATGGACGCATCCCCCAGGAAAGCACAGTTGCCCAGCATAGAGGAAAGGGAAGGAAAAAAAGAGGAGAGTACTGTAGACTACCTCCACAGCCAGTCTAATGCCTCACACACACTCATCATGACAAAGTCGGGTGGTTTTTTTCTTGTTCAATTCATCATAGTTGACAACCTGTTCAACCAGTTCGAAGAGCTCATTCTTTCCTGAAGAGGTAGGAGTGGGTGGTTTGGGGGGATGGGCTTTCTCCAAAGTCCTGTAGAATTTTTTCCTTCTTACATGTGGACATTTATAAGAAGTTTTCTACCCTATAGGAATCATCCTTGTCGCAGCACCCCAGGCCCTTCACTGTGTCCCATTTCCTATCAACATCCCCCTTTCCTTACTCTGTTTGATCCTGTCCTTGTGTGACTGTGAGCTCAAATTCACCTCTTCCTGGGATTGCAGAAAGTTAATTTGGGGTGTAGGGGTGGCAATAAAGAAGAAAATCCCAGGGGTCATTGCTAAAATCTATTCAAGTGCCAGCCCTGTGCAAAGTACATTTCTAATGGAATACCTCACTTAGGTTCCGTTCCGTTCTAAAATTCCCAGTGTGCCTCACCTTTTGTTTTAATATGCTCTCAGCAATCAGGCAGCATTTCTTGGCAGAAACAGCAGGTCGGGGGTATTTTTTTCTGTTAAGTTTTCTACCTGAGATCAAGCCAGTAGAACAGCTTTGCTCCCAAGGAATGAGATCAGGGAATTCCTCTAGAAAGAGACAAGTCTCCTATTGTGTGTGGGATTCCTCTTCATTTATTTGTCTCTTCTTATATTTTTTTCATCAATGCCTTATAGATATTTTAAAATATTTACTTATTTTTAATTTTTAAATTTTATTAAAGCACTGGACTGGAGTGATAGCACAGCAGGTAGGGTGTGTGCCTTGCATGCAGCCGACCCGGGTTCGATTCTTCCATCCCTCTTGGAGAGTCCGAGAAGCTACCGAGAGTATCCCGCCCACATGGCAGAGCCTGGCAAGCTACCCGTGTCGTACTAGATATGCCAGAAACAGTAACAACAAGTCTCACAATGGAGACGTTACTGGTGCCCGCTCAAGCAAATCGATGAACAACGGGACGACAGTGCTACAGTGCTACTTTTCATATCATCATGCAATTTGCTACAACATGTGGAACTAGAAGTTATGTTGAGTGACGTAAGCTAGAAGAAAAACAAACACAAGATGGTCTCACTTATCTGTGGAATATAGAACACTGGATGAGAAAATATACTGTAGTAAAAGAGGCATGCTTAGATCATCCTCAACCCCAGTTTTAATTAATTAATTAATTAATTTAAATTTTATTTTATTAGAGAATCACTGTGATGCACAGTTACAAACTTGTGAACTTTTGTGTTTGCATTTCACTCATACACTGATGGTTTACCCATCCCTCCACCAGTGCTCATTCACTTCCACCAATGATCCCAGTATCCCTCCCACCACCCCACCCCATCCCCCACAACCCCACCCTGCCTCTGTGGCAGGGCATTCCCTTTTGTTCTATCTCCTTTTAACCCCACTTTTTAGAGAGGAGACAGAGAAGAAATTAAGGCATGGGGTCGGGGAGAGGAGAACAAGAAGTACTGGGTTAGCAGGCATCAGGGCTTCAGTTATACCCGTAATATGAGTAAGGGGTAAGGCCATAATACAGATTCAACAGAACTGAAACATGAAATCTAAGTGGCAACTTTGTAATGTGCCTGTCAAGTTGACAGGTGGGAGTGGAGTGGGGGTTGGAATGGGGAGGGAATCTGGGAATGATGTCCGTGGGCCCCACAGGTGGCTTATGTGAGGTGGGGAGGAGAAAGACGGTCACTTTTCCCCATCTAGCCCTGCCACCAGGGACCCAGGGTTACTGGGTTCTTGTTTCACTTCACAGAAAAGAATTTCAGGAGTAGACAAGCAGCAAAGCAAAATAGATTTAGTTAGGAGGTTTTTGAATAGGAGGAGGGAAAGAAATTGGGAGAGAGTAATACGCTCAAGAGAGAACCCAGGCTTCTCCAAGGGCCGAGAGAGACCCTACACACACCCCAGCATTAGATAGGAAAGTACACATCTCGAGAGAGGAGATGTGGGTGACACACATGCTTGGGCACCACATGTGCTAGGCCACGTGAGCACAAACAGCACATTGGCTCAGACAGGATAAGTGCACCCTTCCTTTGTTCAAGGTGGCTTTTATAGGGTTTTTCAACCTTTCCCCCCACCCTGCCCTGTGGGGCTTCTATCTAGGTAAAAGTCTATTACCAAGGAGGTTGCCAAGGGGGGTAGGGTTGGAGTGGTGATGGCCTTCCTGGCTTTTTGTTTCTTCTGGAGCTTCTGTTGGGGGAGTGTGTGTGTGTGTGTGGGGGGGGGGGGTGTCCAGTCTTCTCTGGGTCTGTTGCTGGCTAAGTGAAAATCTTACCAGGTTTTCCTTCCTATTTCCTGCAAAGTTGACTTTTTGCAACTTCAGGGATACTGATATTATTATTTCCCAGGGAATTCATTACCATTGCCTTGAGGGAAGGGGCATTTCCTATCTGCCTGCCTATATCAGGAACACTGGTGGAGGTGTTGAATTATTGTATGCCTGAAACACAACTATCAATAACTCTGTAAATAATGGATCTTTAATATAAATAAATTAATTAAAAATACTTTTCATTATCTCATATAATCTTTGGCAGAAAAACAAGCTAGAAGAGTTCGCTTGTCTATGGAAAACCTATAAAAGCAAGATTTCTTTTAGGTGTCTCATTGGTGGGAGAGCAGGGGAGGAGGCGGGGCTTGGGGTTAACTGTGGGCATCGGCTGTTCTGAGTGGCCTCGTGTCCATTCTCCCCTTTGGTAGCCCTATTCCAGTCTCCATCAGACATGTAGTTGGCAGAGTCTCAAGGCGCCAGATGGCTCCACCTCAGGGTGTAATGAAGGGGCTGGGGTGGGGGGGGCTACAAAGGATGGAGTCACACTTAAGGAACTGGCATGGGCTGGGAGCCTGACCGGTCTCAGGCCTGAGGGGGCAGGAGAGGGGGCAGAGGGACAGAGTCTGGTCAGAGCTGAGGTGTGAGGGTTGGGGTAACTGAACCTCTGGTTGCTCTAGAAATGTAGCAAGGCAGGAGCAAACTGGTGAAATGGATCTTCCACTCTGAGAGCATCTTCTGGTGTCCCCATGTTCACATCAGGCTGGAAGCCAGAACCCCTGGCAGCCAGCAGTGCATTCTGAAGACTTGGTCTTGGAGCACGGGAAGCAGAGCAAAAATTGCAGGTGAGGGGGCCTATCAGGCAGGGCAGGGTAAGAGACCTGCTCTCTGGCCCTGAGCCAGAGACACAGTACAGGGGACAGGGCACTTACTTTGCACACAACCAACCTGGGCTGAATCCCTAGCACCACATGTGATCCCCCAAGCTCAGTCAGAAGTGGTCCCTGAGTGCAGAGCCAGGAGTAAGCCTTTAGTGCCTCTGGTTGTGACACCAAGAAAATAAGCACATAGTCTTGGGTGCTGATGAGCTAATCCCAGTCCCTGGGTCCCATCCCCAGGTTCAAAACACAGCATCTAGCACATCATTGACCCAAAGAGGAAAAAAACACCAGAGACTTTTGGGAAGGAGATCCTTCACTGCCAAGAGAGGTGCTGGGATTAGTGTTCTGTTCTTCCTAACCATAAACAAGGAAACAGGCTGTTCTCCAACCTGGCCAGGTGCCTTGTAAACACGCAGGCACCAGCTACTGGATGGAGCAGGTACCCAAGGAGATGGCAAGAAGCTGTCTGGTGCCATCACTGGGACTTTGCACTGACTATTCCCCTTGGGTTTAATGACAGGCAGAATTGTCTTTCTATCCTTTATGTCAAGCTGGGTTGGAGGCTTTTTTTTTTTCTTTTTGGGTTCCAACCACCGATGCACATGGGTTACTCCTGGCTCTGTACTCAGGAATGACTCCTGGATGTGCTCAGGAGACCGTATGGGATACTGGGAATCGAACCCGGGTCAGCCACATGCAAGGCAAACACCCTACCCGCTGTGCTATCTCTCCAGCCCCCTGGGTTGGAGCTTTTGCTACTTGAAAAAAAACCCAAATTTAAAAACAAAAAGCATTTAAAAAACAAAAAGACCCACTCTGTCAAAGCTGTGAAAATTGGGTTCAGATCCCAAGAACATTTTTCTGTTCAGTGACTTGCAGATGATGGAGCCTCATGGGTCAAGAAAGACTCTAATGGAACAGGACTACCTGTCAGGCAGGTGACAGGGGACAAGATGGGTCCCAGAATGCCTGGAGGGAGGGGAGGCTGGAATCCTGGCACCACACACTCCATGTCCAGTATAGACAACACAGGAGGGAATGCACGTCCAAAGCAAGTGAGGCAGACCAGGTCACGGTGGTGCGTCTGTCTGGCAGGATGAAAGGGCCTGAGGCAGGTTGGGCAGACAGTTTAGAATGAGCTCATCCAATTCTGCAGAGGGCAGGACACAACTTTCCCCGTTCCTTGACCGTGTTCACAGGCCTAAGCAATGGCGGTGCTGCTGTGTTCCCAGCATTACCCAGCAGGACTCTGAGACTAAGTCTGTAGACTCAGCCCAGGCTTCAGTCAGAACCAAGTCCGCCAGGGGCAGGTCGGGTGCTCCAGACACTGCCTGGCAGGCACTCCGCCAACTTTTTCTGCCAGCAGTTTGAATAACACTGACAGCTCAGAGAAGAGAGCTCATTCTTTGCCAGTATCTTCTTTTGTTAGGGATTTCAGCTATTTATCTCCCGGACTGTGAGGTTCAAGATAGTTTCAGGTAGGAATGACAGGAAAAGGGTTAAGGTGCTCTCCTTGCATGGTAGCTGACCCAGTTCAACCTCCATTACCACATATGAGCCCCTGAGTACATGGCCATGGGCGGCCCCACCCACGCAAAGCGAAGATGAGAACTCTTCTCCTGGTAGTGCTGATGATCATGAGCGGGGCTGAGAGGACTGGGTCTAGCGGTGGAGCGCTTACCATAGGCCTGGCACTGATCTAGTTCACAATTATTTTTCCCAGTAGGCAAGTGAGGGAAATAAGATGTCACACAAGTTGAAGTTTAAGCAATAGGAAGGGTTTTAGTCATTTGGTTCATGTTTTTATTTTAAAACCTTAAAATATTGTATCTGCCCAGATTTCCCATTTCCCAGTAGCTAGGTGGTCACACCCAGGGACTGCCCCCAGAGCCGTGTAATCCCATCCACAGCCAGCATCCAGAGGCTTAAAAGCAAGCTCCCAGAAGCACGAGGCCTACTTCTCCTCTGGGAGAACCTGGCTAACTACTGGGAGTTTCCTGCCTATATGGGAGAGCCTCAGAAGGTCCCCATGGTGTATTAATATGCCAATACCAGTAACAAGCTGGGTCTCATTATCCTGACCCTGAAAGAGTGTCCAATGCAGCATCGTTGGGAAGGAAGAGTGAAGAAAGGCTTCTAAAATCTCGGGCCTAGGACGAATGGAGACGTTACTGAGACTGCTCGAGAAATTCGACAATCAACGGGATGATGATGATGATGATGAAATATTGTATGTGCAGGGAATAAATATGATAGTGCAGCTGGTAGGGCACTTGCCTTGCACAAGGCCAACCCGGGTTCGATTCCTCCACCCTTCTTGGAGAGCCTGGCAAGCTACCGAGAGTATCTCGCCCACACGGCAGAGCCTGGCAAGCTACCCATGGCATATTCGATATGCCAAAAACAGTAACAACAAGTCTCACAATGGAGACGTTACTGGTGCCCGCTCGAGCAAATCGATGAACAGTAGGATGACAGTGATACAGTGATAGATGTATATTACAAAGAATATGGTACATAACAAATATCCTGTGTGCACATTTTAACATATAGTACTTGGAGGGGATTGGGGGAGTCACATCCAGCAGTGCTCAGGGCCACACCATATGGCGCTTAGGAGACTGTAGGTGGTGCTGGGATTTGACCCATTCTTGTGGCTTTGTGGCTGCAGCTGCATGCCAGCCAAGTGCCTTTATCTCTCTACTATCTCTGGCCCAAGGTATGGTACTTTTGAGAATGCTTCTGTATGAGTTTCTTAACCCAGCTCCTCACACCTTCTGTCCTTGAGGTGAACCATTGACTGCATTTTGTCCCTGTCACTTCTTTGTTTTCCTACATAAATATCTACCCACTCTGTATCAGGCCATTTATGTCTGTCAGACACACTTATAATTTTAAATAATGCAGCGTTTCAGTTGACAAGATTTCACACTCTACAGGAATGGCGCCATTCCATTTGTATTCTCAAATGTTTGATGTGGTGTGAGATTCCTCCATGTCGATGCAGGTTGCTCCATTTACTCATCTGTCACTCAACCAGGTTGTGAATAAGCCACGCTTTATTTTTGCTGTAGTGTTGTTAGACAGAGGGCATGAGACTTTTGCTGTTCAATCTTTGCCATTATGATGTTCCTATTTTCGTCTCTGGTGCCCTGGAGCAAGATTTTCTTCAGGTTATAAACCAGCAGTGGATGTGGGCTATGGATACAGGTAGCACTGGGTGCCTTGGAACTGGTTGGGGATGTAACTGAGTGGTCATGTCCATATACACTCCCACAGCCAGTATATTAGCGTTCCTATGGTCTTGCTTACCTTTTTTTTTTTTGCTAACTTTATTTAAACACTGTATTTGCAAAGTTGTTCATAATACAGTTGTTTCAGGCATTCAATATTCTAGTACCAGTCCCACTACCAGTGCAACCTTCCCTCCATCTTTGTCCCTAGTTCCCATCTCCCCCCCAGCCTGTCTCTTTAGCAGGCACAAAATATTACTGCTATATTGCTTGCTACAACAAATTGGCAAATAGAATTATTAAAAAATATCTAGTTTGTGGTCTTCCAAACACAGGGTCTTCCAAGCACTGTCAGGACTGACCCGAGTCCAGGGATAGAAGAAGTCCCTGAGCACCCTTGGTGTGGGCCCTCTGCAAATCTTTTCCCTGGGTATATCAGAAAGTTTTACTTTATTTGTTTTCAAATAAGAAGCAACATTGGTTTAACACACCTATAGATCCTCTGAATGTACATAAGAGAACACACACTTGGTAGTTCTTTTGTTACAGGGGCTGCTTCTCCATCTTGTTTGCTTTTGCTTATTTGTTTGTTTGTTTGGGGGCCATATCCAGAGGTGCTTAGGGGTTTTCTCAGCTCTATACTTGGGAACTGTTCCCAGCAGTGCTCAGGTGACCACATAGCGCTAGAGATTAAATTATCAGTGTATGCAAAGCATGCACTCAGCCTTTTGAGTTCTCTCTCTGGCCCACTAATTTTGGTCCTTACCGTTTCTTTGTGGAAGAAACCAGGTCATTTCTTCTGTATTCTTTCTCACAGGCTGGATTTTGTTGATTACATACCAATGTGTTCATCAACGTACTCCATTGTTCCCTCTGTTTCCTGTAACTTGTTAATAAGATCTGATAACATTTAATCAGATTTTAACTTTAATTTTTGGACACAAGTACTTTAGTTAATGGAAAAGTTTCTGCCTTTCTCTGGAATCCTTCTTCAGGAGACCCTCCCATAATCTGGGAGCATCCCTGCCTTCTTTTCTCTTCCTTTCCTTTTCCTTAAATACAATCTTTTCTGAATTCAAAAGAGAAAAGAAAAAGAAAAAGAAAAGAAAGTGTTCTTCAGTTACTGTGTTGAAACTTCCTCCATGAGAAAGTGTGTAATATCCTGTTCACTGTTTTATAAAGAATGGTAGCAATAGCCATTAATAAATATTGCCTATACTCTTTATTTTATTATGTTATTAAAATTATTAAGTCTATCACTTCTACTTTATTAACTGGGATAGTTCATTTTGATTTTTATTGTAGTTTCAGTAACATGATTGTAATAGTGTTAATGTTCATGGCTTTGATGTACAATGTTACTGTTTCTTTATCATCAGCAAAGTGCCCCAGACCTCCCATCATTGACCTCCTGTTACTTCCAGTCCGTCTCTCCGTGCCACCCACTCCCTCCCCCCTACTGCTTGGTAATCTCAGTTTTGTAATCCAAGGTCAAGGGTTTGTCATCACTCGATCCTATTACTTGTTTTATTTCTCTCTACATGTGAGATGATCTAGGACCTGTTCTTTTTCTTATTTTCTGAACATGATGCCTTCCAGCTGCATCCAAGTTGTGGCAAACTGAAAATTTTCATCTTTTGTTAAAGTTCTGTGTTATTCCATTACAACTCTACACTGCAATTTCTTTATATATTCGTAAGTCATTAGACATTTGGCTTGCTTCCATATCCTAGCTATTATCTTGTGTGCTGCAGTGAACATAGATGTGTATATATCTTTTCAAATGAATATTTTTATATTTGGAAGGATAGACATCAAGAATTGGAACTGCAGGGGCTGTAGCGGTAGCACAGTGGGTAGAGCATCTGCCTTGCATGCAGCTGTCCCGGGTTCGATTCCTAGCATGCCATATGGTCCCCTGAGCACCACCAGGAGTGATTCTTGAGTGCAGAGCCAGGAGTAACCCCTGTGCATCGCCAGGTGTGAGCCAAAAAGCAAAAAAAAAAAAAAATTGGAACTACTGGGTCATATGGAAACTTTATTCTTACTTTTGGGATAAGTTTCCATACTGTTTTCCACAGAGGTTGAGCTAGTTGACCAATAGTGGAAAAGAGTTTCTTTTACACCAGCACTGGTTGTTTTCAGATCTTTTGATTACATGCCATTCTGATTAGCATGTTACTTTGATGTGATCATGAATAAATTTTCTTGAATAATGGGTAAAATTTCTTGTTCCGTATAATTGTTCTGTATGATTCTGATAGTAAATAACAATGAATACTTTCTCATAGCCTATACTAGCTGTCTATGTGTCCTCTTCATAAAAGTATCTGTTCATCTCCTCTTCCCATTTTGTTGATGAGGTTGTTAGATTTTTTGTTACTGGGTTTTGTGAGTTTTTTAATATTTTGAATGTTAATCCTTCATCTGATATATTGGGTACAATATATTCTCCCATTTGGGAGGCTATCTTTTTATTTTCATCCAAATTTCTCATGCCATTCAAAAACTTACCAATATGCTGACATTCTATAATTTTTTGTTTTCCTTGCGTTTGGAGTCAAATTATTGAAGCTGTCTCTAAAGTCCATCTTCTTAGAGAATTCTGCCAATGTTTTCTTCAATGTGTTTTTGGATTCTGATCTAACCTTTAGGTCTTTAATCGACTTCAAATTAACTTTTGAGTATGGTGTTAGATACAGATTCTACCTGGAACATTTCTATAAAGTAATAGCTCTTCATCCGCTATTTTTGTAGCCTAAGATAGTTTATATACAGATTCAGTTTGCTTGATCTCCACCCCCCATCCCCACTTTATTTACTAGTTCTCAAAACAACAAATTATTCCCCTGTGTTCTCTAGAAATGTCCAACCAGTATCTGCCCACATCCCAGTGATTTTTCGGCATTATCTACCACATGTAAAACATACTTTATATTCCTATCCATACCCTCTGTTAAACTTATGAGTTTAGTTGTTCCAGTGTTGACCAGTGGGAATCCCCTTTAATTGGGTTTGTCCCCCCTTGTCACATCACTATGCTCTTCAGTAGCTGATTTTCAGGTATTAACAGTAGGTATCTGGATTATTGTAACATTTTATGTTACAACCCTAGACTCAGCCATACCTTCAGTATTCTAGGAAATTATGCAAAAATAAGAATCAGGATACCAGGGGTAGTAATCTGTTTATCACTAAAGGTTAAGTATTGCTAGTGGAAAGGTTAGTATTGCTTAGACTTGTGTTATCAGTTCTTTAAATGAAAATGGGGAGGGAAGATCAATCTGACCTTCTCTGATTTACTAGATATTTCTCTGATTTACTAATGAATTTAGATATCTTGGATTCTTTGTGGTGAAAGGCCAATTCATATTTTTAATTTAAGGTAAATTACATCATAAGATTTCTAGCATTATGCTAACTGGTTATATATATTATTTTTTTATGCATTGGTAGATTTGGTTTGCCAGAATTTTATTCAGAGATGTTGCATTTATGCTCATGCATAAATTTTCTTACATAATGGGTGAAATTTCTTGTTCTGTATAATTTTTATGCATGATTCCTACTTCATTGGGCATATTAGATTTACAAAGCTGATTGGAATATCCCACCTTTTCTCCTTCCCTTCCCTCATTTCTTTCTACCCCTCATCATCATCTCTCTCCTCCTTCACTTTCTATACTTTTTAAGTTCTTTCATCCTTTAAGAGCTCATATTGAGGGACAGTGCAGGATTAAGACATAGACCTTGTGTGTGACAACCCCGGTTCAATTCCCAGCACTACACACCACTTAGTCCCCTAAACATCACCAGGTGCACTCCTGGAGGCTCCTGAGCACTGCCAGGTTGGCCCAGCTGATCCTCAGCTCAGGACCAAGCAGCACATGATCTTCCAGTCCCCACATCAAACTATTAACTGATAATCACTGAGGGGTCCCCAGGCCACCTGAGCACCACTTGGGAGCCCCTGTTTTCCCTTACCAGAAAAAAAGCTTGTGTACTAAGAATGAGAAGTATCTGAGACCCAAATGTTTGTTAGACTTTACTAATACTTTTTCTGTAGAAAAGTAAAACTTGTCTGACAACTGATTGAATATATTTTACAGTTATAAGAATATTCGATTTTCCATTCTTGAATCAGTTTTGGAAAGTCAAATTTCTTGGGAACTTGTCTTTTTTGGTCAAATCCATTGGCCCAGAATTCATACTGGTTGATGTAACATCCATCTTAAACTCTTTCTCTCTGTACCCAGGGATAGGAGCCACCCTTCCTGTGGGTACTGGGAGTGTGGGTGGCTGACAGCTCAGTTAACCCCTTTCTGGACAGTTCCCAGGGTAAATGGTGTTGCCAGCCAGTGTCTGCCCACATACCAGGGTTGATGGTGCCCAGTGATTGGGCCAATACATGAGTACAAGACCCAGCCTCTTGTTTCAGTCTGGAAACTTTTGAAGGGTTGACGCAGCCTCAGTCAGTATTAACAGAGACCACTGTTGGGGCTGTGTCATGTTCAGTCTCTCCAGATTGCAAATCCAAAATCTTCTAACTCCCCTAAGGGCAGATCTGCAACAACACATGTGCTTTCTTTTAAAGCTCATTTGTTGGGACCAGAATAATAGTACAGGAGATATGGCATTTGTCTTATAAGTGATGACCCGGTTTGATTCCCAGCACCACATGAAATAAACCTGCTGGATTATTAGGTTATTTATTTGTCTAGTGAAATAAGTTGTTGGTCCAGAAGGAGGTGGGTCAATAAAGACAACTTGGGCCATGGTCCAAGAGATAATGGCTGGCAGAGTCCACTGGTCTGAGGGAACAAACAGGAGGCAGAGTCTCATGCTGTGAGGCACTAAATGTTCTAAGAAGTTCTGATCATTAATTTGCACCATCCCATCCCATGCAGTTTACATACATAAAACTCTTGTACATAAGATAGTTTGTCCAGAGCTGCAGAAAGAATATACTGGGTTGGGCACTTGCCTTGCATACAGCTGACCCCAAATGAATCCTTAGCTCTGCATAAAGTCCCCTGAGCACCACTAGGAGTGATCCCTTCACATCTCTAGGAATCATCCCTGAGTAAAACCATGACCCTTCCCCCCACACACATCTCTAAAGCTTACTTAATGTTATTTTTCTTCATTTATTATATTCGTGTATTTGTGTCTTATTGTTGTTGTTGTTATATGAGTAATCTGCCTCATTACAGTAGAATTCCTCCCCCCAACTTAATTTAAACACGATCATTTTTTTTATGTTTCAAATATCCTTTTATTTTATTTTTTAATTTAATTAATTTATTTATTTTTAATTAGTGAATAACCATGAGGGCACATTTACAGATTTATACACTTTTGTGCTTATGCTTCCCTCATACAAAGTTCGGGAACCCATCCCTTCACCAGTGCCCATTCTCCACCACCAGTAAACCCAGCATCCCTCCCACCCTCCCCAATCCCATCTCCCCCCACCCCACCCTGCCACTGTGGCAGGGCATTCCCTTCTGTTCTCTCTCTCTAGTTAGCTGTTGTGGTTTGCAATAAAGGTGTTGAGTGGCCACTGTGCTCAGTCTCTAGCCCTCATTCAGCCCGCAACTCCCTTCCCCCACATGGCCTTCGACTACATTATAGTTGGTGATCCCTTCTCTGAGTTGCCCTTTCCCCAGAATGTGAGGCCAGCCTCCAAGCCATGGAGTCAACCTCCTAGTACTTATTTCTACAATTCTTGGGTGTTAGTCTCCCACTCTGTTATTCTATATACCCTAGATGAGTGCAATCTTTCTATGTCTGTCTCTCTCTTTCTGACTCATTTCACTCAGCATGAAACTTTTCATGCCCATCCACTTAAATAAAAAATTCATGACCTCCTTTTTTCTAACAGCTGCATAGTATTCCATTGTATAGATGTACCAAAGTTTCCTCAACCAGTCATCCGTTCTAGGGCATTCGGGTTTTTTTCCAGATTCTGGCTATTGTAAACAGTGCTGTGATGAACATACATGTGCAGATGTTGTTTCGATTATACTTTTTTGCCTCTCTGGGATATATTCCCAGCAGTGGTATTGCTGGGTCAAATGGGAGCTCAACCTCTAATTTTTTGAGAATCGTCCATATTGTTTTCCAGAAGGGCTGAACCAGTCGGCATTCCCACCAGCAGTGTAGAAGGGTCCCTTTCTCGCCACATCCTCTCCAACAGCGGTTGCTTTTGTTCTTTTGGATGTGTGCTAGTCTCTGTGGTGTGAGGTGGTATCTCGTGGTTGTTTTGATCTGCATCTCTCTGATGATTAGTGATGTAGAGCACTTTTTCATGTGCCTTTTGGCCATTCGTATTTCTTCCTTGGTAAAGTTTCTGTTCATTTCTTCGCCCCATTTTTTGATGGGGTTGGATGTTTTCTTCTTGTAGAGTTCAACCAGTGCTTTATATACCATTGATATCTACCCCTTATCTGATGGGTATTGTGTAAATATCATTTCCCATTCTGTGGATAGTCTTTGGATTCTGGTCACTGTTTCTTTTGCAGTGCAGAAGCTTTTTAGTTTAATGTAGTCCCATTTGTTGATCTCTGTTTTTACTAAATTGTTTAGTTCTGTAAACACGATCATTTTTAAAGTTGCTGAAGATGATTTGTTACAGGCCTTCAATATTCCAACCCCAATCCCACCACCACAATCACCTTCTGTCCACAATTGTCTCCATTTTCCCAACCACCCTTCATGATTATAGGCTTGTTAATTTTATCTTTTATTATTTTTTCAAAGAATCAGTATTATGTTCGTTGGTCCTCTGGATGGTGCTTGTTTTTGTATTCTCTTTATTCTTTATTATTCTCTTTAAAGAGAATACCCTGTCCTTTACTTGTTGCCATTCATTCTCTTCTGTTTTTCTCATCTCAGATAGAATTTTCCATGCTTCAGTTTTGAACCTTTCTTCTAATCCAAGTCTTGGAGACGTAACGCTTTCTTTTAATTACATGTTTATCTATAAGGCCTAATTTGTCAAACTGATTATATCCACACCTAAACCTGTGATCCGTATTAATGCATTAACCCATGCCTTCCTCAACCCTTATCCATTTCTGAAAAGCCAATTCTAGTTCTTCCAACTAAATCAGTCCACAAGTTCATAACTGACATTCCAGTCTCTATTTCTCCCATCTCCAAAGGACCTTTTTGCCTCTCCAGATTCTGATCTTTGCTGCTATCTCCTTCACGGCAAATGTCTTCTTCTGGTGAGACTACTGGAACACTCTCTCACAAGGGTGGCTGATAGGCAATAGAATATTATTTCTTGCTGTTCTACAGGCTGCAAATCCAAGATCAGGTTGGCAACACAATGGATACCAGAGTGATGCTTCTTGTGGCATCCTCCCCCAGTATGAAGGGTGAGGGAGTTCTGAGGGGTATCTGTGTTGTTGGATTATAGTTCTAAACATTTTAGGTCTAACATTAGTTTGTTCTTTTTCCCCACCACAGGGAGTATAGGTTTATTGAGTTACTCCCAATGCAGTGCTCCCAAAGTACTCCCAGTTCCATCAGGCACTCCCAATCCTTTGTGTTTATCTTTAACCTATCCTTTGTGCTCTTCTTCCTCTATCTGTTAATCGCTTTTATCTCCAAATCAGACCCTGTGACTTGTAAAGTCAAATTCTTCTGAGGGCTCTGGATTTTGTATATGTAAGTGAAATATTGCTTTTCTCTTTTCTTTGTGTCTTTTGCATAGTTTATTTTAGTGCAACATCCTTTTTGTATAGACACAGGAAGATAATACTATGCTTTTGTAACATGGGAGTTAATTGATTCTAAATAGTATTTATTCCTGGGCCTCTGTCATGTTTACTTAAGCCTCAGTTGCCCTTAGTTCCTAACTCCCCAAAAAAAAAGTTCCTAACTCCCCATGGGCCCTCTGAGGCACATGGATGGGCACAGGGCAAGCAGTAAGCTACCTTGTCATCAAAAAGGAACAGGCTAAATGCCATAAGAACTGTAATTAGTTAAGAGCACAGTCATGGAACAAACCCTGTCATGATTCAAAAAGAAGTAATTGAATAAAGACCTTGCTGGGTTTAGAAAGCTAAACTGACCTGAAGACTGTTGTCTGGGTATATAGCGAGATGTCTTCAGGAAGAGCCACCCTTTAAGTTTAATATATCTCTAACTGTGTCCAGATATAATGACTAAAAATATTATTAAGAAGTGAATTTAAGATGACTGTTTAAATGGATACTGGCTAAGGAAATAGACCCTTACTATGGAATTCCACCCTTGGGCGAATCTCCCAGCAGGAATCTAGAGTGCTGAGAACACTTAGATTTTTGTCTTTGAGTTTCTCCTAGAAGTTAAACTTTCCATTAAGGAAGGACTTTGCATCTGCTCATGGTTTATGATAATGTTAAACCACACCTATGTCCAATTGCTGCCCCCAACCCTCACGATTTCTCTATTACTAATGCTGTGAGACTTGAATAAATGGCTGCTGACTACCAACCAGCCTGGTGGGTCCGCACCCCCCCCCCCATTCCCTCCTTTGTTTGTCCATCGCTGTCAGCCAACTGGGGTAGGGGAATGGGGCTTGGCCCCAAATGCACCCCGGGGACTCTCAGGTCACTGCAGATGAGCTGGTGACCACCCACCCACGCAGGAACAGCGACAATGCATGTTTCGAGTTCATGATCTAAACGCCTCCCAAAGGTCTCACTTCTAATACCATCATCCTTGGAGGAGGAAAGACTGCCACATACAAGTGTGGGGACACAAACATTCAGACATCAGCACTGAGTGAGGATGTCATACCATCCTTGGCTAGTGCAGGAAAGGGCTCTGAATTCCACTTCTTAGGTCTGTTCTCCACCGGGCACTGAGTGGGCCTTCTGAAACATCACTCTCCGCTGTGTCTTTCCAGCTCTGTGTAATTGTGGCCACAGGTGCTCTGTGGCCCGACGTGCTCCTGTCTCTCGTTTGTTTCCTCTACTCCACACCCACAGAAGGGCCTGCTGCAGGGGCTCTTCCCTGCGTGGCTCCCTCCGCTTGGCAAGCACTCTTCTTTCATCTCTGCATGGATCACTCGCTCAGTGCCCACAGCCCCAAATAGGTATAATATATCAGAGAACCTCCTTCAGCAACTGTATAAAATTCCACTTCTGTCCAGTGACTTCTGATTAATTTTTTCCCTGGTATTCACCATCAGCCCTGTACCGGGTTCGATTCTTCCGTCCCTCTCGAAGAGCCCGGCAAACTACCGAGAGTATCTCACCCACACAACAGAGCCTGGCAAGCTAACCATGGCATATTCATATGCCAAAAACCGTAACAACAGGTCTCACCTTGGGGACGTTACTGGTACCCACTCGAGCAAATCGATGAGTAATGGGATGACTGTGATACAGTGACAATGATTCACCATCACTTGATTTATGCATCAGTTTGTTGTCTCCCTTCCACTGCTGAAATAGCCCCTTTAAGGCAAGTCTTGTCTGTTTTTCTGCTCATTCCTATATCTCTAGGCGCATCCCAAGTGTTCAGTAACTATCTTATGAATGAATAAATGATTGATAAAATTGATGAAGATGCAGTTTGACTTGCAAAGAAATATTCTCTGGGGAAACTAAGTCCCCTATTACCAAAAGCTGCCTTAGTTTTGCCTACACTATTGTTTGCATTCTTACAATACTACCTTTTCCTGGTAGTATTGATAATCTTTGAGAAGGTAATTTAATTCAAGGAGTTGGGATGGTAGACAGGAGGGGCTTTAGACAGCTGCCTCTCAAGTTGCTGCATCCTCATCTTCTGTCTTCTGTGGAGTGACTCTGACTCACCAATGACTGCTCTGTCACCATCACCCACTATCCTGAAACCCTGACTTTGCCACTTTTGAGGTTTTTTCAGTTGTGGCTCTCAGCAATTTTGCGCTGTTCATTACCCACCCTCTCTTAGGTGCTCAGCTCTTCATTCTAACCAGTCGTTTATTTTATTTTACATTTTGGGAAAGGATTTGAGATGACCATTTTTCCCTGATTGGCTCCTTTCAGGCTTTTTAATTTTGCATGCCAAGCACACAGAAGCTCAGTGGAGTGACTTGTCCAAGGCCTTGCAGGAAATACCAGCTCTGAGACCAGAGTCTGGGGTTCCTCAGCTCCAGGCACTTACTCTACTTCCATCCCGAGCTGATACTCTGCCCTCTTACTTCAGAGCACTCAGCTACTGGAGCAGAAATCTGTGACTGAATGAGCTACATCCATAGGCAGAGAGGGCAAAAAAAAAAAAAAAAAAAAAAAGAGGGAATGAGTAATAATAGAGCAGCAAGGTCCAGATCCAAGGAAATGCTTTGAGCCACTGAAAGCTCTAATAGCCCTTTGTTAATATGTAATGGGAATTTGCTCTGGGGAGTGTGCCTGATTTGGGGGGTGGGGATGGGGGCTGAGGTGGAGGATGGGGAGAGACAACTTATATCAGAAGCTGCTCCTCTTCTTTTACCTTAGAAGTCAGCTCTAGCAGACCCAGTCCTTGATATTTCTGCTCTGGCATAGAACTGGTGCCTGCAGTTCATGTAGATCGTGCCTTGGGTGGCTGTCAATTGGAATGGAAACACTGGGAACGGGATAATTATAGCAGGTTTTTGAAAATTATTATTGGTTCTAGTGAGATTGTGTAGCTGAAAACAGGCTGTACTTTAAACAGAATGACTGCAGTTTGGAGTGCTCAGAATACTATACAAATCAGTGAAAAGCTGAGAAGTTTAGTCAATCAATTTTGCTTTATATGATGCCAACTGACATTTAAAAGAAAAAGAACCCTCGTGTCTCATTAAATTGATGGACTTTGGGCCTGAATTGACTTAATTGTATGGTGGCTTTTGATCTGTGGATGACAGTGATTGCTCTGTTGAGCCAGAGCAAAATCAACACACAGGCCAGGCTTGATGGACAGCCGCAGTGGGCATATGGCTGGTTAACATTTTCCCTCGCACCAGAGCTTACTGTTCCCACCCAGACATTCATTTGTTTAAAGAGTCTGTAGAAAATAGAGGGTGCAGCACTGAGCCCTATGAGTTAGGTTTCAGCATCTCATACAAATCACAGAGGCACCCTTAAGGCTAAGGTGACCTGCAAAATATCGCCAGTGGGGTGACTGGGGAACCACAGAGTGGGCAGGTGCCCACTATCAAGAGTGCTCCCACAACCTTGTCCGGGGACATGAGGACAGAGAAAAGCCCCCATAAGCGCTTGCATGCACAGATGTTGGGCCGGAACCTCACACTTCAGGCTGTTGTCAAGCTGCATTGAGACCTCAACTGTTGCTTTGGCGCTCAGATGCTCTGCAGAAAAAGAACAAGTCCCAGCTACTGCCTAGGTTTTCAAGGTTGTGTCTATTCCCACAGAAAATAGAAGTTTTCTATTCTTTGAATAAGATACTCTAAAGGCCTATTAGAGCTCTCAATAGCTTTCTCCATAAATGAAGTTTATTTAGAAAGCGAGAGAACTTTTAGGCTGGAGCATGAACACTTAGGGTGCTTGCCTTGCACACAGCAGAGCCATGTTCCATCCCTGACGCCACAGTGGCCCTCCAAACCTAACCCCCTCCAAGGAGGAAGCACTTTACCCACACAAATTGGGAGGAGGGTAACCCCCCAGATTTGAGGTTCCTGCCTCTTGCTTCTGTAAAGCTGGTGAGTCTATAGACCCTCGACCAAGCTGCTCTGGTGTGTCTCTTTCTTTGCAGACTGGAGCTGCCTTGCTAAGGAAGAGCCTCAGTCTTCTGCATTCCATTGACGGGGCTTTGTTCCTTCTGGAGGCTGCTCTCTGTGTGGGCCTTGAGGACCCCCCTCCCTACCCACTTCCCCCTCCTGTCACCGTACAGCCTGAGCAGCAGTGGCCTTGGTGTGCAGCTGGGGCCAGGAATGCCTTCTCAGGTGACGCCTTGGTTTCATGATTTCCCAAACTCTCAGACTCCTTGTCAAGGGCCCCTTTGGTATTTTGCTCTGGCAGTTTCCTCTTGGCAGGCAACCTTAAATGATGCTTCCTGACTAGGAAAGTGTTCTTTTGAAGCATCTTCGAAAAGCTCACCTACTAACTGTGGGAAGCCCCAGATTTACTTCCTCCACCACACACACACACGCACGCGCACGCGCACGCACACGCACACACGCACACACGCACACACACACGCACCCACTCACACAAATCCCCGGCAATCTTAGCTCCCCAGCAGCTACTTTACTTCAGTACTTCTTACTTTCCGTATGTTTTACTATGCTCACTATGTGTTTTTCTATGTCTTACTCTCTACATTGTTTTCCTAACTCAGCTGGCAGAGTATTTGCTGTGACTTCCCCTGTTCTTCCGCTTGTTCTTGCTGCCGTGTTTTGGAGCTTGTACACCCCTGGGATGTTTCCCAGCAGTAGGGCAATGCACTGTACTAAAGCTGGAGCAATAGTACAGTGGGGAAGGTGCTTATCTTGCTTGTGGCAGACCTGGGTTCTATTCCCAGCATCCATATGTCCTCCAGTGGTGCTCAGACACAGTCTGGTTGGGAGGTTTTTGTGGGCGGCACACTTCCTTAAGTACTTGCGCCCACCGTGAGTTTCAAAGGGCAGGAGATTACATACGTGGTTGCACCTCTGGGGATGACAGTCAGCAGAGATGCTGGGATTTTTCTTGGCCTTTGGGGCGGTGCCGGGAATGGCACTTGAGGCCTCTGCTGCCTGCTGCTCGCTAGGCAGGTGCTATAATGCTGAGCCATCCCTGCTCCCCAGGAGATATTTTTTTAACTTAAAGTTCTTTATTTTTTAATGATCTTTTTTCTCACTGACCTTGATGACTCAATCCTATCCCTGTGTTATTATCAACTCTTCATATTATTATTGTTATTGGTTTTGGGGTCACACCAGGCTGTGCTCAGGGCTTACTCCTGCCTCTGCACTCAGAGATCAGTCCTGGCGGTGCTTGGGGAACCATATAGCATCTAACACAAGGATCACTGGCGTGACAAAGTATCCCTGGCACTACATGGCATGGGTAGCACCATAACTCCCGGCCCTGGCTTTAAGCCACCAAGCCAGTTATCTGAGAATATCCAGGGAGACCACTGGACCTCCTGAGCAGTGCTTGGAAGATCGTGCTTCACCCCCAAAGAAAACTATACTATAGTCATACAGTGGGATAACTACCATTACAAATAATATGAAGATAAAGCTGGAGCAATAGTACAGTGGGGAAGGTGCTTATCTTGCTTGTGGCAGACCTGGGTTCTATTCCCAGCATCCATATGTCCTCCAGGGTCACACCCAAGGATGTTCAAGGGAAGAGCCATGCAGTGCCAGGGTTTGATCCAGGCCCGGAGCATGGTAGGCAATTACCTTAACCCTTGTGTTATCTCCTGGCCCAGTTTATGTACATGTTCTTTTGTCAGTTAGGTTGTTTCTTTTATATAGATGCTACTTAATATTTCTCCCTATTATGGTTTCTTCTATGCCCGAAATTATCCTTTTTGGCGGGGTGGTGATGGAGGGGAGGGGTCACACCTGGCTGTGTTCAGGGCTTACTCCTGGTTCTATATTCAGGAAGTACTCCTGGCAGGGGGAAGGTCCTGCCTTAAATGTGGCTGACTTGGGTTTGATCCCCAGTCCCCCCTAAAGTCCCTGAACCCTGCCAGGAATAATTCTGGCCCTAAAATTATTTTCTTAAGCTAGCATTCTATAATTAGAGTAGAATTATTTAGCTGAAGGATAATTCTTTAAGTTTCTGAGAGTGCCCAATTATTTTCCTAAATAGATGTCCTTGTTTATATTTAACCAACCAGACACAAAAGGATTTGTCTCACCATTCCTTGGTCAGTATGATAATACATTTTAAAGAACTGGAGCTGAATTTTGAAAATTGTTACTTTTTTTGTTTGTTTGGGAACCACACCCTGCAATGTTCAGGAACTATTCCCAGGTGTGAGGCAGCGGGGCTGAGGGAACCATGTGCTGCAAGGGACAGAACCCTGGAAGCCTACACACAAACTCTATGCTCTGGCCCTTTGAGCCATCTCTCCAGTTTACATTTACAAGTTGTTGTGTGGACATAGTCTTACTTCTTTTGTGTGAATGACTTGAGATGGAGTGGCTGAATTTTATGGTAAATTTATGCTACACCTTTCAAAGAAGCAATCAGTTATTTTCCAAAGTGGCTGTGCCAGTTTACATCTTCATCAGAAGTTTGTTCACATCCTCACTAACTTGTCATTGTAGCTTTTGACATGGTGCTTCTTAACGTGTCTCTAGGATGTAATGTAAGTATTTAAAATAGGTTCCTCTTATCCTGATTGCTTATCATGGTCTTTTACTTACATTTAATTCACATTTAAATTAAACCTTTATTAAAAGATATTTCAATAAAATTGATCTAAATATAAAATAAACTATGAAAAGGTGAATAAATCACTTTTATGAAACAAAAAAAATTAAAACTTTAATGTGTTTTTTCTTTCCCTAAGTCTCTTTTACAAACTCTTCAACATAAAACTTAATTTTCTCCTTCTCATTCAAACAAACCTAAACATTTCTCAGAAATTTGATCAGATGAGGTGTTAGAATAAAATAGCATGACAATTTCAACAACCTCTTTCAACCTTTTTGAAAGTAGTAGGATAAGGAGGTTTTCTGTTTGTTTGTTTTATTTTTGGTTTATCTGACAGTGGTCAGAGATCTGCACTTAGAGATCACAACCATTCCTGGTGGTGGTGGGGGCTGAGAGAAGAAGGAGGGTAGGAATATATATGATGCTGGAGATCTAATCCAGGTCACTGTGTGTAAGGCAAGCGCCCTACTCACTGTACTGTACATTACGTTTGCTCAGGTTTACTCACTGGCACCACATATGGTCCCCTGAGCACAGAGCCAGGAAGGAGTAAGCCCTAATACCACCAGGTGTGGCTCCAAAACAAACAAAACAACTTTACAAAATAGAGAAATGAGAGAGAGACAGAGACAGAGACAGACAGAGACAGAGACAGAGACAGACAGAGAGAGAGAAAGAGAGAAAGGTAAGAATCATACAGATGAGTGTGTTTCTCCTCCAATCACGAGTATTCTAATAAAGTCATCTTTCTAGTCATTTGGGGACTCTTCCCATAATAGTCCTTGCAGTCCTTATTTTGCTCTCCTTATAATACTTTTTATGTTTTTGGCAGTGAACACTTATTTTTAGAAAGAACATAAAGTTATTTGGAACCGAATACAGTAGGCAAGTGAGGAATTGAATTGACCTAGAAATATGGTAGCTTACACACACACACACACACACACACACACACACACACACAAACACACACACACTGGAATCCTAGGTAGCATTTTTCTGAATGTTTCTAGAGTAAACAGAAAACAACTCTAAAAATAGAGCCATCAACATTTTAAGTAGCAACACTATTAGTTATACAAGAGACTAACCTTCTATAGTAAACTCTTTAAAGATAAAAGCATCCAGAAAGAGATTAATTCTAGCATATTAATTTAAAACTTTATCCTGTGTTTGAGAGAGATATTCATTTCAAAGTTAACTTTGGTAATACCAAGTTCAAAATTTTATTCATATAAAATGCTCCCATTGTGGGTTCTAGTTACAAAATGGGTAGATAGCAGAAGAAGTTCATACTTTGGGGTTAAGCTTTGGACTCAGCTGGAAATGAGTTTCTGGTCTTGTTGGCTCAGAGAGTATTGATCTCTCTGATTATCAAGCACTATTGATGTTTGTGGTAAGCTCCTTTGGAATGCAAATGATTCATGTTTCATACCAAAACAATGCTTGAAAAATACTGTTTTTCCTTTATCACTATATCTTCACTTTATTTGTATTTAAAACTATTGGATTGACAATACCAAAGTTCTCCTAATGACCGACAAATAAACTCTCAGAATTGGCTTGGGAAGTAGAAGTGCTTTGCAGTGAGCTGAAGGGGACATGGAGAAGCTGCCAATATTCCCTCACCTGGTATAGTAAACGAAGTGAGGTGACAGCAGCCTCAATTATTAGCTCCCTGAGGTGCTGGGGAGCTTCAAATTGGTACCAGAGACTTGGTTTTCTTGAGTGTTCTATGAGCAATGAGAAAAATATCTGTTTCCTAAGGTGTGGCAAAGTTGAAATGTAATGACATTCTACAGTGGCACCTTTCTTATGGGTGGTGTCAGAGATCAAATCCATGGCCTCACACATGTGTGCCATGCACTCTGCTGCTGAGTCACAGGCCTGGCTTCTATAGTAGGTCTTCATGTTGTCATCATTATCATCATCAGTCACTGTCATCTTTGTGGTTGTTCATCACCCATCAGAGTATCTGTTTAGGGGCTGGAGAGATAGTACAGTGGGTAAGGTGCTTGCCTTCCATCAGCTGATCTTAGTTTGACCCTGGGCATCCCATATGATCCTCTGAGCGCACCAGGAGTAATCCCTGAGTGCAGACCCAGGTGTAAACCCTGAGAACCACTGAGTCTGACCCCCAAACCACCACTAACAAAACACAACACAAATGCTTCTTTTTAGTACCATTATCCTTAGATCCTTTTTATAACTTGGTATGAAGCTTGGTGGTATCAAAAAATGAATTTTTAATGACTGGAAAGTTTACTTTAACAGTGTGGTAGCAGACATAATCCACATTGGATATTCAATAAATGGTATCCAACACCGTTTTTGAAGTAATAGAAATCTTCTCATTCTCTGGGAAAGGATATTCACCCAATACCCATCTGATAAAGGATTGATATCAAGGGTATGTAAGGCACTTGTTGAACTCTACAAAAAAACATCCAACCCCATCAGAAAATGGGGCGAAGAAATTAACAGAAACTTTCTCAAGGAAGAAATACTAATGGCCAAAAGGCACATGAAAAAATGCTCTTCATCACTAATCATCAGGGAGATGCAGATCAAAACAACTATGAGATACCACCTCACACCACAGACACTAACACACATACAAAAGAACAAAAGCAACTGGTGTTGGTATGGATGTGGGGAGAAAGGGACCCTCCTACACTGTTGGTGGGAATGCTGAGTGGTTCAGTCCACTTGGAAAACAATATGGATGCTTCTCAAAAAATTAAAAATTGAGCTCCTATTCGACCCAGCAATACCACTTCTGGGAATATACCCTGAAGAGGCAAAAAAACATAGTCGAAATTACATCTGCACTTGTATGTTAATCACAGCACTGTTTACACAAGCCAGAATCTGGAAAAAACCCGAGTGCCCGAGAATAGATGACTGGTTAAAGAAACTTTGGTACATCTACACAATTGAATACTATGAAGCTGTTAGAAAAGATGAAGTCATGAACTTTGCATATAAGTGGATCAACATGGAAAGTATCATGTTAAGTGAAATGAGTCAGAAAGAGAGAGAGAGAGACAGACATAGAAAGATTGCACTTATCTGTGGAATATAAAATAACAGAATAGGAAACTAACACCCAAGAATAGTAGAAATAAGTACCAGGAGATCTGCCCCACAGCTTGGAAGCCAGCCTCACATGCAGGGGGAAAAGGCAGCTCAGAGAGAGAAGGGAATATCACGTAAAGTGTGGTTGGAGGACCCGCTCGGGATGGGAGATGTGTGCTGAAAGTAGACTATAGATTGAATACGATGGCCACTCAGTACCTCTATTGCAAACCACAACACCCAAAAGGAGAGAGAGAACAAAAGGGAATGCCTTGCCACAGAGGCGGGGTGAGGTGGGGAGGGATGAAATAGGGGGCTGGGAAGGATACTGGGATTATCAGGTGGAGAATGGGCACTGTGGAGGGATGGATACTCAAGCATTGTATGACTAAAACACAAGCACAAAAATATGTAAATCTATAACTGTACCCTCATGGTTATTCACTAATAAAAAATAATAAATTTTAAAATAACTAAATAATTTTAAAAATTAACTATGGCTAGTATGCCTGAAAAAAAAAGAGAAAAAGAAATCTTCTCATTCTCCTATCATGTGCTCTGAGAGAGAAGCAATAGAGTCTGGTTGTTCTAAGTGCAGAAGCTAATGCTGAGCATTTGGGTTCAAATCCTGGTTGTGCCTCTTATTTTCCATGTGATCTAGAACCAGTTGCTTGCTTTCTGTATATCTAAATTTCTCCATTAGTGAAATAAAAGTCTCTATTTCAGGGATCCCCATATACCTGCCCAGCAAGTATGAGCAGGGAGGAGAGACCTGGTATATAAGAGAAACTAATATTTAGAAACCAGTATGTTGGTGGGGCTGGAACAATAGCACAGCGGGTAGGGTGAGTTTACCTTGCATGTGGCCGACCCAGGTTTGATTCCCAGCATTCCATATGGTTCCCTGAGCACTTCCAGGAGTTAATTCCTGAGTGCATAAGCCAGGAGCAACCCCTGTATTTCGCCGGGTGTGACCCAAAAAGCCAAAAAATAAAAATAAAAACAAACCAGTATGTTGTGCATGCCAACCAACCCATTCTTGGGGAGGAAGTCCTGATTTAGAGATTTTTCAATTTCCCTGCTCTAAATTTTCCTACCATGGCCAATTTTAAGCTACACTGTTGCATTGCCAAATGTGGAGCTGGAAAGAGATATAGACAGTTGGCTCTTGGGTTGTTGAAATGAATGGATGCCAGGGCAATGCTCGGTAAAAATGTTAAGATTCCAGAGGATGCTACATATTGATGATGCGGATCCAGTGCTTCAAAATCCCATTGGTTGGAGAATCTATCTCCTTCTGAGAACAAGATAGCTGGCAAGAGAAGAAGAGCCACTCTCTTTTATACTACCTACTGCCTTTGAAAACAATCACCTACAATCTTCCAGGAAGTCCATTTGTTTGCCATCTTGTTCTTGACCTGGAGATTGCCATGAGTAGGACCATTCAGAACATTCAGGGTTGTTGACTTTGAAAGAAAGAGAAAAGGGATTGTCTTAATTCTTTTAATTTTTTAATTTTTTTAATCTTAATTCTAAGCCTTGTTTTTTCCTGATTTCTAGGGTGATTTGAAAAAAAGCAATTAATCTGACTATTTCTCACATTTGCCATAATAAAATGGTATAGAATAACATGGCGATGTCATTACTTCTACATAGCAACTTTTGCCTGTTACCTGTCTTTTGGCTGCTTGGCAGGGTCAACTTGCAGACCTCGTGGGGGAACTGTGAGGAAAAATCTCCGTATTACCTTCAGCACAATCTTCAGCTATAGGAATAGAGCACAACAGAACCAGAGAAGCAGCCATGTTCCAGATGATGATGGTCTCGTCAGGGTGACTTCTGGAGAGAAGCAAGATTGGCGTAGATCTTTCAGTTGATGCATTAGAGAACAAACAAGAAATACAGATTTGTTGTTTAAGTCCCCTGAGAATGTGGGGGTTCATGCTTAAAGCAGCCACATAGCCTATCCTGATACAAGGCTCAAATGCAGTTATAAAAGTGGGATGGAAATGTGTTGAAGCCATTAAAGTGCTCTAGCTAAGGAAGGAATTAGCATCTCTAAGTTCACAAGTGGGTGGAACAATTTGAGGAAACTCATTCTTGGAAAATTATATGTAATTATTTCTTTGAAATAGAACTTAAACTCTGAGGAGCTACATCTGTTATCAGGCCTTTGCTGTGGATCAAATGTGTTGTTCGTTTTCTTGGTCCATAACTGGGCAGGCATAAGCCTTTAGGGTTAAAGTTTTCAGGAATCTGGTGTGAGAGAAATAGGCCAATCCCTAACACTGCATATGGTTCCTTGAACACTGCTGGAAGGGACCCCTGAGCACCATAGAATGTCATGCCCCCCACCCCTCCAAAATAAAACAAACAAAGCAAGTTTCCAGGACTGTTAGGGAAGAGAGAAAAGTTGTTTTATTTTTGTTTCGGAAGCAGGAACAGTGACTGTGTATAATAGCACCCCTTCACCAGAATAATGAATGACCATTTCTCAAGGGGCTGATTGACAGAACCTCACACAGAGAGAAACAGGGATCAACAGTTTGCAAGAAAGCAAATGTGGGAGCCGCATTGCAAACCAGGTCTGTGGGAGAGGCTGCCTGGGAGATCTGACAGAAGGCTTCAAGTGCATGTGATCTGTTGGGCATGGGAATCCAGGAGCCAGAAAGGTGGTAGATCAAAGGGCATTATTAAATCAACTGCTCTAATGGCTGCAGTTTAATCCCAAGTAGTCCAAGCACACACACACACACACACACACACACACACACACACACACACACACACACACACACACCCTTATGACCCCTTTATGACTGGGAAAGCTGGGGTATTTCTACATCAGCATCTCAGGGTCATTGTGTCAGGACTGACTGATGCCAGGACAGAGCAGTCTGCTGCAGTTTGGAGAACGAAGACCTCAGTCAGAGATTAGACCTGGTAATAGTAATCTACTCTGGGTGCGGGTGGGTCCAAGGCCATACGTGGAAATAGGACGAGCAATGCACCTACCTTCTCAGCTTGAATCTTGCCTGCTCCTTCACTGTTAGTTCTCTCAGTCCCTAAGTTATAGTAGATTCCCAGGAACATCCTCCTTCTCCAGCTCACCCCAGTACCTGCCAGGGTCCCTCTAAGGTCTGGGGGGACACTCCTGCTGTTCCCAGCAACTATATCTAAAAGTCTCCAAGTGCCTAGCACATAGAGGACAAAGAGTTTAGATGGAGTCAATTTAATGGAGATAACGGAACCTACCAACAGGGTGGTTGTGAGATTCAGTGAACTCCATTCTTCAAACAACTGCCTGTCTGATGCAGAGGAAACAGACAATCATTGTTAGCTGCACTATGAAGACAACAGATTGGCAGGAGAGGATGGGAGGAAGAAACAGCAGGAAGGGAAGTCAGAGAGATAGATGAAGAATTCAAGAACAGAAAGCTTAAAAACTCTTGTCATGATGTATCACTCATGCAGCTGTTGGCATCAACAAACTGTTGTTCTCTTTCCTTTTCTCAAGGTGTCTGGGGGGTGATCTACTTCCTTATCAACCACCACAGTCAGCGAATGCTTCCTGCAGCATCTCCAGTTTTCATTCTGCTCAAGGTTATGCCTCTGACCGCCCACTGCTGAAAAGACAAACAAACCCAGGCTGAAAATCTGTGTTTCAGAACTGCCTTGGCTGGGACGAGCTTTATATACTGTGGTGCAATAGTCCAAAATTTAACATTTACTTAGGGGATAATGTCAGCTTAGAGTGTCCTGGAAATATGGGTATTTGTGAATGTGCATGTTCACGCATGCATGAGCACATGTTTGACTAGCAGGATGTATATAATTTTAGATATTCTGAAAAATAATTGCTCTTGATTAGGACAAATGGCAGTCACCATTTCCTATTTTTTCTCTGCAAGTTGGAAGAGAAAAGCAATGACTTAAATCACAGCACAGGTGTTTCAGATTAGCTAGAAGAGACCATTTCTTTTTCAGATGGATTTGATAAATCCTGGGATGGATTGTCACAGAAAATTTGAAAGCTTCTTTCTCTAAAAGCATCTTGAGACTGGGAGAGCTGCTCTGTGTCTGAGCTGGTTGAAGCGAGGCCTTGTCTGCGGATGGCACCGTGGTTTGGCTGTGTCCGGTGCAGAAAGAAAAGCAGTTCTCCTTCCTACTGAGGTCCGCCGAGAAAACATTTCACCCCATTTTTTCAAGGCATTTTAGCATTACTGACTTCCTCTAATTAAAAAAGTCACAAATACTCATTAGGTAAATGCAGAGAATAAACCAATACTAAAAAAGGAAAGCTCAAACAAATCTTATATACCAAAGGTCACAAAATGACATATTTCATTATACATGTTTACATACATATTTTTTCATACTTCGAAAGCACAAACAACCTCTAGAAACCTGTATCTTTTGCTGCATTCTTTTGTAATGTAGATTTTATGCTTAGTATATGGTGAATTCCTTTTTAATGTTAGTAAATGCTGCTTTATGTAATTTTGTCAGCTAAAAACTATTTTATGATCTACATGTGGCACAATATATTTAACCAATTTTCTACTGTGGTGGCTTGGGTGGGTTTTTCCCTGGAATTTTTGAAACTTATTTCCTGGTGGACTTGTCCACTTCTCCCTTAAGAATCCCTGAGAGTCACGTCTCAGAGCTAAGTGCCAGCCTGTTTAGAATTTTCTTCCTTCTAGGTTCCCCTCCAGAAAGGTCACCTGCATTTACATTCCCTTGCTGGAGAGCAGCTGTTTCTCCATGGCCCAAGCCACGCTGGCTCCTGTCCATACTCACGGGTTTATTTAATAAATCAATATTTAATTTTTTTTTTTTTGCTTTTTGGGTCCCTGGTGATGCACAGGGATTACTCTTGGCTCTGCACTCAGGAATTACTCCTAGTGGTGCTCAGGGGACCAGATGGGATGCTGGGAATCGAACCCGGGTCAGCCTCATGCAAGGCAAACGCCCTACCTACTGTGCTATCACTCCAGTCCCTCTTCTCAATATTTTAATCTACATTTCTTTTAGTCCCACATGGGTTAGATATTGTCAGTCATTTGTACTTAGTGTTGCTGGTTTGAATTTCATGTCTTTTCTCCAATATTTTTCTACTGGAGACTTAGATCAATAGCTCAGTTGGAGGAGAGAGTGGTGTGTGTGTGTGTGGGGGGGGGTTGATTGTATTTATATCAGACATTTCCCAAGGGTGGTTTTGGAGCCTATTTTTGTCTCTATTTGTTGAGGAATCGTGTGTGTGTGTGTGTGTGTGTGTGTGTGTGTGTGTGTGTACAATTTTTTATTACTTTGCTTCGGAAATTCCTCAATTTTCAAAAAGTAAGTTGTTGATCCCCTCCACCCCTGCTCTTATAGGAGCCACACCCAGAGGTGCTGGTCTAGGGCCATGGAGTGCCCAGATCCACCCCAAGGCCTCATTCATGCAGGATAGATGTTCTGCCACTTGAGTCATACCCTCAGCTCCACAATTGTCTTTTAGCATCACTAATTATATTTATGCCGGACAGAGGCTCACACACAGATTACTCTTTGGCTGTATTAGTTATAACAAGACCACCAGGACCTTCTAGAATCTTGGCTATCACGAGGTCCAGGCTTATCAAGTCACTGGGCCTTCCAGGGACAAGTGGACCGACCATGTCCAACATTCACCAGGGCCAGTGGGTATCATATAAAATTAGGAAAGAACTTCGTGTCCATGAATAAAGTCATAGTCACTGGGCATGACACAACAGACCTAATCCCAGCCTTCAGCACCTGAAACATGTGGTGAGTTGGAAGGACAGAGATGAGGGTCAGAGGAAGATGGGCGAGATCCTCCTTCAGGAAAACTTTGTTCCCTTCTAGCTAAGAACAGCAGCCTCAGGGCCAGGCTGACGACACAGCTCAAGTGGCAGAGCTGTGCTCACACATGTCTGGCATGTGTGAGCTCCTGAGTTCCATCCCCAGTAGCCTCCCCTCCCTCCCCGAACCCCCCTGCACTGCATTGCCTTGTTCGTTACACATTCTAGGGCATTACTGTGATGAGCATTGCCAGGATCTATGGCTCCAAGTCCCCTGAGCTCCCCTGGGTGTGCTTCACCACCTAAAATAATCAAATAAATCAGTTGTAAAACTGCCTCTTCCCCTTCCTGTGGCTCCATCTTCCCACAAAGTATGTATCAGACATGCTTCACTAACTAGAGCATTTTGGTTTTCTCCTTGGCCTACCTGTAGGCCAGGAAAAAGAGGGATTTTGCCCACTGAAGTTTCAGGTATGGTAACTTAGGGCAGGGAGACAAGGATGGCGAGGACCGGGCCTCTCCCAGGGATGGGGCTGCTTCTGGGGAGAAGGACTTAGATGCAGGCAGAGGGGACTTGACATCTGCCTTTGCCGCAAAGTACCACTTTGGTAATTGTCATCTGGCTTTGCTATTAGTACTGGGTCATAGCCTGGTCCTCCTGTGCTCTTTTTTTCTGTTTTGCTTTGGGGCCACACTCAGGGGTGTTCAGGATTTATTCCTGGCTCTGCGCTCAAGGATCACTCCTGGCAGGGCTCAGGGACCAGATGGAGTGCCAGGTATTGAACCCGGGTCAGCTGTATACCAAGCAAGTGCCCTACCCGCTGTACTATCTCTCTGTTCCCCAGTCTTGTTCTTCTGACTTGAGGCTTTTCTCATTTCTTGTTACCATGACGAGGTAGGGTTGCACATTTGTGAGATTTGGAGAAGTGTGATCTTGTTTATTTCAGTCCATGTAAAGCCTAGTTTTCTTCCCTACCCATGAGACCACATGCAGTGTCACCTGGCTGCCTCCTGTCTTAGCCCATTTGTCAGATCATTCATTAGATTTCATTGGTCCCAAGTGTGCTATTCTTGGCCCAGGGCCTTGCCTCCACTGTGACCTTTCCTGGAAAGGCCCTTCCACCTCCATGTGTGGGCACTCCTTCCTCCAGGGCCCTGTGCCAGTGTCACCTTATCTGAGGACTTGCAGAGGGCCTAGCAGGCAGCAGTGCCCAGAAAGTCTGCCCAGGAGTAGAGCAGGGGGCATCTTGAAAAGCAGCCCAGACATAGAGTAGGGCTGGCACAACAGCTTGGAGGTGACCTTAGACTTCAACAGGGTCTAGGGCCAAGCGGCTCCCCAGGGCAGGGAGCAGAAAGGCCTCGGGGAAGTTCATATACTGGAGTTGAAGTCCCTTTGCACCTCCAGTCCCACCTGTTCACACTGGAGATGGTCACCAACAGCAGCATCTCCTGTTGGTTCCCAGCATCTATTTAAGCCCTAGCTTAGAGACCTGGATCCCCTGCTGCCCTGCCCTCAATCCTCCAGCTGATCTGCTCCCTCTTCCCTGAGATCCTTTTCATTATTTTATTGTAGTCACTGTGATTAACAAAACTGCCAGTAATGGGGTTTCGTGCTTTCAACTTTTCAACCCCACACCTTCCACCAGACTGTCTGCTCCCCTCCACCACTGTCTCGGGGTCCCCGCTCAAACCCTCCTCCCACCACTTCCCATTTACTTCCACCCCCCACCCCCTGCCCTTGGGAAGCTCGATTCTTTAGGCCAGTTCTCAGGTTCTGTTGCCTTTGACAATTTGTTATCCCCCAACTGTGCTGCTTTATATCCTGCATGTGAAAGAGATCATTCTGTGTCTGTCCCTCTCCTGACAAACTTCAGTCAGCATGATACTCCCCAGATCCATCCATGTAGTGGTAAATTGCATGGTTTCATCTTTTCTGGATTGCACACACATGTATTTCATTGTGTGTCTGTACCAGTTTCTTTATCCACCCATCAGTTCTCAGATTCTTGGGTTGTTTCCAGTGTTGGGCTCTTGTGAATAGTTAGCACTGCAATGGCCATAGGAGCGCAGATGTCTTTTCTGAATAGTTTTTGGGCCTGTGGGGCTGGTGCCCAGAAGTGGAACTGCTGGATACTATGGAAGGCTAAATCTTAGTCTTTTGAGAAGTATCCAGATTGTTTTCCAAAAGGGTCGAACCAAGTAACATTCCCACCAGCAGTGAATGAGGGTATGAGGGTCCCTTTCCCCCAGACCCATGTCAACACTGGCTGTTTTTGTTCTCTGTGATGTATGCCAATCTCACTGGTGTGTGATGGTATCTCCTTGCTTCCTGGGATTCTTGTCCCTTCCTTTCCCATTCTAGAAAATCTCTCTTCCCCTCCAGAGGTCATGTGAACTAGGAAGCAGCGGGACTCAGCTAAGCCCAGGACATCCACTGGGGCCCCCTGGGCTCTGGGAGTGGCAGACAGGAACACCGTGTGGGAACTGGGCTCAGAGAGAAGCCCAGAAGCTGGCTACTTGGGCTGAAGGGCCAGAACAGAGCCTGACTGCAAGCTATGGTGAGCCAAGGCTGAGTTATCCACAGCAGGACGAAGTACAGGCTCAGGGCATGGGACAGTCAAGCAGAGGGTACAGGATGGTGCAGGACTGTCCTAGGTTGGACAAGGTGGCTTCAAGTCTGAGTGAAGGGACAAGATGGTCAGACACAGGCCTGGTGTGCCTCCTTGATGTGCTGGACCGTGAGAAGGGTCGGGGGTGACCAGGAATAGTCTCCAGGCCCTGCCAGGTATTATTCCAAACACCAAACTAAAATGAAATAAAAGACTGTAAGAAGCCTGAAGGTGGTAGGATGAACTAGTGCCTGAACATGTATGTGAGTTAATGGCCCAGGAAGGTCTGGGTGCACACATCTAAAAAAGCCAAGCCCTGAAGTCATTGTCCACAGGACACTGCTGAGGAAAGGCCAGGCATGACCTCTGAGCCTCCCTCCCTGACCAATCTCAGAGGTTGCCTGTGGCTTGTCCTCTCCCAGGCCCAGGACTGCCTGCAGAAGCGCCGGGCAGCTGCCTCTCTCCAGCAGCTGAGCAGCTACAGACGCACCCAGCACCATCAGCTGCTGCCGTTGGAGAAGTTGCCCCAGGTTTCCAGTTTTCAGAGCCTGATTCGGCCCAATCCTAGACACGATATGGCGGCTCCCTGGAGAGTCCATTGATCTGAGAGTGGCAGTTTTCAAATACTGGAGCTCCCAGGATGTTTAGAAGCTGAGGTTTGGAGGAGACAGTGAGGAGGGAAGTGATGGATAATCCCATCTGCCAGGCCAACAGAGGGGGCTTTCCCTCCCCTACTGAAGAGAATGAGGATGATAGAAAAAGGTTGATTCGTTCATCCACAGGACTGAAGATTAGTACCTGGACCCCCTACATGAGGTTTCTGTTCCTTTAGGTTAGCATGGAGCCCAAGGATCCTTTCAAAGATTGCAGGTAACTCCAGTCCCACTACTCACTACTCACCTGTCTGTGGCATGTCAGGCACTGTGATGGGCATGTGGATGAATTCGTCAGTCACCGAACTCCAACACCAGCAAGCATCATGGCCCTTTCAAGGGGATATCAAGATAATTGCTTAAACAAGGGAAATCCACTCAACCAGTTGTCTACATAATGTTGGGCAATCATATTGATCTGCTCTTCCTGAACTGACACAATGAGATTCACATCATTTTTGTACCATGTCGAGACAGGCCAGCACATAGTCTCCTCAAGTGGAACCCAGGTCCCACATTTTGGGCAAGTTTTTTCAATAGAGGTTCCTGGGTCTCCACCCCTCACTCCTGCAACAGAAGCTCTAAGCCCCTAGTTTTTCTTCCACAGGGGTTCTCAGCCTTAGTCAAATAATTAGAGGCATTTTAGTTAGTTTGTTTGTTTGTTTTGTAGCCATACCCAGCAGTGTGTGGTGGCTACTCCTGGCTCTGTGCCTGGGGGTCACTCTTGACAGTGCTTGGGGGACCTGATGGATCGAACTCAGGTCTCCTACATGCAAAGTCTATGCTCAGTCTTTTGAGCTATCTCTCTAGCCCCAACTGGGAGAAGTTTTAAATAACCCAGGCTGCACCCAAATTAAATAAATTAAAATCACTAAATGGAAGGGCCAGAGGGCAGAATCCTGAAATCCCTACTATATTATTATTTTGTAGGTGGATGGGGGGGATAATATGCAAGCAAGATTAAGAATTGCAAGGCTGAGCCAGAGAGATAGTACAGGGCTTCCCGACACTTGCCTGGCTTGTGGCCTCTACCACATATTGTCCCCTGAGCATGCTAGGAATGATTCCTGAGCACAGAGCCAGGAGAAAGCCCTGAGCACTGCCAGCATGTTCCAACCCTCCTCCTCCTTCCCCCTTTCCATCCACCACTGCCAATAAATAAAGCAATGTCAATGTAGCACTGTCATCCTGTTGTTCACCAATTTGCTCAAGCGGGCACCAGGACCGTCTCCATTGTGAGACTTGTTACTGTTTTTGGCATATAGAATATACCACGGATAGCTTGCCAGGCTCTGCTGTGCGGGTGGGATACTCTTGGTAACTTGCCGGGCTCCCTGAGAGAGACCAAGGATCAAACCCGGGTCAGCCGCGTGCAACGGAAATGCCCTACCCGCTGTGCTATCGATCCAGTCAATAAAAAAATAAATTAATAAATGTAAGGGGCTAGAGAGATAGGGGTTATGGTGCTTTTCTTGCATCAGACTCATTACAGTTCAATCTCTGGCACTGCATCTGAGCTCCTAAGGAAGGACCTCCAGGGTTTAGTCCTGAGCACAGAGACAGAAACAGCTCCCGAGCACTGCTTGGTGTAGCCCAACTTCCCGCAACCCACCTTCTCCCCCACAAAGGAGAGTGGAAACCTATACTTTATCTTAAACTCACACTAAAAAGATCCCAGCACAGTGTCAGAAAAACAAAACTGAAAAAGTTTCATTAGAACTGGAGAGAGAGAGGAGAGAGAGAGAGAGAGAGAGAGAGAGAGAGAGAGAGAGAGAGAGAGAGAGAGTGTACAGGGGTTAGGCACTTGCCTTGCATATGGCTGTCCTGGGTTTGATCCCAGGCACCGCATATGGTCCCCCATCCCCTGTCAGGAGTGAGTAGTTAGTTCAAAGTAGTTAGATCACCCTGTGATCCCTTACAGAGTGAGTAGTTAGTCCGAAGCACCACCAAGTGTGCCCTGAATTCCATGTTCCTAAACCATACCCAAGCAACAAAGAATCGCAGAGTTGAGCTGCATGGGAAGTGTGCATCGGGATCTTTTACGAGCTTCCTGAGAGATTCCATGTGTAGAAATTATAAAGCCAGAGCCTGCCTCAGAACAGATGTTTCCCATAGGAAGAGCTCAAGAACATTGTTAGGAGCTCCTGGAGCTGTTAGCAACAGAAAGGCTTCACGGGGAGGTTTCTTACAGCCAGGAACTTCCCCATGGAAGTTTGCACTGTGGTGTCCAATTATGTTCCTAACACAGCGTCAGAAGACTCGGCCGCCCCAGATCTGTGGGTCATGGCTTGCGTCTGCGCTCCTTCCAGGGCACTCCATGGGGCATGCCACCCTCCTGTGTGCCTCTCCGTTTGCCCTTGGGAGTCTCTGAAGACACCCGAGCCCCAGCTTTTACCTGCCTGGCTGTGTGAGAACATGTGATCCTTACTCCTGCTGACCAAGAGAAGTTCAAACTCCCTTCTCGGAAAACACAGGTGTTGGAGAGAGAATCCTTCTGACCGAATAAGGCTGAAAGGTGCTTCTGAGCCAGGTCTTGGTCTAGAAACCTTTCTATGACACGATAAGCAGCCACTAAAAATACACCCGAGTCATGTGGGAGTGAAAACCTTCCTGTCACCCTGCCTAGAACAAAGCAGACTCCCTCCCAGCAGATCCCATCCACGTGGCAAGTGTGAAGGGAAGACAGTTTTGGGATGGCGGGACTTAAACATGCAAGCGTCAGACAGAGCTGCCCCCACTGCTATCAGAAAGGAAAGCTGAAAGCAACTCTCACGTGCTTTATTTGGGCCCCAAGAGATAGTACAGGGGTTAAGGCACTTGCCTTGCGTGAAGCTGCTTTGACTCTTGCCACTGTTAGATCCTTGGCACCACAAATGTTCCCTGCACACTGAGGCAGAAATAATCATAGAGCATCACTGTGTGTGGTCCCCAAACCAAAAATTAAAATAAAGAGCCAGCTTATGAGGCACAGTCAACTGAACCGTGATCTGGGGATGCAAGGGGCCATAGGTGAGTAAAAGGGATCGGAATAAAGGTGGAGGGATCCTGCTCTTCTGGTAGTTTGCATATAAATATAAAATACTTGTACGTAAGCATGCACAAAACTCTCCATATATAGATGAGTACAGTCTAGCAATGACAAAGCTGAAGATCATAAAACTACTCATTATCTCCCCCTCTCCCCCTACCACTCTTATCTCCTCCCCCCTCCCAGGCAATTCTCTCTTAGCACTTGCCTTGCACGTGGCTGACCCGGGTTCGATTCCTCCGCCCCTCTCGGAGAGCCTGGCAAGCTACTGAGAGTATCCCACTTGCATGGCAGAGCCTGGCAAGCTACCCATGGAGTATTCGATATGCCAAAAACAGTAACAACAAGTCTCACAATGGAGACATTACTGGTGCCGGCTCGAGCAAATTGATGAGCAATGGGATGACAGTGATACAGTGATACAGTGATGAGTTTAGCTCATGAGTTGGGCTCTGGAAGGAAATATTTTTTTGTAGCACTTCCAAGTCAAAAGGAATCTTAAAATTTTTTCCTTTATTGTCTGCATTTTGGGGGCTGAGGGTTGGGCCATGCCCAACTGTGCTCAAGGCTTACTCCTGACTCTGTGCTCAGGGGTCGCTCCTGGCAGGGCTCAGTGGATCCTATGTGGTGCCTGGACTGAACCGTGGTTGGTCACTTGTAAGGTAAATGCCTTATCTCTGATATTATCTCTCCCCTCCCACCCACTTACAAAAATTATTATTGCAGTTCTCTTTGAGTCAGACTAATAGATTAACTTCTTCCTTTTAGCTTTGTGATTTCAATATTCTTGGTCATTAATCACCGAGAGTTTGGTGAAATTTCTTGCCCAGCCCCCTATAAAAGTGATCAAAGTTTACACTGAGTGTCAAAGCCCCACAGCCCTCTAAACATACCCCCAGACCTAAGCAGCCAGGTGAGAAAATAGGTCACAGAAGAAAAGCAAAGATTTCCATTAATCTATACTCCCAGTGATTGTATTTGCTTCCTTATTGTTCAGATAGAAACTGAACATATGTGTCCTCTTCAAATTTGTATGTTGGTGCCTTAAACTCCAATGTAATAGTTTTTTTTCAGGATCCATGAATCTTATTTTTAGACTGCACATGACAGTGAGTCATATGGTGCTCATTTCTCTCTGATTAATTTTACTTAGCATAATACCCTTAAGATCCATGTTCCTGCAAGTGGCTAAGATTTCATTTTTTCTGTGATTATTATGCTATTAATATTAACAATATATCCAATATGTGTGTACATATATAATGTCACATATCTTTAGCCATTTACCCACAACTTGTTTTTGTTTTTTGACTATTATAAATACTGTTTCATGAGCGTGGAGGTTCAGATAAATTTTTTAATTAGTGTTTCATCTTCTTGGAGAAATATCCAGGAGTAGAATTACTAAATAATATGGCATTTGTATTTTACTTTTTCTTTTTAAGGTAAGAACTAATTTACAAAATTTTGTAACTTAATTTACAAAACCATTGAGGACAGAGTTCTGGCCATGTTCCAACTCTCAGCTCAGCACAGTGTCCACCAGTGACCCAGGGATTCTTCTTGCTTCCTTGGCAAATAACTTTTTTGTCTTATTTATTAAAGCTTGGGTCACCTGCTTACAACAGTGTCGACATTAGTGGTTTTAAATGTACATAATAACCTCACCTCAAAGCCACTGAAATGTCCAAGACTCTTGACCATCTACCATAGCCAGCCTGTTTCCTCATTCCTGCCTTCCATTCATGTCATTCTCATTTCTGTAATCCAAGGCTGAGATTTTGCCATCATTTGCATCATTTGATACCTTCCATTTTCTTGTCTCATAACTCTCTGTAGCAGAGGTAAGTGAAGCCCTGATTCAATCCATAGCACCACATACAGTTCTTGGAGCATTCCTGGGGAGTTCCTAAGCACAGAGCCAGGAATAGCGCCCAAGCACCACTGGGGTGTGGTCCAAAAACCAAAAAATAAAATTATAGAAGCAGTTTCCCCACGATCACTTCTACTAAACAATACTAGAGCAGTCTATTGAGTGGACAAGTGCTCTAAGACGTTTTTGGGAATTTAACACGCTAGTGATGAATCTGCGCTCTGGGGAGCCAGCAGGGTGCCAGGGAAAGACCAGAAAACAGCAGGAGGCACACTTAGAGGAACATTTTCTGGAAACTTCTACCTCTCCACGCTCCTGCTTGCCCCTTGCAGCCTCTGCATGCACCCTCACTTCCCAACCCCGCTGAGCTTAGGAACAGGGGAAATAGACTAATGGTTTCTTCTTCAGACAGTCTAATCCCTTAGCCTGGGAGTCACCAACGAATCTGGGGCACCCAGGCCTGTACCAGGACCACAGATGCGACAAAATACACAATATGACAAAATGACAGCCAGTCTTGGGGCTGGAGTAGTAGTACAACGGGGAAGGCATTTGCCTTGCACGTGGCCGACCCAGGTTTGATTCCTCCATCCCTCTCAGAGAGCTCGGCAAGCTACCGAGAGTATCCCGCCCACACGGCAGAGTCTGGCAAGCTCTCCGTGGCATATTTGATATGCCAAAAACAGCAACAACAAGTCTCACAATGGAGACGTTACTGGTGCCCGCTCGAGCAAATTGATGAACAACGGGACGACAGTGCTACAGTGCTACAGTGATGAATCTGAGCGGAGGCAGAATCCTGAACATTCAGAGCACCTGTCTAAGGAAGCCGTCCTTATGAGACTGGATTTCAGAAACAGAGTTCTTAATCTCAGTGGAAGCAATTTCCCTCATCTGCCTAGAAACTTCTCCCTGTTCCTTGCTTTGTCTTGTCTAGACCCTCCACCATTTCTCTCACTCCCACTATCTATTATCCCGTATCACTACTAAGTGGAACCAGAAGACATATGGTGAACCATCAGGGCAAGTTGATCTTTGCAGCCCACTGCCAGTGTGACCATGTTCATTTTGATTGTTTGCCTGTTTCTTAGATGAATACCCAGGCAGCGTGGGGGTTGTGCTCCCAGAGAACAACCCTCTTCCAGTTCCCTATAGGCACGTGCAGTCAGTCTGCATCTGAGTTTCTCTATTTCCCTGACCTCCCAGGAAGGAGCTAGAATTGACAGTTTCTTTCTGTTTCTACTGCTTCCCAGACTATCTGATCTTCAGGGAGAAAGTAGGAGGAGAGCTGGGGACCAGGGACCTTTGTGCACAATTGGTCTTGCTGTTGGCAGTATCATATTCTCTAGGTCTTATTCTTGCAGGGGATTTTCAAGGTTTCCCTGCAACACCCTCTTCATTGCCCTGCTGCTTCTACCATGGTAGTACTCCCCCTCCACCTCTTTTTGGAACCCCACCTTCTTGGACAGTTTCCACTCTGATGTTCCTCCAAAAGCAATGCCCCACCCTTTTATACATGCTGAGGGGATGCTATTTTCTAGAACACTCTGTCCACTCTGCTGCTTAAGGAGCTCTCAGGTGCTCATTCTCTGCACTCAGAAGGAATACAGCTTCTCAATTCACACTTTCCGAGTAGGGCTTGCAGGTGCAGAGAGGCTGTCTCTTCCTAATTAACTGTCTTCAGGAATCCTTTCTTAGTGATGGATGAGGTACTACAGGGGTGAGGCATGTGCCTTGTACTCAGCTCACCTTGGTTTGATACTTGGCACAGCCAGGAGTAACTCCTGGGCATGGAACCAGGAGTAGCCCCTTGAGTACCAATGGGTATGGCCCAAAAATCAAACAGAAAAGAAAATAACAATAGAACTCCTCTCTTGACAAGGGGAGGGGGAATGGCTCAAAGGGCTGAGGGTCCACCAGGCCTGTGAGAAAGCCTGGGTTTGTTCCCCAGCACTGCAAGGCCTCCCAGGCACCCCTGAACACTGCTGCCCACTATCAGGCTGAGAAGGACCCAGTGTGGCCACCGAAACCTCGAGCACCACTGGGCAAGGCCGATATATTTAGTCACATATAGACTCTCTTGATTCTTTGTGCTCCTCAGGGAGGAAGAGCTGGTTCTCTGTACCTGTTTGTACCTGTTTGCTCTCTCTACATGGCAGCCCAGCTCCCCACATTGACTGCCACTGACATCCAGAGACTTACGTTGGCGTCTCAAGAGAAACTTCTACCTTACCACTTGGTTCCAAGTTCTGGCTCTATCTCTTCACCCACCAGGAGCCTCATCCTTGTTTCAGAAGAAGAAAATAGCAGTGCATACCTGTCTCAAGCCCTCCCAAGGGACCAGGTGGCAAACGGCCCACAATGTGTGTGTTCTAGTGTAATAAATATGCACAAATGGTCATTTCTTTCTTTCTTTCTTTCTTTCTTTCTTTCTTTCTTTCTTTCTTTCTTTCTTTCTTTCTTTCTTTCTTTCTTTCTTTCTTTCTTTCTTTCTTTCTTTCTTTCTTTCTTTCTTTCTTCCTTCCTTCCTTTTTCTTTCTTCTTTGCTTTTTGGGTCACACCTGGTGATGCACAGGGGTTACTCCTGGCTCTGCACTCAGGAATTACCCCTGATGGTGCTAAGAGGACCATATGGGATGCTGGGAATTGAACCCGGGTTGGCCACATACAAGGCAAATGCCCTACCTGCTATGCTATCACTTCAGCCCCAGAAATGATCATTTTGAGTGAGCACATTTGAGGCGAAGTACTATCTGCTTCTGATCTATGATAGGAATTCAAGCCTGGGACTCGCCATGCAGACAGAGGACAAGCAGTTGGGTTGGAAGAAGCAGTAGTTAGGAGGAAATTATGGGATTCAGCTGGAAGAGACACTGAAGACTCAGGGAGGAGAGATGAGCTAGGATGTGTGTTATGCAGGAGGAGGATTTCTTGCTTGCTGACTGCCCAGGGGCAGTCACTGGTGGTCCAGCTGAACTGGGCTTCTGGCCATCTGTGTCCATGATCTTGCCTCTTGAATCTTCCCTCTCACCCTCTTTCCTTGGGTCAGCACATGTAAACTTGTTTCTTGGAGCCCACGCCGCTAAACAGTCTTGGAAGCAATTGCCTTCTGGGTGTCTTGGGTCACAAACTTTTGAGCCTCATTCTCTTCAGCTGCTCCCTTGAGATGTGCGAACTGCCAGGGCCAATAGTCTATATGCTTGAGTGAAAAAGAAAACAGGAAGCCAGACTGCCAAGTCAGTATAAGGCGAGTTTGGGTTTTTTCTCAGTAGTTTGAACGCTCAAGGATATGGCTCACAGGAAATCCCACACTGTCTGATTACTACTGACCACGTTGAGAAACGCTGATGGTATCCTGCAGACAGCAGCAATTTGCTGCCAAGTGGCCCAGTGGGTTCTGAGCCCCACTGCACACAGTAGACACCTGATGGTGGTTTCAAACTCTCAGCACTGCCTACACCTGCTGCCAACTAAATCCGAAATTCTGGGTGCGTCCAAAGTTAAGTACTCTCTACCCACGTTATTTTCATGTGCATCAAGGGTGAGAATCACCAATGCAGGGGAGAGCGGGGAGGTGGTAAATTGAAAAATGAATCCTTACTGCCTATCTACCAGGTTCTAGCTTGAAGTTGTTGCTATTTATTGAGACGCTCCATGTAAGGCACTCCATGTGAAAAAGAAGAGTTTTGTTTGTTTGGGGGGCCACACCCTGGGATGCTCAGGGATCACACCTGGAGTGGCTCTGGGGTCTATATGTCTACATGTTTTGCCGAAATGGAATCTGGGACAGTGTACTACTGTGTTATCTATCTGGCACCCTACAATATTAACGGAAAGATCTTTATTGGCCTACCCAGTCCCTTGGGGCAGGGGGGAGAGAAATGGGATGATTCTACAAGGATTTTCTTTACACTGCCGGAAGTCGCCCTCCACAGGCCTGCAAACTGAACTCCACGACTCTATTGGCTGGGTCTGGTCACATGATCTTGCCTTACTGCCAGAGGGATGAAAAAAGTAGAGTGTAGCAAAATGCTTTAACTATTCACTTTTGTGCCACCTTTCATGAGGTGGGCATTATTTCTGTTTCATGACGCAGTCTCAGAAGGTTAAGAAACATGCCCCAAGAGACCCAAAATGTGGCATTGGGTTCTCAAACTCAGAAGACTTCTTGTGCACTTTCTACCAGTCAGCGGCTGACTCTAAGAGCCTAGAGGGCTTCTCTCCACACCACATGGCCTCTGTTTATCCTGAGGGCATCTAGTAAATGCTAAGCCCTACCCCCAAACATAAGCTCACACAATGCAAATTTCTAGATTGTAAATATAGAGAGTTGTGCCACTTTCCAAAGGTGCGCTCATTAAATCACCAGGTGACGTATTTAATTCCATCCTGGGAATAGAAAGAAAGGATAGAGCTCAGTGCCAAAAATAAAAAAATGGCTTCACTGCAGGTTCTAATAGATGTAGCTTTAGGGAAAGCAGCCACCAAGAAGCACCATTTTCTGTACATGCAAAAGAATCCATTTACCTTGCTAATGGCAGGTGCTTTTTTTTTCTCAGTTTTTGGAGCTCTGCCACCCTAAATTGCTGCAGGTCTGGAGTTGATAGTATGAAGACCAGTTTCTGTCTCTCTCTCTCTCTCTCTCTCTCTCTCTCTCTCTCTCTCTCTCTCTCTCTCATCAGCCAGGGGGGGCAGGTGGGGGCACCCTGGCTATTTATTAACTCGTATGAATGGGAGTAAGGAAGAAATTCACTAGACTGAAAAACTTATTGTAACCTGAAACATCGCAATTGGTGGAACGTCTTACCTTGTCCAATTGCTTGGGGACTATTATTCTGATAATTATATCTTAAAATATTGGTCGTTTTTCAAAATAGTCAGCCACATGTGACAGGAAAGGAGAGCATGCTGTGGGGTGGATCATATCTGCTTAGGTTTGCCTTTGCATGGAATCATTTCCCCCTAATCTCCATCAGGAGATACCCAGCTGGTGGCCACACGTATTTTTTGTACCTCTGAAAGAAATGCCCCTAACACCTAATGCTTTGTTGCTGCTGTATCTGCATCAGTATCTACAAACCTTTCTACCATACCTGGTACCTCCTCCTGTCCCCAGAAAACTGCTACTTTAAGAAGGGACACCAAATCCAAGGGACTGTAGAAGGCATGCTGGATTCCCCACACCCCACACCCCACACCCTCCGCAAAATCAGTCAGTATAAAAGTAGCTGTTCACATCCCAGACACTCCTCCAAATAATCTATAATTCGTTTAACGTTCCAAACAACTCTTCGGAAGTACCGTATTTCACAATATATTCTTAACAGATTTCATGGCAAATTGTGAGGCTTTGTTTTGACAGAAATGTGGGTTGCAACCATTAAGTGATGCTTTTTTAAAAGATTATAATCCATTTGGGGGCTGATAAAACAGGATGCGACAATTATGGGGCTGCAGAATTATGTGGTGAAATACAGTAGATATTAATGTTATCTTTATTTATAGATAAGGGCATTGGAGGTTCAGAGAAGTTAAGAAATTTGCCTAGAAGTTAGCAATGAGAGAACCAATTAGGCAGAATGCTTTTACAGTTTGAGATCTTAACCAATCAAGGAAGAAGAGGCCAGAGTGATAGTACAGCAGATGGGGTGCTTGCCTTGCATGTGGCTGAGCCAGGTTCAATCCCCGGCATCCTCTGTACTACCAGGAGCAATCCTTAACCATAGGGCCTTTGAGCATCACAGGATGTGGTCCCAAAACCTAAAGGAAAAAAATAAAGAGAAGAAAGAATGGGAAAATATGATTGATTAGAGGTACCCTATGAATCCCTTTGTGTTGTTCTGACTTCTATAAGACTGGTGTGTCGGGGGGGAGGGTGTAGGGTCAGGGTGGGGAATCTTCTTCGCATTCAGGTGAGGTTACACAGGGTGTGGGCCCTTACCTGAGCTCATCAGTGATGACACCTGAAGTATTTATAAATGTGAACAGAGCCCCAGTCCCAAGCTACAAAACCAGCCTGGGCCCCCAGAAACAATATTGTACATGAAACTTCCTCTGGCCTTTTTATTTGGGGGTGGCAGGGAGTGGGGAGGGGGTTGAGGCCACATCCAGTAATGCTTAGCAGTTACTCTTGGCTCTATACTCAGGAATTATTCCTGACAGTGTTCAGGGAGACCATATGGGATGCCAGGGATCAAACCCAGGTTGGCAACATGAAAGGCAAATGCCCTACCCACTGTGCTATCTTTCTGACCCCTGCTCTGGCCTTTCTAAAGGCCAGGTGTGTTCTGGCATCCCTATGGAGCAGAATCCAATATTCCCAGGGACAGGCCTGGGCCAAATCAGGCCTGGAACCAAGATAGACAGACCCCCCACACACACACACATCTCCACACTCTCTTTTATGTGCAGGGAGGTTAAAGAAAGTACCAAGGTTGGTTCCATGGGGAAGAGGGGCCAGGATCAGCATGCAGAATGTGTGGCTGGAAGGTTTGCTCCTCTGTTGGCTCCAAGCATTTATGTTGCCTTGGAGATGGGACAAGACCTTTTACATATAAATTTTGTCATTTCTTCTTTATTTTTTCTTAATATAAATGATAGCATAAAGTGCACATTGGTAAAAGGGAGAAAATTAAAGTTCTGGACCCTCCCTGCTGTCACTGGGGTACACAGACACTTCTGACTAAGATTTAAACAGGTGGATGACCCACCATTTTGCCAGCTGCCTACCTGTGGCCTTATCGAGAGATGCACCAGCAGGCACCTCATTTCTTCTATAGTAAGGGGGTTCCTGAAATTTGAAGCTCAGTCACACCCTTCCAAAAAAGCTGAGATGAGGCCATAATATATGCAGAATTCAAGAAAGTTGATTCAGTGGGTTTGCTTTGGTCGAATTGGGCCACAAGTGGCCACAAATAGCAATACTACCTCAGCACCCCCTCAACTACCAATTGGCCTAAGCATGTCAGAAGACTAGTCCCTATCCAAGAGCCAGGGAAATAGATTCCATCTGTTAATGACAGGCATGCAAAGCAGTATTGCAAAGGGCACCACTCCAGGAGACAAGGAGTATTGGGCTACTATTGCTATCAGTCTTGCAGACTTTCTCAAAGGATTGTCTCTTAGAGATAGGTGGAAAATTCTATTGACAACATCATTCACATTCACATGAGCTAGAAACAAAACCAGCAGGACTGACATGTATTTCCTCATGTTGAATTCTACCTGATTTGTTGGACAGGTCCCAGGCTTTATTTCTGTCCACCTCTCGGGCCTGTCAAATATGTTTTTCCTGGTGTGTGCACATGGGCACCCTGGATAGAAGCAACCTGTCAAAGAAGAAATTAGGCTCTTATGTTCTGATTCATAAAAATCCTTTTCATGTTTTTTGGACAGAAGGTTTTATATTATTATATTCCTTGCCCTCATGAACTCTTTATTTACCATGTAAATTACTTCATAAGAATTTGATATGGAAATTTTCTGGGCATGCCTATCACATAAAGCATGACACATCCAACTGTCTCTGGGGGGTCAGCCCACATATGAAATGATGCTTTCAGTTTTTTTTTTTTTGCACCATGTTTGGATACAGAAGATCTGTTGTTAACTTTTTTAAAGAGGGTCATCATATTGGAGCTTGGAGGAGTTGGTCCAAATTTCAGCAGATGTGAGGTTTAGCTTCGATTTAGTCAGATGTCACAGGTTATTAGAATGACAGCTTTGAAGAGCAAATATTTGTTTGGGTCTGGATCTAATTTACAAATATTTTACTTTTTCTTCTTCTTCTCTTCCTCCTGCTTTTCATTCTTCTTCTTAGTTCTGAGGATTTAACCCCTGGCCTCACAGATATGGAGTGTGCCTTTACCACCCAGCCATAAAACATGTTTTTTGTTAGACTACGTATTTAACTCATCTTGGCTTCCATTCAGAAGGGTGGAAACCACTGATGTCTATCACAGTAGATTTTTATTTGTTGACTGTGACTTCTCTGCATCCCACTGTCCTTATCTGTAAACTAGGACTGACTAACTTACCTTGCCAACTTCACAGAGTGGTAAATCAGGTGTGAATTTTCAATCAAGCTAGCTCCTAAAGAATAACTTTAGTGTACCTCACTTGCACAGTTTTCTTCCAAATAACCATTCCTTTATTTTGAATTTTGCATTCATAATTTTGATTCTGTCTTTTGAGAGGGCATAGCAGCAGTACTTAGGGGACCATGTGGTACCACGATTGAACCTCAGGCTCCCACATTAAAGGCATGTGCTCAAGCCCTTCCAACTCTTTCCCTGGTCCCTACTAGTTTCTTTGGTAGGTGGTAGGTGGTGGTGGTGATGGTTGTTCTATACTCACTGGTTCTCAGTGCTCCTTTATCTGCTCTCAGGGATCACTCCTGTCAGTGCTCAGAAGACCATATACAGTGCCAGGAATAGAATTCAGATTGGCCACACTATTACTTGTGCTATAGCTCTGGCTCCATCTCCTATTAGTTTATTAAGAAATGTCCTTAAGAAATAGAAAAGAAGGAAAAAAAGAAATAGAAAATAAGGAGCCAGATAGATAGTTCAGTGGGTAGGACATTTGACTTGCACACAGTCAACCTGGATTTTATTCCCTGGTACCCCATATGGATCCCTGTGACTGCCAGGAGTGACCCCTGAGTGCAGAGCCAGGAGTAAGCCCTGAGCACCACCAGGTGTAGTTCCCAAACAAAACAAAACCAGAAAGAGAAATGTATAAAGAGGTTCCTTAATAGTAAATGAAATGATAAATATATAACAAGATGTAGTTGTATATATTAACTTATAAATAAATCTAAGTAATAATAAAAATAATAAGTTATGTTCCTTTTTTAAAACACAACTTATTATTTTTTGTTTTGGTATTTTTGGCGTTTTGATTACACTTAGGTATACTCAGGGAATACTCCTGACTCTGTACTCAGGAATCATTTCCAGCAGTGCTCCAGGGACCATATAGGATGCCAGGGTTTGAACTTGGATCAGCCAGGTGCAAGGGAAGCACCTTACCTGCTGTACTGTTTCTCCAGCCCTATAAAATATGTTCTGAAGGATTTTAAAACCTAAATATGCCTCCATGTTGATAGTCAGTTCTTGTTTAACTTCACAGATAGGTTCTTAGAAACTGACTTCAGCTGAAACATAACAAGACCAGGTTGTCAAGTGGAAACAGAGATCAACAAATGGGACTACATTAAACTAAAAAGCTTCTGCACCGCAAAAGATACAGCGACCAGAATACAAAGACTATCTACAGAATGGGAAAGGATATTCACACAATACCCATCAGATAAGGGGTTAATATCAATGGTATATAAAACACTGGTTGAACTCTACAAGAAGAAAACATCCAACCCCATCAGAAAATGGGGTGAGGAATTGAACAGAAACTTTCCCAAGGAAGAGATATGAATGGCCAAAAGGCACATGAGAAAGTGCTCTACTTCACTATTCATCAAAGAAATGCAGATCAAAACAACCATGAGATACCACCTCACACCACAGAGACTAGCACACATCCAAAAGAACAAAAGCAACCGCTGTTGGAGAGGATGTGGGGAGAAAGGGACCCTTCTACACTGCTGGTGGGAATGCCGAGTGGTTCAGCCTTTCTGGAAAACAATATGGACGATTCTCAAAAAACTAGAAATCGAGCTCCCATTTGACCCAGCAATACCACTGCTGGGAATATATCCCAGAGGAGCAAAAAAGTATAGTCAAAATGACATCTGCACTTATATGTTCATCGCAGCACTGTTTACAATAGCCAGAATCTGGAAAAAGCCCGAGTGCCCTAGAACAGATGACTGGTTGAAGAAACTCTGGTACATCTATACAATGGAATACTATGCAGCTGTTAGAAAAGAGGAGGTCATGAATTTTGCATATAAGTGGATCGGCATGGAAAGTATCATGGTAAGTGAAATGACTCAGAAAGAGAGAGACAGACATAGAAAGATTGCACTCATCTGTGGAATATAGAATAACAGAGTAGGAGACTAACACCCAAGAATAGTAGAAATAAGTACCAGAAGGCTGACTCCATGGCTTGTAGGCTGGCCTCACATTCTGGGGAGAGGGCAACTCAGAGAAGGGATCACCAAGTACAATGCGGTCGGAGGCCATGTGGGGGAAGGGTGATGCGGGCTGAATGTGGTCTAGAGACTGAACACAGTGGCCACTCAACACCTTTATTGCGAACCACAACATCTAATTAGAGAGAGAGAACAAAAGGGAATATCCTGCCACAGTGGCGGGGCGGGGTGTGGGGAGATGGGATTGGGGAGGGTAGGAGGGATGCTGGGTGTACTGGTGGTGGAGAATGGGCACTGGTGAAGGGATGGGTTCTCGAACTTTGTATGAGGGAAACAAGAGCACAAAGATGATTAAATCTGTAACTGTACCCTCACGGTGATTCAGTAATTAAAAATAAATAAAGAAAAAAAAGAAATACAAATAAAAAAAAAGAATGAACATTAAAAAAAAAGACCAGGTTGTCAAACAACCTCTTGAAAAACAATATTTCATTCAACATCAAAAGCAGGAATTTTTTTTCTCATCAACACTAGAATCAAATGGCAATATCCTTATTCAAGGAATTATAAAGAAGTATTCTATTAGAGCTCTCTAGCTGAGAATTGGGACTGTAGCTCTTTTGTTTAAGGTTTTCACCTCTAATTATATGCAAATATTGCTGGGACAGCAACACACAAAGGTTCATCTATTATACTTTACAGTGTGTGAGTTGGAACATTTCCTGGAGCAGGCTTTAACAGATAGAGAAAGAAGAAAACACAGCTAGTGAGAAATCATAATGCCTGGGAGAGAACCCAGAGGGTAGAGTGGGGGGCTATTCAAGGTCAGACCTGGGCTCAGTTCAAATCGAGCAACCACCAGATAAAATTCTGAGTAGGGCTTGAGCATGCTTAATTCTTAGCTCCTTGGTGATTTCTGGAGCTACTAGGGAATATACCAAATGTCATCAAAGCATTTCTTTTTGAGTAGTATGAATATTTTTATTTGCTTTTTTAAAAATTATTTGTTTAATTTTACCTCTCCCCAGTATAAAAACACATGATTGTTTTTAAAAAACATACTTTTTTTAATATCTGGAGAAGAGTATATTTTTAAGAGTATAGAGAACCTATTTCAACCTATTAACCAGTGCTAGAATGAATACCTTAGGACTTCAATAGTGTTTTCAGGTGAAGGCTCTGTCAACTGGGTATTTCTGTTTGTTTTGAGATAAACCTATTTGAAAGAAGCATTTCCTTCCATAAAACTGAGTTTAGTTACATTTATTTTTTAAACAGTGTAAAGCTATTTAAAATTGAGTCAAGTTTTCTTATGAACATTATTAGGAGATCATTAGAGTAGAAACCTTTATTGGGGCTGATTCAATTTAATTCAATTTGATTCCCTTACTATATTCATTGAGTGGCAGTCTGAGGGAGGAAGCAAGATGAGGAAGACTTGATCCCTGCCCTCAAGATGCTTAAAGCGAAGTGGAGGAGACAGGTGCAAAGATAAGAACCTTCAAACTATTTGTGCCTCATGCTGTAGCCTTATTAACTCTTGCCATCCTCATCTCTCCAGCTTGACCCCAGAGACATAGAATTGTGCAGGGCACTCCCAATGTCAGGCAACTTTTCTCTAGCTATTCATTAAGCTATTCATTGGCTGTTCATTAAACTATTCATCACTGCCAATCTGGACACAGATCACATTGTACCACATGTTCCCTACCTGAGACAGAGGCCTGCTTCAAACCCACCAGCCTCTCAGCAGGAGTGAAACTCAAAAGGCTTCTATGCAATCAACCCATGTCTCTTCATTGCTCCAAGCATATGCTGCATGTCCCTCCTTTGCCCTCCTTCTATTAGGTCCCTTGAAATAGCGGCACAAAGTACAGAGGGAGAGGAGGAAAAGATGGATTACTATGGGGAATAGGGTAAAGGCAATCTGAGAAGGCTTCCTGAAGGAGAGGTCTTTGAAAATGAGTCTGGACAGATAGGCAGGTGTGATTTCAGAAGACGTTGCTTCCCAAGAAAAGGCTCTCCATAAGGGGAAAACCAGAAACCATGGAGAGAAGGTAAGAGGGGTGGAGGGAAAGTCAGCCTTGGTCCTAAGTCAGGGCACACTCAGAAGAGGGTGTAGCTCCAAGAATAAAAGGCAGAAAGTTGGGTTGTGGCTTGAATGACAGTCTGAGGAGTTTCACGTTTATTCTTCATGCAAAAGCAATCCCCCAGGCTATGGTTGAGGGGGTGGCTGTCTCTGGAGTCAGGAGTGTGGCAGGCCGCAATCTCTCACCCCTGCAAACCTGTTCTCGCAGCTCTGCTTTTCAAACCCACTCCATAAACCCACTCCCATCCCCAAACTTCCCAACCAGTCCACAGAGGCCTGCGGAAGTAGAGGTTCTCAGAGCAGAGTTATTTCTCCTTTTCTGCTCTACAAAGAAATATTTACTGAGGCTTGGCTGGATTCACAGGAGTGTACGGATAAGTAAGCCTATAGGCAGCGAAACGCATGAGAAATCACGCCGTGTCCATTTGAAATGCATGCACGGAAGCAGTGGCGTTGAGTACAGGGGACACATTGAGAAAAGGAGATTTCCTATTATTTTGTTGTGAAAAAATACCAGGTAATCACTCTTGCCAAGCTCTATCATGGGGATGAAGGAAGTTCGATTCATCTCCAACGGAGGCAAACAGGTCCAGGGGAAGAAACATATTAGAGAAATAATCCCTTCAGTGCTGTTCGGAAAATTGCCTTTGCTGATCTTTGCTGGGAAAAACAAAGTGCATTTGCTAGACTCAGCCAAGAAAAATCCTGGAAAATTCTCTGAGTTTAAAAGAATTTCAGAGCAGAGCTTAAAAGCTTTAGCTGGCTCTTGTGAGTGGGGAAAGAACAAGTGCTCGCAGGAGCGTGCACTCGCTCTCTCTTTCTCTCTCTCTCTCACTCTCAGTGATAATCTGTATCTATATGCTGGATCTTTTTTGTCAGCTGGTGCCTCTCCCCTGGAGTGCTATCATTTATTGCTCATTTCCTGCACAGAGAGGGAAGGTATGCCTTTAACAATGATCCCCAGGAGTGAAAAATCATATGGACTTTGTCCCTGAGAGGAATCTAGGTCCCTGCATTTGTTATTGTTTGCTGAAGACATCGAAGCATTTCATGTTGTGGGTGGGACTTAATGTTGAAATTTTACAGCTGTGAATTTTTTGCACAGAGAGAAAGCAGAAAGACGTTTGGCAGAAGCACAAGTGTCTAAGGGTATCAGAGGTCTTCCTACTTCGCCTCTCTGCCATGCTCTCTGTTCTCAGAAGAGGCCCAAGGAGGAAGAACAGACTGCAGAGACCTGTGCACTCCCAAATAGGGTCTTTATTCACGAAGTCCCGGAACTTCCTGTCGTCACACCTGCCTGGTTGAGATACAGATCTTGTGCCCCGTGGCCCAACTCTCAGCACATCCAGAGATGGTGGAAGCTCAGGCATCTGTTTCCATGAATGAGATGCTGAGAGAACAGCTGACCGGCTCTTGACCTTCTAGAACCAGTCTCAGACATGGCTGCTCAACAGTGGCCAGAGGCCTTGGTCTGTTCTGGAGGGAGGCCAAAGCTGGTTCCATTGGCTGATTATAAAGACTCATACTTAGGCCAGATTATAAAACAACCTTGGACAGTAAAGAACTGTTAGGGATGCATCTCTTAGTTGATGTGTTCGGGGGCACATTTGAGCACTTAGACAGGGGCTGTAACTCAGAGTATACCGAGAGGAAATTCTCTTTCTCTCTCTCTCTCTCTCTCTCTCATTCTCTTTCTCTTTCTCTCTCTCTCTCTCTTTCTCTTTCTCTTTCTCTCTCTCTCTCTCTCTCTCTCTCTCTGTGTTTCTATGAATCCAACTCAGGGTCTCACATATGCAAGAATTATTTTGGGGGTGAATTTTAATTTTTAATTTAATTTTTATTTAGACACCATGATTTATAAAATTGTTCATAATAGAGTTTCAGGCACACAATGTTCCCACCTCTAATCACAGTCCTGCCACTGATGATCCCAGGTTCCCTCCCATCACCTAACCTGCATACTTAGGAGTTACACATTTTGAAATTTAATTATGGTATATCAGGCCCCATGCTTTCAGTATGTTGTGTCTAGTGTTTAGATACATGCACAGTCCTCCCCTGAGGAGTGTCTTTCAAAGGCCTTGCTTCATGCCCTCTTGTTAGGCCAGCGGATCACTACTACAGTGCATCTCTGTTCAATGTTACCGGAACTTGTTCAGCCCAGAAAGTCTAGCACATTGTTCCAGAACGTGGCTCCTCACTGGATTTTAATTGAACATTCACTCAGTGCTAGACCCTGGGAGCAACCCCAAGGTGACCAGCATACAGCCTGTTTTTCAGACACTCACAGAGTGGGGGTTGCCTTGTGTGTCAAGTGGACTCATTGAGGAGCGTGGGGCCCCAATACCTTCAATCTCTCCTCCTTGAGTGGGACTCAATTCCTTCGTGAGCTTGCCGAGATGTCACCTTCTCAAAGACACCCACCCCAAGTGTCCTACTTTTACATTGTCATGCCTTTGAACCTTGGGGTTGTACTCTCTCTCCAGCCCCAAGGTTCTACTTCTGAGTCACACAAGAGGCTGGCTCTGTTCCCAAGAGTCAGCAGTCAACCTCCAGGAAAGCTTTATCATTGATTTGGATATATAGCAACTTCTACAATGTGAAAGACAAACTGTAGATGTTTCTAACAACCATTTTCCTTATTTCCTAGGTCTTTTTGTACAGAGAGCTAGTGATACTTCTTGGTGGCATTATTGTGGGCAAGACACCCTTGTCCTCATGCTAAGAGGCACTCTCTGGCCCAGACTAGGCTTAAGAGGGGATATCTCATGCTACTCAGTCCCTAATCCATTGGTGTCCCTAGTATACCTTATCATTTCCATTCACGCAACTTCTAGTATTTTCTGTAATTCAGCATGTCATGTGACCGTGTGAGGTTTCATCCCCTACCAAGAAGATAAACCTCATCAGGCCAGTGTGTTGGCCAATGAAGCTCGTGTATATAGTCCTCACCCTCCTTGAAATAAACTGAAGTATAAGAGATGCCTGGACACAGTGGGTCCGAGGAAGGGGCCTCAGGGAGACTGGGCTGGGCTCTCCCTGGAGTAGGCTTCGAGGTTGGACCCCAGTGGGGTTCTGTCCTATTGTCAGACCACTGCTGTTTTCCATTGCTGGATCGCTTGCTAAAAACAAATGCAGGGACCTGGGCTACAGCTGAGGTAGCTCTGATCTTGAGGCGCAAACAGACTGTCTCTCATGTCTGTCTTATCTCAATCACAGAGTTGCAATATCCCAGGTATAGCAGGAATGTTTATTGAAATGAAACTCCAGTGACCATGAAGTGAATGGTGTCCCTCCTTTCCAAAACACGGGAAGAACTTTATTGCACACAGTTGTCACCGGAATTTGACTCTGTGAAACTGTGTGTCTCTAGACATAGCTAGATGGAGTGAAAGCCGGTTTGGTAAGGCATTTGGGGCATATTTTTGTTGTTGTTCCCCGTCACCCATTTACACCAGTTTCTCCTTCTGTTGTTCCTCAAATTCCTCCTTAATAAGTTGCCAAAGTCCTTTACCAATACCTGTCATCCTGGTTGTCCTTGTTCGTCATCTCTGAGTCAGCCTGGATTTCATCATGCCTCCCTGCCATTTGGGTCTGTGATCTCCATTATCAGAAACATATTTACATATTTACATCTACTGGCTCTTTCCTGGGGCACCCATGATAAGGAAGGTGGAAGTGAAGATAGGGCAATAGGGTCAAAAGATGCCTAAGCAAGTTCAGATGCGTTGACTGGATCTACTGGGGTGTGTGTGTGTGTGTGTGTGTGTGTGTGTGTGTGTGTGTGTGTCTGTGTCTGTGTCTGTGTCTGTGTCTGTGTGTCTGTGTGTCTGTGTGTGTATGTTTGGGTCTCACCCAGTGGTGCTCAAGGCTTACTCCTGGCTCTCTGCTCAGGAATCACTCTTGGTGGAACTCAGGGGACCACAGAGGATGCCAGGGATTGAACCTGGGGTGGCCGGTACAAGGCAAGTGCCCACTCACTGTGCTATCTCTCTATCCCTAAGGTCCCACTTCTGATTCACACTCGATAGTGCTTCTGTTCCCAAGACTCAGAATCCAGCCTCCAGGGAAGCTGATATACAGCAACTTCTACAATGTGAAAGATCAACTGCAGATGTTTCTAACTACCATTTCCCTTATTTCCTGGACCTTTTTGTGCAGAGAGCTAGTTATACTTCTTGGTGGCATTATTTGTGGACAATACACGCTCCTTCTCATGCTAGAGGCATTCTCTGGGCCAGACGGGCTACTCAGTCCCTAATTCATTCATTTGTATAACCAAGAGAGAAAGAACAAAATCCTGCAAAGGAGCACTATTCCCTTTTCCTGCTACTTTTTTGGCTAAGTGTCTTCATGGTTAGCATCAGATCCAAGGGGTTGAGCCAATATACTAGGGCGAAGGAGCGCTGCTCCCTTTCAGGAAGAGAGAAGGTCCCTGGTTTTAAAATTTCTCTAATTCAAGACTGAGCACTACAGCTGCTTCTGGCCTTTTGAGGAGAGGACATTTTGGGAATCCAGATCCTTATATTGACTCATCATGAGAATGTTATGTCCTTTGAGAAAAGGCAGTAGGGTTCTTTGTTCAAAAGGTGTATTCTCTCTGGAAAAAACCCGAGTGCCCAAGAACAGACGACTGGTTAAAGAAACTTGGTACATCTACACAATGGAATACTATGCAGCTGTTAGAAAAGATGAAGTCATGAAATTTGCATATAGGTGAATCAACATGGAAAGTATCATGTTAAGTGAAATGAGTCAGAAAGAAAGGGACAGACATAGAAAAATTTTACTCATTTGTGGGATATAAAGTAACAGAATGGGAGACTAACACCCAAGAATAGTAGAGATCACTACCAGGAGGACTCCTCCACAGCTTGGAAGCTAACCTCACATGCTGGAGGAAAAAGCAGCTCAGATAGAGAAGGGAATACCAAGCAAAGGTGCTAGAGATGGGAGATACGGGGTGAAAATAGACTATAGACTGAACATGATGCCTACTTAATACCTCTGTAGCAAACCACAACACCCAAAAGGGGAGAGAGAGAGAGAGAGAGAGAGAGAGAGAGAGAGAGAGAGAGAGAGAGAGAGAGAGAGAGAGAGAGAGAGAGAGAGAGTGCAAAGGGAATGCCCTGCTACAGAGGCAGGGTGGGATAGGGGAACAGGGTTGGGGTGGTGGGAGGGATGCTGGGACCATTGGTGGTGGAAAATGGGCACTGGTGGAGGGATGGGTACTCAATAATTGTATGACTGAAACGCAAGCATGAAAGTTTGAAAGTCTGTAACTTTATCTCACAGTGATTCACTAATAAATTTTTTTTTAAATAAGGTATATTCTCAATCTTTTTTTTCCTTAAGTTTCCTACCTTGCCATGGCACTTTTCATATCTCTACTATGTAAATGCCCTCCACTTCCACCTACCATTCTGTCTCTCTACAGAGAACTACTTCTAACTCCAGAAACATGGGAAGATCAGAAAGATAGTGCAAGGGTTAAGGCATTTGTATTTGCATATGGTCAACATAGGTTCAACTCCTGGCAGCACATACATCCCCTGAGCCCTGCCAAGAGTAATCCCTGAGTACCAAGCCAGGAATAAGCACTGCTGGGTATGGCCCTCCTCCTACCTGCTAACGCCCCCCCCAAACATGCAAAACCATGGAAGAGGTCATAAATTCCTGCTTATAAGCTTGTGAGTGTGTTACCACAATCAGACTAAGAGTCATTGTAGGGTATTTGCCTTGCATGAGACTGATCCAAATTCATTCTCTGGCACCCCATGTCATCCTTGGATACCAGCAGGAGTGATCCCTGAGCTGCAGAGCCAGGAGTAAGCCCTGAGCACAGCCAGGTGTGGCCCCCAAAGCAAACAAACAAGAAAAGATAAGTCAGCACCTCCCATTCCATGAAGCAGTCCCAAGAGCTGCTTTCTGTGTTAGGGAGGGCCCTAGCAGCTGAAGCTGGATTCTTTGGAGAATCCCACCCAGCAGGGCAGCTCTCCAGGTGTCTCATGCTCCTCAGGAGAGTCAGGATGGTTGGAATGGGCCAGGGGAGGGACGGTAGGTGGTTGTGGCTTATTTCATCCTTGTCTAGTCCAGGGCTTAGTTTAGTAGGCCCCTTGTAAAACCCAGTGTTTGCTTACCAAAAACAAAAGAGAAGTTTACAAACATTTGGAAGAAAAAACTCCAAATAAGGAAATAAATTTTGGCCATTTCTAGTGATGGTTGGCTTTCCATTGGAAATGGAATTGAGATATGCAACCCTGGGTCATATACTACATAGCGGATTTAATTGAGTTCAAGTTCATTTTTTAAAACAATGTCTGTAGCACAGCACTAACAGCCATTACCACTTTTGACATAATCATGTTAGAAATCCTGAAGAAAGACAAACAGGATGATCTCACTCACCTGTGGTATATAGAATACTGGATGAGGAAATGGACTACAGTATAAGGGGATGCCGAGATCATTCTTGACCCCAGTATTTAGAGAGGAGATAGACAGAGAAGGAAAGAACTGTAGGGGAAGAAGAGAATGGTGAATAATGAGTAAAAAGGCATTAGGACTTCAGTTATCCTAGTGATATGAGTGAGTGGTAGAGCCATATATCCAAAACACAGATTCAACAACAGAAAACATGAAATCTAAGCTGCAACCACTGGAACTTTGTAATGTGCCTGTCAAGTTGACAGGTAGAGATGGGACAGGGATTGGGGTGGGGAGGGAATTTAGAAACAGTGATGGAAGGAAGTTGACACTGAGATTGATGGCGAAATATTATATGCCTAAAGCGCAACTATTGATAACTTTGTAAATCATAGTTCAATTGAAAAAAAATTAACAAGGAAGTCCCTGCTGTGTCTGTGAAGTCACTCACAGTACAGCCAGGCGTGGCTGCCTGCTCACCGTGTTGCTTCTCTGTGTATCTAAATCATTTCTAAATATTTGCCATGACTCCTGTGAATCATATAAGGAGCTCACAAAAGATAGGTATCACAGTTATATAAATGCCTCCTTCTGGTTTCCCTGAACTGATCTTAATTTTTTGCCAAAGGGCATGTTTTTCTGCTGTTCTACTAGATCTTTCTAAAAAAAAAAAAACTGGCTTCTTGGTAAGTGGTGTTTGGCAGTATCATCAGTCTAGAAATGCATGCTCACATGCTCACTCACATCAGATAAAGAATATTTGTCACAGAAAACACACATTGTGTGCCTAGTATAGTTATTATATATATGTATATATATATATATAGAGAGAGAGAGAGAGAGTGTGTGTGTGTGTGTGTTTGAAAATGCCTGAGTCAACTGACCAATATTGATTTATAGTTTCTTTTCTGAAAATGGTCAGCTATATACCAGAGGATTTTTGTTGTATAGTTTGAGAAGGACTGGGGAGAATAAGTCATGTTTCGTTTGTTTTTTTTCTCTCCTTTGATGGATGCCCCATGACATTATGATCCTTTGGACTGAGGCCTCAGAGAAGAAATATCGAAGGATGAATGAAATGCCAGTTAATTCCATTATCTCATTAACTGACACACTAGCCAGGCTTAGTCGGTCCCTGAGGACTTTATGGGGAAACACATTTGATGGGAAATATAGATTTGTGCCATAAGCCCACAGAAGGTCATCGTAAGTCCTAGTATTGGCAGTGGCAGATAAGACAACAGACCAGGACAGATTTGACCTGTCATATTCTGAGAGTTTGAGGAAGCTCATAAAATTGGGTGAGTGTTCTGTAATTGGAACATTTATTCACCTTCTGAAAATGATTCTGGATAGAAAAACCACGGTTAGACCCTGGTTCTGTCCATTTGTAGCTCTCTATAGCTTTCAGTCCCCAATTCATAAAGTGATCACAGTCCACCTGAGTGGACACAAATCATCTTTATCACTATTATATGTCCCACTCTGCCCCCTTTCTCCCTTTAAATAGTGGAACAGGATCCCAGGGAATGTCTTAGTGGCTGAACTGCCTGCCTTGCAAGTGAGAGCCCACAAGTCCCAGACCTGATGCCATCCATATGCACAGAGCAGAGTTCCAGCAGCTCTGCCCTCTGACACACCTGGAGGTGCTATCTCCAGGGCACAGTCCATGTATGCAAATGGTGCCACTAAAGATGTGGTAGTACAATGGTCAGGAGTATGGACCCCAGCAAGCACATGTGTGAGTACCTCAACTCAGTATGATCTCTAGCAAGTGCATGTGCAAGTACCACAACTAAGCTATACAACCTAGTTGTATAGTGTGCTATACAACTAGTGTGTATAGTTTATGAGCTAGTGTGTGAGCACCATAAACAGGTTTGTGTGACTCCCATTCAGTGAAACAGCAGCAACAGCCAAAGGGAAGAAGATGGGGATGGAGAAGACTGAAGCAGAAGCTAGCTAGTGATTTCCTGAATTGTTCACAGGCCACCCTGTGGAGATGGGTCTTCTGACAAGCCACAGGTAACTACCTTCCTCAGTGATCTCTCTCAGAGAAAAAAAAATAAAACAAAAAACAAAAAGCAAGGTAGTGACTGATCTTGGAAGATCAGTCAGTAAGACATGAAGTCAGTAAGACATGAAGTATCTTTCAACTGTCAGAATTTAAGCTTTTCAGCTGCCTAAGATACAATCTCCCTGCTCTTACCCGCCCCCCTTCACTTCATGAAGGTGAAACTATCAAGAACACCATTTATTGAGTATCTAGAACTAGATGGGATTTGTATATTTTCAAAAGATCTTGCCTGAGGATGACCTCCATGACAAAAAATGATGTAGATGAACACATCTGTGCTTCCTCATTATTATTGCACATTCTGTAACCATTGCATTCTAGCTGGAATGTTGGCACACTTGTGAAATCCTGACTTCCTTACTTCATCGTGTTGGATTTGATAAGTGATAAAAAGTTTCAACTGTCTCTGCCCTAGGACCCATAGGTGGTGCCGGAGGAGGCAGCTAATGTGAGTCATGACCTTGACTTGCAAGGACTGGACAACCAGAGGAAGCACAGGCTGCAAGAGCACCCGAGTCTTGGTTATCACCCATCTCTAGGTGACTAAGATGGCATCAAGCACATGCAGTTCCAGCTAGAATAAGCCTAGAACTTGGAGTCCAGATTTAGAGCTGGAAGGCGAATTAGAGTAAATCTAATCTCAAAAGTGTGGTCTGAGGACCATCTGCAGCAGCATCCAAGGACCAGGACAAGCAGCAGAGCTGAATTCTGATTTTAATCCAATTCTGCATTTATTAAGATCTCAGGCAGGGTGTTGGAAGGCATGTGAAGGTTTTAGAGGCACTGGTTGAACCCATTTCTCTTATTTTATAGAGGAACAGACTGAGTTCCAGCAAATGCCAGTGAGCTTACAGCAGGTGACAGGCAGAACAGAAGCTGTCCCTCCTCACCATCTGGTGCTCCCATCTGTGAGTTTGCACGCCCATGAGAATGGGCCTGGTCACAAAATCCAGGGTGAATTCCCCCAGGCCAAGGTGCCCTAGTGATATCAAGCTGGATTGATTCAAGGAGTCAGTTTCTATTTGCCTAAACAGTTTAGTTCTCACCAGGGTACCATAATTCTCCCGGTGGCAATGATGATTACAGATTGCGTGCTCACATGCCTAGAAAATAGAAACTTAGCACCGAAGCAAAGAGGGATGTAGCTTTGTGTCTATTATATGTAATAATGCGATAATAGTGCAGCAGCTCTCTGAGCTAGGGCTTCTGCTTGAGGGCCTATGCTCTTGCCGCTCTGCTGTTTCCCCTCCAGGTTTCCACCTGGAAACTCCATCTGCTCATCCAAGTTTTTTCCTTAGTGAGGTTTTCTCTTGGTCAATACATTTAGAGTCAGTGACCACTATCTTCATCTCATTCCCCAGAGTTACTCTCTATCCCAATGATCTTATTGGAGGCGGGAGGGTTGGTTCACCCAGCTGTACTCAGGGCTTACTCCTGGGTCTGTCCTCAGGCACCATTCTTGCTAGTGCTTAGGGAACCAGTTGTAGTGCCAGGAAAGAGACCAAGGCTGGCCATGTGCAAGGCAAGTATCTTCTGTACTATTTCTCAGTACTGTAGCTTCTGTACTATTTCTCAGGCCCCATGGTATTGTTTATTTATTTATTTGTTTGTTTGTCTTTGGGTCACACCCGACTATGTACAGGGGTTACTCCTGGCTCACGCACTCAGGAATTACTCCTGGCAGTGCTCGGGGGACCATACGGGATGCTGGGAATCGAACCCAAGTCAGCCACATGCAAAGCAATTGCCCTACCTGTTGTGATATCACTCTAGCCCCCCATGGTATTATTTAAAAATTTTATACGCAACAACTATTAAACCAAATCATATATTTTCTCAATTTATTGTGTATTCTGTCATAAAGTTGGTCCATCAAGAGAGTGGAAACCTGTCCTTGCTAAGACATTGCTATCTCCCTACAGCAGTGCTTGATACATAGTAGGTGCTCAGTGACCATTGAATGAATGAACAAGTAGTTTGGAGCAAAGTTTTCCCTGTTTATGATGAGAACAGTCATCAACATGAGCTAACATGGATCAAATTTAGTAATATATTTAATTTTGCATTACTAATAATTCAAAAAAGGAGCACTCGTGTTGATGACTTGGAAGTTGTGGCATAAAATATCTCTTTCTAAATTCATGGCTAGTGACACAAACCTAGGTAAAACATGAGGATACATCCCTAAAGGAAAATAATGAATAACTCTGTGCTGGAAAATAGCACACACTAGTGGAGGATCTCAAGGATCCAGGCTAAGCTGGTTGGACTAGAGAAATCACTACACTGCATTCTGTGTCGTGATTCCCCTTGCCGTGTTTTCTTTGAGCAAGCCAATAGGCACAGCCAGACTTAGAATGATGTTTCCTGACACACTTTTCAAAGTAATTCCATGTCTGCAGATCCTCACACTGAGACGCCTGCCTAATTGGTTGAGAATTGCTGATAGGGCACCCTGCCCCCTACCACACACACTCCAGGACCCCTAAACATGCCTTGGAAAGTCTTCCCCCCAAAAAAAGACTAAAAATAAAATAAATAAAGGGTGCTAAAGGGCTTAGTCCTCATTTCACTTTCCATCTCAGCCAACATCACCTCCAAATCTTCATACCAAACAGTTGCCAATAGGATTGGTTCTGCCACTGACCCAGAAGTTGGTCAGAAAGACACTTCTATAATAAGAAGCAGGAGGATAAAGGGGGGGGGGGAACCAAGTTGAGTAAATGCATTTCATTCCAGAGAAGAGCTTTTTAAAAAGCTGTTTAACATTTAAAGTTCTATTATTATTTTTGGCAGCATGTCGAGTCCATGTCTCTTTTTTGGCTACTTTTCTAGCACTTTATGTATCTGGAAGTAAATTTTGCAAAGAATTTCAGTAGCACTGGGAGAAAATTTTCAGTGTAATTACAGGAGGTATTTAAATGCTATCTAAATGTGACTAGTATACTCATCAAATAAGATGTATATAGCTTAAAATAGCTATGTAAAGTGGACTATTATATCATTATTTTTATATATTGCAGATACAAAAAATGCTTTAAACACTGGTCATTGCAGAATCAATTGTTTGTCTAGAATGAACAAATCTAACAATAATTATTCATACATTACAAATTAATTGCTTAATGCAAAACCACATAGGAATAGAAGACCATGGTGGACCATTCCTTTAGAGGACAGTGGTGGGAACCTGTTTTCTTTATCTTAATAAAGTTTTATTAGGGTAAATTTCAATCACATCCTAAAGTGGAGAGGCTCTGTACCCATCACCCAGCTTCTGCAGTGATCTGAGAGTTGACCTGGTCATTGAAGGAGGGAAGCAGAGGATACTGTATACATCTGGGACAGTTGGCAAAGAGAAACAATGGTCCTGCATGCAGGAATGGGTCTTTAACTGTTTTTTTTCCATAGTAACTATATTAAATTTTGGGTTAAATAGTTCACAAACTTAATCCCAACACGTTCTCTGAGACCTCAAACAAAAAGAGATATTTTTTAGCTTTGAAAGCATTTTTTCCCCATGAGCCCACATCTTATAATCTTATAATGATTATATAAGATCACATCTCGATCTTATAATGGATATGAATTAGTTGTTAATACATTGGAATGGCAGGGAGAGAGTTCAAAGGGCTGGAGCACATACCCAGGATGCATGAGACCCAAGTGGCACTGCTTGGTCCTCCAAATACTACTGGATGTAAACCCTGGTGGTCCCAGCCCTGCTAGGGAGCCCCCCAAAAGTACTAGAATGTAGATAGCTTCCATTTACCTTTCCACATATGGTCTTGCCATTAGTCCCCTCCTGGGAGACTGATCTGCAAATCTCATGTTCCATTATCCTCTGCCTTATACTAGGGTGATAGGGAGAGGGGCAGCAGGCTGCTGGAGAAAGGAGAGCGATGTGGAGAACACAAGTGCATATAGGATGTCAGGTGATAGTACAGGCCCTTGAATTTTAGTTGGTTCAAAAAAGTACAAATATGTTGAACATCACTTGTCATTATGGAAATGAAAACTTAAATCATAACTAAGTACCAAATAATCTTTATCTGGGTAAAAAGACAGACTTGTATTATTATTATTATTATTATTATTATTATTATTATTATTATTATTACTATGGCAGAGCCTGGCAAGCTACCCATGGTGTACTCGATATGCTAAAAATAGTAACAACAAGTCTCACAATGGAGATGTTACTAGTGCCTGCTCAAGCAAATCAATGAACAATGGGATGATAGTGATATAGTGATGATGATGATGATGATGATGATGATGATGATGATGATGACTATAAAGCACTGCACTGTAGCACTGTCGTCCTGTTGTTCATCGATTTTCTCAATAGGGCACCAGTAATGTCTCCATTGTGAGACTTGTTGTTACTCTTTTTGGCAGATCGAATACATCATAGGTAGTTTGCCAGGCTCTGCCATACGGGTGGGATACCATCAGTAGCTTGCTGGGGGCTCTCCAAGAGGGATGGAGGAATCGAACCTGGGTCAGCCATGTGCAAGGTAAATGCCCTACCCGCCTACCCGCTCTACTATGGCTCCAGTCCATGCTCTGGTTTCTCTTCGGATCGTATAAAAATTATTAGAAAGAAGCAAAAAAAAAAAATCCCCCAAATGTTGGTGAGAGGGTGAGGAATTTGGAACTGTTGTGCATTGCTACAGACCACCAGGGAGAACAGTGTGTGGGTTTCAAACAAAAAAAGATAGACATAGGACCACCATACAATCCAGCAAATCTGCTCCCAGGTATCTATCAATAATCATTAAAAGTACAAACCTGAACAGGTGTTTGCACACCCATGTTCATAACAGGTTTATTCACAAGAGCAAAATAAAAATAGTAGACACAACCTGTCCACCTGTGGGGAAATGGATATACAAAATCTGGTAAATACCCAGATTTATGGAATATTTCCAAATATTTCCAAATACCCAGAAAAATGGAATATTTCTCAGTCACTAAAAAAAATTCTGACAAGTGTTTTGAGTGAACCTTGAAGAAAATACGCTATGTGGATAAGCCAGTCACAGTATTGTGAGATGTTTATGATTTCTATTGTAGACGGGAAATTTATGGAAAAAGTAAGTCAATTATTGGTCACCAGGAACTGACTGGAGGAAGGATGGGGAGTCTTTGTCTATGAATAGAGTTTTAGCATGGGAAGGTCAAAAAGCTGTGCAACCAGCTGGTGGTGATGGTTGTAGGAGAGTGTGAATGTACTTAGTGTATATTTTAACATTTGAAGAGGAGTTTAGCAGCGGTATCATCTTTCCCCAGTTAACTACTTAACTTCTTAAGAAAAAAAGTCATCTAAAAATTAGATCATTGGTGTATGCAGACCAACCCTAAGGAGAAGGTGAGACCTTCACTGAAGGTCTGCAGGAGGCAATATCTGCAGACCTTCAGTGCACAATGTAGGGCAGCTCTCAGCGAGAGGCCACAAGGGCGGGCAAAGGGATGATGAGAGAAGTGTCACAATACCTTTGGTTTTGAGGACAGTGTGGCTACCAAGCAGGAACCAGGATACCAAAGGCCACTCCTAGAGATACTCAAGCTGGGCAGTGGGGGCCTGAAGGACCAAGTGGTGCTGCTTGGGTCCAGCAGTGCTGATGCCTCCGGTGCCATCCTGGCAGTGCTGGGGAACCATGAAGAGCAGGCAACAGGATTCATGACCCAGTACATGCAGGGCAACCCCTGAACTCTCTCCCCAGCAGATCTTTTGAAGGAGAGGTCTGGTCTTCTTCATGCTGAAGACCTGGACACTTAATCTGGAGCCTTAGCCCCTTACTGACCCAAACCTGGCCCTTAAGACTGGCCTGCATGCTGGGTGTTTGTTTGTTTTAAAATTTTTTATTAGTGAATCACCATGAGGTACAGTTACAGACATATAAAATTTCGTGTTTGTGTTTCAGTCATAAGATGCTCGAGTACCCATCCCTCCACCAATGCCCATTCTCCACCACTGATGATCCCAGTATCCCTTCTAACACCCCAGCCCTTCCCCCCCACCCTCCCACCCCACCTCTGTGGCAGGGCATTCCCTTTTCTTGTCTCTCTCTTTTTGGGTGTTGTGGTTTGCAATAGAGGTATTGAGTGGCTACCGTGTTCTATCTATAGTCTACTTTCAGCACACATCCCAAGCGGGTCTTCCAACCACACTTTACTTGGTGTTCCCTTCTCTATCTGAGCAGCCTTTTCCCCTAGCACGTGAGGCTGGCTCACAAGATATGGAGCAAACCTCCTCGTACTTATCTCTACTATTCTTGGGTGTTAGTCTCCCATTCTGTTACTTTATATTCTACAGATGAGTACAATCTTTCTATGTCTGTCTCTCTCTTTCTGACTCATTTCACTTAACATGATACTTTCCATATAAGTTGATAAACTTATATGCAAAGTTCATGACTTTATCTTTTCTAACAGCTTCATAGTATTCCACTGTGCAAATATACCAAAGTTTCTTTAACCAGTCATCTGTTCTTGGGTACCTGGGTTTTCTCCAGATTCTGGCTATTGTAAATAGTGCTGCAATGAACATATGAGTGCAGATATCATCTCTTTTTTAAATTTTTTTTATTTTATTGAATTACGGTGAGAACAGTTACAAGGCTTTCAGTATCAAGTCTCAGTCATACAGTGATCAAACACCCATCCCTTCACCAGTGTACATGTTCCACCACCAAGAACCCCAGCATACCCCCCTCCCCCTCAACCACTGCCTGTGTGACAAATGATTTTCACTTTACTCTCTCTTTACTTTGATTACATTCAATTTTTGACAAAAAACCCACTATTATTATTTGGAGTTTGTCCTCCAACAATCATACATGTCAAAATGGCATCATTAGATCATATGTTTTCTATTGCTGATAACAAAGAGCGTATGATGTTGCATGGTTGCAAAAATGGCCGCCCAGTTTTGGGATTCTGCTATTTTAGTAATTAAGTCCAGTGGTATTTCTGCCAGCAGCTGCTGCATTCTGAGATTGCTTTGTGGGTCTCTGGTATCATGGCGGTTCAGGGTTGGAGGAGCTGTTCATGGGTAGCCATTCGGGGTCTCATTTGTACAGGGAGCAGGGCTGGCTCTGCCCCCCCCCCATCGCGAGATTCCCAACGCATCCCATGACTGCAGGCTCCTACGTCTCTGTCCAGTTGGCTCTGAAATATGGCGGTCACCATGCTGCCACAAAGGGGAAAAGGCCGAGGGACAAAAACCCTTCCCCTCCCGGGACTGCGTGGGGCCGTAGCTTAGTTCACAGTCAAGAAGTATAGCTGCCAGCAGCCACTGCATTCCAAGATTGGTTACTGCGCCTCTGGAGTAATAGGCACTCAGGGGTGGTAGAGCCATTCCTGGGTGGCTTTTTGCATATCTGGAAAGGTTTGCAGAAATTGTCCCAGTCCCACATACTGAAGCCGTGTTAGCAGAAAGCTCAGTGTCGCTGGGGCTCTATCTTGAGAAGGCAGGGAGATGGCACCTTTCCGTCTGGCAACCCGGTGTTGTTGGCCTGGTCTGGGGTCCGGAGCATTCTCTGGCTTGTGGTGTCCGCCAGCATGGATTCTTCACCACTAGGTGTGGCAAGATGGCATTTGGGGGGGGCACATATGTCATTTTGATTATACTTTTTTGCCTCTCTGGGACATATTCCCAGAAGTGGTATTGCTGGGTCAAATGGGGGGGTCAATTTCTAGATGGACACTTCTGCATGCTGGCTGTTAGAAGAGTCATCTGCATGGTGAAGGAAGTCTGACGACCAAGTGCACAAAGAATTAAATGAATAGTTTTCCCAATCATGACTTGTTTCAAAGGTGAGGCCTTAAGGATGATACTTGAATTAGACGTATGTCACTGAATGTGACCAAATATTACAGTCATGTCCAGCATACATAGAGGCTAAACCCCAGGCTCACCTATGAGCAAGACTGACCAGTCTGGCATACAGAGAAGGGAACTCTGAAATGAAAGCACCTGAATTTGAAGCTCCTATTTGCAGAAGATAAATCAGTATCTCTTGCCATTATTACCGTTACAAACCCTAGGCACATTGCTCACATTTATTCTTTCCTGCGGTTCTGTTCATTATTCGCAAGTTACAGATAAGGAAATTGGAGCTGGGCATGATTAACTAACTTGAGGAATAGCTACTACTAATCAACATCCTGGTACTGAACCAAATCTTTCTCTAACACCGGAGCTCTTGGGAATCCATCAGAGCTGCCAAGGGCAGGTTTGATAAAAGCATGGATTTTTCTACAAGACATGACTGGAATGTTCTACTTTGAGTTGTTTATAGGGCAGGAATAAGAGATAAGTATTTTACCAATACATATATGGAATTACTATGAATATTTTAATTTGTATTACTTTGTACTTTTTAAGGGTACTCATACATAACCATTTAGATTTTATGATCCTCAGAGAACCCTGGAAAGTGGGTGGAATGACAGAGTTAAGTTCATTTTATAGATGATGAAATGGGGCTAAAGAGGATACTGAGTTTCAAAGATCACTGTTTGCTCCACACTGAATGCCCCAACCCAGGACAGTCATCTCAGGGCTATCACTTGGTATGGCAGCACAGAGGCAGTTATGAAAGTTCTCAGCGTGTTCAGGTGGTAAACCCAACTATCACCCAACCTCAGTCGAGCACCATGAAAAAGCAGCTCTGAAAATTGGTGAAAGACCATTTTGAGTAGAGTTTCAGAATTAGAAAGCTCAGACTTACGGATCTAAATGTTACTGCTTTTGCTGTTATAACGTTGCCTTTGCTACCCTTTGTGAGGCAATGCATTGCAAATCTAACCCACCTGAAAAGCAAATGCTCTCAAGAAATCAGGACCTACAAGGAATCAAAAAACTACCTTTGCACAGTTGATGCTAACTGCCTTATTATTCATACTTCTCAAACTCAGACTTCTAGTATACCCAGCTATACTTTATAGTCTCACTTCATTTATTCAATCGCCAAATATTTATTCAACATGTAATATGGGCACACTCTGTTCTGGTTTCTGGATATAGATTTGTCACCTAGTAGATACAAATTCCTGCTCTTTAGAAATTTTTATTCTTGCACTCTTAAAGGTAATTTTTCCTCTTCTATTAATGCGCTCAAATTCCTTGATTTCTAAAGACAGTAGAATTTATTACAGAGTCTGAGGTAGAGCTCCTTCTAAACTCGATCTTTCCATGACTTTATCTTCTGGCAAATTATCTGAGTCAATAACAGTAAAAATAATATTGTTATAGATCTAATTATGCCATTTTTTCCTTTTTTATGCATACACACATATACAGTGACAGTGATATATATAGGTATATATGTATATATAGGTATATATCACTGTCACTGTCACTGTCATCCCATTGCTCATCGATTTGCTCAAGCGGGCACCAGTAATGTCTCCATTGTGAGACTTGTTATTGGTTTTGGCATATTGAATACACCATGGGTAGCTTGCCAGGCTCTGCCGTGCGGGCTAGATACTCTCCGTAGCTTGCCAGGCTCTCTGAGAGAGAGACGGAGGAATCAAACCCGGTTAGGCTGCGTGCAAGGCAAGCGCCCTACTTGCCTTGCTATAGAAATATATAAGTTTTTGTACTGTGATTTACAATACTGTTGCTGGTAGGATTTCATATATAACACTTTACTACCTTTCAGCTCACCTCCTCCTTCCAGTTGAATGCTTCCCTCTACCATAGTTGTTCCTTTCCTGTCGTACCCACCACTCCCCCCCACCCCCCGCCACAACCGCCTTAGGTGGTATAAGTTGAATACCTATTGAATACCAGTTCTCATATTCTTTGTTTCCATTGTCTTTCAATATTTGTTATTCCACCAATATGTTTCTTTATATTCTGTATATAAAGAGATTACTCTGAGTCTTTCTTTAACTTCTCATAGCACAATACTCTGCAACTTCCTCCATGTATCAGCAAATTGCATGACGTTATCTTTTCTTATGGCCCAGTAATATTTCATTCTGTATATGTACCATAGTTTTTTGTTATCCAGTTATTTATTCTTAAATACTTGGCCTTTTTCCAGATTTTGGCTATTGTAAGTAGCTCTGCAAGGAACATAGGAGTGCAAAATACTCCCTTTTGTTTTGGGACCTTAAGGTACATTTCAAGAAGTGGAGTTGCTGGGTCAAGCGGAAGCCCAATTCCTAGATTTTTAGGAACGTCCACACTATTTTTCCAGAAAGCCTGGACCAGTCAACATTCTTACAAGCAGTGAGCGAGAGTCCCTTTCTTCCTCATGTGCATTCTGAATTCTCAACCCAACATGCATTCTAAATTCTCAGCCCCTGAACCAACTCCCTGACCCATATATCTAAAATTCTTAAGCACTGAAAGGCTAATATAATGCTTAGAGTTCGGTGAGGGAGCAAAACATTCTCTAGCATGAGCTGCTGTGAAGGTAACACTTTTCTAACTCTGACTAACCCTTTCCCTAAGGAATACGAACCAGTCAGTGATATCAATCAGACTCTCAACTTTCCCATCTGAGCCAGGATCTAAACTTCAGAGATCACTGCCAAGAGTGAGTCCTGAGCAGAGAGCCAGAAATAATCCTTGAGCATTTCTGAGTGTGGCATAACCCCCTGCTCCCCATAGATAAAATAATTTCAGGAGCCAGAGAGCTAGTATAGCATGTAAGGCATTTGCTTTCCACATGACCAACTGGGCTTTGATCCCCGGCACTACACATAACTCTTTGGGCATTCGAGGAGTGATCCCTGAACACAGAGCCTGGAATAAACAGGGTATGGCTCCAAAACAAACATATCAAAAACAAAAAGAATTTCAGACACAAATTTCATTTTTCTGTACAAATCTCAATAATTATAGTGTTCTGGGTGGAAACAGAGAAAAAGATGGAAATCTTACACGGGCTCTTACATTGCATTCCAATCTTTTTGAAGCAAAATACAGTCTTGAAAATTTCAAGACACTCTGCAATTCAAGGGAACCCAAAACCTGAAAGTGCAAGGGAAGTGGTGTGGCTTCTTATGTCCTTTAGAAAATGTGTTAAAGGGCAGATATAAATGAATTCAGTAAGCACATTTTAAAAAGCAAATGTGAAAATGTGTAGAGCTCATATATTTTTAGCTTTAGCCTCATGAAGGTTCTAACTCACAAGAAAGGGCTTTATAATTTTTTTAAATAAAATTGTTATCTTGAGATAAAGAGTCTATGTATTTTTTAACTTAAATTTCAGCTTCTTCTGTGTGTTTTGTTTATAGAGGAAAATGCTATTTGGCATTTTCCCCTGTTGGCATTCTCTAAAAGCCAGTCATCTAAATTTTTAAAATGTGCTATTCTATGGGCTCAGCTAGGTTATGATTTTCTTGGTTTTCTAGGAAAAAGATGATACCTGACATTTTATGACTTTTGAAAGTGGTTGGGAAGATGACAAACATAGATGGGTACAGACATAGAAGTTGTTTAAACTTGGGGACTGGAAATTGGGGGTGGAAGCAGGATTTTGGAGTTGTGTTGCAGACAGAAACAGGAAATTCTACATGTGCGTGATGGGGGCGGGGGGCGAAGGTGGGAATCCTTAGTAGTGATCTTAAAGCGCTAAGACCTTTAGCTCATTGCCATACACAGTAAACGCACTTGGACTCAACCATGATATTCAAGCACTCTCTTACTTAAGGTTTTAAACAAGAGGCCTCGGGCCAGAGAGATAATACAGGGGTTAAGGCACTTGCCTGACATGTGGCTGACCCTGGTTTGATCCCTGATATTGCACCTGAGAAGTGGCCCCTGAGCCCTGCCAGGTGTGCCACCTCCCCCCCACCAAACTTGATTAATAATATAGTTTAAATATTCATTATTTTTATGTATGACCTTAAAAATACTTAAAGAGGTTGAAGCAATAGTGCAGCGGAAAGGGCATTTGCTTGCAGACGGCAAATGGATATGACCTGGATTTGACCCCCAGCACCTCCTATGGTCCCTTAAGCCCTGCCAGGACTTATCTCTGAGGGCAGAGATAAGCTCTGAACACAGATGGATGTAGCCCCAAAACAAAAACAAAAATCAAACCCCAAATTTGGAGTGAGCATTCAGGCAGTTTTCAGGGAGTGGGCTACTCCCTGAGATACTGTGATGCTGATCTTTTGGGCCACTGTGACAGTACTCAAGGGCCACCAAGGCCGAACCCAGTGATTCTCGAGGGTCATGCAATGCAGTGGATTGGACTCAGACCTCTGCATGCAAGGCACATACTCTAGTCATTTGAACTATCTCCTGGCCCTTAAAATACTTTGGAGCGTGGGAAGGTGGTTCAGTAATAGAGCACATGCTTTGCATGTACAAGTTCCTAGATTTGATCCCCAAAACACAAGATAATACTTTTCTTCTCTTTTAAAAATTTTATTGAGATCCTGCAGTTCACAATGCTGTTAATGATGAGTTTTTATCAACACAATTCCAACCACACCCATTTAATGAAAGTATTTTAAAATAAATTTTGTTATGTTTCACACTCCTCATTGATACATTGTAGATTTCTTTTTATGAAACTTCTTGCTTTAATCCTGATCAGAATATAAATGTAATTAGTATACAATATCTTTAGCTTTAAACTAGAGAAGTGTAGTGTTTCTCATACTAAATTTCTGAGAGGTTTTCTTAAACCTTGCTAATTGCATTAGAAATACTACTGGTATACTAGGCTGGAGCAATAGCACAGCGGGTAGGGTATTTGCCTTGCACGTGGCCAACCTGGGTTCGATTCCTCCATCCCTCTCGGAGAGCCCGGCAAGCTACCAAGAGTATCCCGCCCTCATGGCAGAGCCTGGCAAGCTACCCGTGGTGTATTCAATATGCCAAAAACAGTAAGAACAAGTCTCATAATGGAGACATTACTGGTGCCCGCTCAAGCAAATCAATGAACAAGTGGAAGATGGAAGAGAGTGCTACAGTGCAGTGCTACTGGTCTATTTGCTAGGCTGAGATATTTGTAGTAGGAGTCAGATTCATAGAGAGAGAGAGGCAGAGCATTGGCTTGATGGCTTGAGTTATTATGTTCTCAGAAGCATAATTGTGTGTGTGTGTGATTTTGATGGGGTAATATTGTCCTAATAAAAATGAGCCTTGAGATGAACTACAGGTCCTTAATTTTATTTACAAGTTTAGGAAATTGAGTTGAAGAAGGTTTTTATTGGCTTCAAAAGGCAGTGAATGAACATCAACAGTTCTTTTTTTAATTAGCAGCAATGCTATATGACTTGGTCTGAACCCAAAAGGGACAACTTAGGGGACAATTATCCACATTGATTCCCATCCTCTGCAGCCCCCTGGGACAGTAAAAAGATCATTTCATCATATCCTGCAGCACCCTAACTCTCAAATCTTTTTGGTTTACTACTGACCCTTCTCAAGATACTATTCTTTAGGGGCGGGGGCAGAGGGAGCACACCAGGCAGTGCTCAGGGGTTATTCCTGGCTCTGCACTCAGCAATCAATCCTGGCATGCTCAGGAGGAAGCATATGTGATGCTGGGAATTGGATCCACATTGGCCATGTGCAAGGCAAGCATATTACCCACTGTACTATCCCTTTAGCCCATCAGAGACTATTCTAAATAGAAATTAGGAATGCCCTTAAATTGGGGGGAGGGAGGAGTATTTGAATGGTATATTAGGTGTTCTATAAAATCTCTTTAGATTTTTTAAAAACTTTTTTATTGAATCACTGTGAGATAAACCCTTACAAAGCTGTTTGTGATTGGATTTCAGTTATACAGTGTTCCAACACCCATCCCTCCACCAGTGTACATTTCCCAGTACTAGTGTCCAGTTTTCTTCCCATCACCCCTCATCTCCTACCCCTCTGCCTGCCTCTATGGCAGGCATTTTTCTTCTCTCTCTCTCTCTCTCTCTCTCTTTCCTTTTGGACATTGTGGTTTGCAATATAGTTACTGAAAAGTTATCAAGAATATCCCTTTACCTCTCCTAATAGCTGCATAGTATTCCATTGTGTGTGACCTCTCAGTGTCTTGTTGCAAGCCATAATGCCCAAAAGTAGAGAGAGAGTATGGAGAACATTGTCTGCCATGGAGGCAGGGGGAGGGTGAGAAAGGGGGCATACTGGGGATATTGGTGATGGGGAATTGGCACTGGTGGAGTGATGGATGTTTGATCATTTTGTGATTGTAACCAAACATGAAACCCTGTAACTATCTCACAGTGATTCAATAAAATTTTAAAAAATTAAATTAAAAAAATTTAAAATTTTTAAAATTAAAAAAGAATATCCCTTTACCTACTTTAACACTCAGTTCTTGTGCAGTATGATCAGCTTTTTAGATCTTTTAGGAGACTAAAAACATTAAAATCATTGTATTTCAAAGATTATCACAAAAATATATACCAATATCTAGTTGTAGTCTCCCATTCATTCCCTCTTTCATATTGGCAAAGTATCAAAGGCCAATGACACAAGTTCTATTTTTTTTTAATTTTTATTTTATCACCATGTGGAAAGTTACAAATTTTTCAGGTTTATGTCTCAGTTATACAATATTCAAACACCATCCCTTCACCAGTGCCCATATTCCACCACCAAAATCCCCAGTATAACCCCCGCCCCCGCCACCCACAACTGTATAACTGATGAATTTCACTTCATTTTCTCTTTACCTTGATTACGTTCCATATTGCAAAACAAAACTCACTATTGTTGGAGTTTCCCCCCAAGAAAGACAGCCCTACTAAGGAAGCATTTGATAATTGGTTTTCCATTAAAAGATTGTTTGTTTTCAGTTTTTAGAAAAGGTCAGATGTGTTCCAGTCCCGCAACCCGGAGCCGTGTTAGTTGCTGCTCAGTGTCGCCAGGGCTCCCACCTTCTGGAGAAGGTGTACCAGCTGTACCTCCTCCGTCTGGATCCCCGGTGTTGCTGGCCCGGTTTCGGGACTGGAGCATTTCTCCGGCCGCGTTGCTCACCAGACTGCCTGGCCTCTTCTCTCACAAGTTCTTTTTTTTTAAAACAGTGTGAAAAGGTAACATGAAAAACATGAGTTCTTATGCTAGTTGAGTTTGAAAGCATTGGCCAGGGAACAGTAGAATCTTGTGATTGAAGGTTGGTTAGATGGTTGGTTCAAGTAAAGTTCTCTTCCTTTAAATATAGTGAAAAATCATGGACTAAATGACATTTACCTGCGAATTGCTGAGGTTTCCCCTACTCACCTTGTCCCAACTCTGAAAAGTTGAGACGGTTTATTTACCAAACATACTCCTGATAAGCATATGACTTGGGGATAAAGAGGGAAAACGGCCTTGTTAGAATCTTTATTGGGGGGTTGAGGCTGGGTCACACCTGGCTGCACTCTTTGGCTCTTATCAAAATTTTTTAACACTGTAGTAAAGCTGACCCAGCAGTTACTGGAGATGTAATAGCTCAAACATACTATTCTCAAACATACTTTGGCTATATTAAATACTCAGTATTCAATCAATATAGTCAAAGTAATTTAATTTATTTTTATTTGTTTATTGAGTATTCAATATAGCCAAAGTATATTTGAGAATAGTTGACCACATTTTCTTTGTACACATAGATTGGGAGTTCCAGAGAGTGTGCTGAAGGCTTATCAGAAATATTACCTCATAACTAAATTTGACATCAGGGTCCATAAAGAATTCAGCGATTCTAAATTAATTGATTATTCATTAATATCAACTGTACAATATTTCATGGGTGGCAAACTCTTTGGAAAGAACTGTACCTTTTCTGGGAGCTAACATATCCTGGTGTGATGAAAAGCTCACACTTTAGAGGTTTGCTACCTTTTGAGAGAAGAATCTACTGTGCTTTCCCGGGAAAGCATTGGGGGCTTAGTTAGAAACAATGAGTTTTTATGTGGAAAATTTTTTATATAGATAAATATTTAAAACATGGTATTGAATGAAAATGACTTTCAATTAAAAAAATCAAAATAAGAGACTGGCGGGGGGAGCATGTGGTTCAAAGTGTCAAGCAGAGGCCTGGCACTGGTCCCATCCCTGATACCACATGTGCCCCGAGTACCACCTGGAGTATGAGCAACACTAGGTGTAGCCTCCACAGCAATTCATCAAAAAGAGAAAAAAATAAATACAAGATGGAATTTATAGCATGGTGTCATTTATGTAAATAAAGACACCCACAGTCAATAGCACTGCAAATAGTGTAGTCTAAGAGATAGGGGTAGGGAGAAAAGATTGGAGCAGAAGGGATTAAACGAAAGAAAGCAAAATAAGCATGTGAGGAGCTAGCACAGACCAGGGTGGTTAGACTAGGGATTGAAGAGTATGCCTTGCGGCTACTGTTTAACCCAAGGGTCAGGGATAAAAGAGAGAGAAGGAGAGAGAGAGAGAGAGAGAGACAGACAGACAGACAGAGACAGACAGAAAGACAGAGACGGAGAGACAGAGACTTAGGATATCCATGCAGACAGAGCTAGGAGAGATGGAAGAAGGAAAGTCTCTGAGCTCAGAAAGGGATGAGAGAACCCCCATTTGTCGAGCTTCTGCCTCCATTCTGTCCTCTGACAGACATGGCAGTGAAGCCAGGAAGGGGCAGGTGACAGGGAAGAGGACAGGAATCCCTGATGGAACATATTCTAGGCCACACACACCACATGGTCTGTGTTGAGATCTCCCACCTCTGTGCCAAGAGCATGTGAGCAGCCGTGGGCCATCCCTAAGAAATGGACATGGCCAGGTACTAGAACACACCCTGCTCTAGTAAAACTGTATTTACCAAACAAGCAGTAGGCAGGGGGAGGCCCCAGGGGGTGGACTCAGGGAGCTGGACCTCATCCATTGGCGTGACCTCGCTTCTTCAGATGACCCCGAGAAAGAGCTGCTGAGATGACTCTCATTCAGAAGTATGACCTCTGAGGACAATGCAAAGGCACCAGGCTTATTTAAATTCAGAGAAAAAGAGCCCGCGGTCCACAGGGGCGTCTCTGATAATAGAATCTCCGACACTTGGAGCATTCCGGGCTGGGATAAATAACCCGTGGGCAGGATTCACATCATTTTTCATTCCATCAAGTGGAGAGCAGGTTTCATAAGCCAATGCTAATGTTCCCAGGTGAAAGCATCTCCCGGGAGGGCTGTGGAGAGGGACTCCCTCTCCCTTTCCAGACATCCTGGCTTAGGCCCTAGGGCTGTTCCCTCCAAGAAGCCCCCTTCTCTGCACAGGACATGATGGGGGCCACCGATGAACTCCCCCCTCCTCCCCCCTCTTCCCGGCAGCAGTTCTTAATCAGGGAGCATCCGGCAAAAGCCCAAAGCCCTCCAAACGCGCCTTTCGAGATGAATAGGCCAATCAAGCACCGTGGATTCCAGCGCCACCACGCCATCATCATCAGGGGCTGATTGTCAAAGATCAGCAGGGAAAGGCAGACAGCATCCGATGCCAGGACTGCCTCCCCACCGCCCCGTCCAGTCGCTCCGAGGGGCTAATTACCGTCTCTCGAGGCACCTGGCCGTCTTGAGGTCCAGCCAACGTGCCGAGCTCTCTCATTACCGAGTCGGGGGCTGCTTCCCCGCAGAGACGCTGCCTCCCGCACCAGGACAGCCCGTACCCCGATGTGGCTGACATCTTAATTCAGCGCTGCAACAGCGCGCCGGTCCACGCAGATCCATTTGTTCCAAGTGAGATTTCCCCAGGCGCCCCTCCTCTGCATTTGACTCAATTCTGTGTTTTCGTGCTACCGCTCCGCAGCGTGCGTCTCTCAAGGAGCGGCTGTAAGGCAGAAAAGGGCTCTTTGTCAGCCTGTATACATTAGTGTCAGTCATAAAATTCACCCACAGAATTGCCCGGGTGTCTGTGGGTCGAGAAAGGTGAGAGCATCATTAGCTAAGCTGGCCCATCCGCCCGCGTCCATCAGGATTCCCCCCCAGGGTCTGTGCCATCTCCACGGTGGCGGGGAAGAAATTCTCAAAGCTGACTTAGAAGGAAAGAAATTAATAGTTAAAGTCTCCAGGGGCCTAGTATTCCCCTGTCTGCTTATGAATGCCAAATATTGAAGTGCTGGAACTTGCTCATGAAGTTCATGAAGTACTACTTGGGTTTATTTCTGAGGACTGGGGAGTCACCCTCAGCCTGATGAGAAGGTTTGCTAGGACAGGCATGTGGAAAATGTTACTTTCACTGGGTACTGCCCTCCCAAGGAGTGTGACCTCCATGATTAAAAACAATGGAGTTTGTTTTTTTGGTTTTGGGCTTTTTTCTTTTTTAGTAACATAAAATAAGTTAAATTTAGAGTAATTTATTTAAAAGAATATGCAGTGGGAAAGAGAGATACCAGATACCAGATTTATAGAGGGGGAAAAAGTCAAAAAGTACATTGCTTAGGTTGAGATACAAGCAAATGTCCAAGAGAGAGAATCCACCATAACGTAAAATAAAAAAATCACACATTTCTGGCTAAGATTCAGGACCATCTTCTAGGAGAATTCCAAAAGCAATGAAGTTGACTTTTTTTTTCCTGGTTTATGTTTTGGTTTGGGGCCACACCCAATGTTGGAGTCTGAGATCAGTTCAACTGGGGTAGTGTGCAAAATAAGTAAGTGCCTTAACCCCTGATTATGAAGGGTTTGGGTTTGTTTGCTTAAATTTAAACCACACCCGATGTTACAAGGGATTACTCCTGGGTGCTCAGGGGACCGTAGATGGTGCCCAGGAAGAACCTTGTTGGCTGTGTGCAAGGCACCTTCTCTGCTGTATTATCTATCTGGCTCCTTAATGATATTCTAAATGATACTTTCACACAAAAAAGTCTTGGGTGTCCAGGAAGAACAACATCTGCATTTTCTGTGTTTGGTTGTTGCTAAAGGCAAGGCTGTGTGGCAAAGACCTGACCTCTGTCTTGCCCTCTGCTTGGATCAAGCATCAGTCTCTATCCAGCACCTCTGTCCTCTTGTGTGCAGTGTTTCTGCAAGCTGGATCTTCAAGGTCAACCACCTCCATAGCCTCTGCACCTTCCCCAGAGAGGGGATAGCTAGTGCGCCTTTGGCTTCCTAGGGCTAAGGGCTATGAACTTGAGAGGAAAAACAGAAAGACACAGAAATCTTCACTTCTGGAGAACAGTTCTGGTTATTTTGTTAGAAGGGGTGACAGATTGACTTCGATTCGTAATCACCCAAGTGACTAACATCATTGGGTGTTTGCTATATGTCCAGCACTGACCAAAGCACTTATATATGTTGTGGAGAGATAGTACAACTAGTATTTTGCCTTGCACATGGCCAATCCAGGTTCAGTCTCCAGCACTACGTATGGTCCTGAGAGCCCTGCCAGGAGTGATCTCTGAGCACAGAGCCAGGAGGAAGCCCTGAGTACAGTCACGTATGGAACCAAATCAAAATAAATAAATGAAAAGAGGTATTAATTGAAGACCTGACCTCAATGGGACACTCAGGTCCCATATGGGTAGGAGATACACTCAGGACACAATAGCTTACAGCCAGGAAGGATTGGAAACCAGGCAGCCTGACCCTTCTTTCAGCTTCTCCACAATGGCAGGGAAAGGGCTAGAGGAGGCATCATCCCGAGTCTGGCCACGTCGCTGTTCTGCAGAGCCTCGCAGAGAGCAGGCTCCCTTGTGCCACTGGAGCCTTGCTCAGTGCAAACTCAGAATGCCTTCCAGATTATTCTGGCAGCTTACACCGACCCCCCTCATCTTCTGATCATGCAATCAGTCCCCGTCTCTTCAGAAAATAGAAAGTCAGGTTATTATTAGCTGAGGAATAATCATGAATATATATAATTCATTTATGTAAATTTCAGAAGTATTTATTCTTTTTCCTGTATTTAATCGTGTCTACGTGTTATCATAGAGGGAAATACTGATACCTACAGCCTTTTGCTAAGAATGCTCAGGATTTACCGATCAAGTATTCCCTAGGCTGTTTTTCTGGAGAGCTTTGGAAACAGTGACACGTGGATGAAAGGGTGGGTTGGGTGCAGGGGTACCAAATTGCTTTGGAGCTACACAAAACAAACTGGCCTGCATGTGTTCCAAACAGGAGACATACTTGGCTCCACTAGCATTTTCCTCTAATGGAGGTAATTACCCAAAGACAAACTCACACACTGACAAAGCCCTGGAACCACAGCAACAATAATAAAAGCTGACCTCTATTTAGAGTTTTCTGTGAGTCAGATGCCGTGCCGAGCAAATCACACATATTAAGGGCTTGATGGAGATTTGAGGGCACTATTAAACTAAATTAACAGATGAGGAAACTGAGGTCCGGAGAGGCAAATCACACAGCTCCTGAAATAGTCGAGCCAAGAATGAAACACAGATCTTGGGGATGCTTTCAGTCCTCTGAATCATTGTGAAACTTAGCCAAATGACACCATCACAGCTGTTACGGGTCATGGCAGGCCGCTTAAGGGAGTGAGGTCAGCAGTAGAAGACAAGAGAAGTAGTAGAGTTATCACAGCTGGGTGGCAAGAGGCTACTGCCCATCCCGGCAAGTGTCAGTGAAAGTGTTCTGCATGTCAATGGCACCTAACTTCTGCTTAAGCTGAGTCCACATGGTGCCATTTTCCACCAGCTTGACCACACCATCCCCACCCAACTACACAGTGATTTGATTGCACTATTCTTGCTCTCAAAACTTGGCCTTCTAAATGGAAGTGCTCTTGGGTTCTGCACTCTTGTTTTCCAGCTCCACTTGCTGAGCTCATGCTAATAAAGAATGGAGGGAAGGTAGGTGAACCTACTCATTTCAGTGCCCCATGCTGCAGTTTACTCAGCTGGAGGGACAGCATTGCCCCTCTGCCTCTAAGCTGCCCTGTGCCCACCCGGCCAGCGAAAGCTTGGGCTTCATACTTCGGTTGGTTGTGTCTATATCCTTAGTGCCTCAAAGGTTTCTACTCCCACACTGGTTCAGTCAGTGTCTTGGGAGAGACCCAAGTCTTACTAATTATCCCACTCTTCACACATTCCTCCTCACCTGAGCTCAGTGCTTACGAGGTTTGTCTTTGAAGTATTTATTGAACGAAGCTAAAAATTATAGCATAGATGAAACCCATCTTTGTATTTTTACAACTTAGGAAGACAGGATTTTTTTTCTTTTAAAATTAAAAATTTTTAAATGCAATTCTTTTGCCTCTTTAAACCTGTGTTATTGTCTGTTGTACAAATGACTAGGTATAAATTCTTTGGAGCCTGATGTATATGAGGCATTTGAAAGAGGTCAGCTGTTATTGTTATAGTAACATTGTCAAATTGCAATGTTTGGGGTTTGAAATAGTGAAGCCAAGGTTCTCCAAACTCCATTGCTTCCCATTGCAAGTGATCCTCATTGTACAGGGTGAGCAACTCATAAAAGATCTTTTTCTTTAGAAAGGGAAATAGCACACAAAGGACTCACGTGAATGCTGGGGGCTGGGTTAAGGCCCTTACCCGGTATGGTTCCCATAGACCAATCCCCAGCACTGTCTAAAGTACACCTTGAGTACCTCCAGGTGTGCAACCCATTCCCATGAAGGCTTTTTTCCAACTTAAGATAACAAAGTTCCACACACACCTTTGTTATCAATAAAAATAGCTTGTACGAGCCTAGTTTAGCTCTCTTTTCTTTCTTCAGAGAAATATCTATAGGGGCTGGAGAGAACGAAGATAGTTCAGTGGGTGGAGACTTGCCTTGCACACAGCCAATCCCTGTCATCCTATATGGTACATGAGCCACAACAGGAGAGATTGCTGGATGCAGAGGCAGGCGTAAGCCCTGAGCACTATGGAGTGTGCCCTGAAACAAAAAATATATATATATTTACAAGGGTAAATAGTGAAGTAACAAATAACTCTTTTAACTGAGTTAAAATTTCACCTCTATGCCCAATTCAAATTCACATATAATTCTTCAGAATACTTATCACTCAAATCTTTTTTAAAAATTTATTAAATTTTTTAATTAGTGAGTCACCGTGAGGGTACAGTTACAAATTTACCCATTTTCGTGCTTGTGTTTCCCTCATACAATGTTCGAGAACCCATCCCTCCACCAGAGTCCATTCTCCATCACCAATGAACTCAGTATCCCTCCCACCCTCCAATCCCGTCCCCCCCCAACCCCACCCCGCCTCTGTGGCAGGGTATTCCATTTTGTTCTTTCTCTCCTTTTGGGTGTTGTGGTTTGAGATAGGGGTATTGAGTGGCCATCATGTTCAGTCTCTAGTCTACTTTCAGCACGCATCTCCCTTCCCGCGCAAAATCTCCAATCACATTTTACTTGGTGTTCCCTTCTCTATCTGGGCTGTCTTTCCCCCAGCTTGTGAGGCCAGCTTCCAAAACACCCAAATCTTTAAAAATGCAATTAATTGTGTTTGGAGACAGAGCCTTCGAAAAGGCAATTGCATTTAAATAAGATCACTTGGGTGAGTCCTTATGAGAAGGGAAAATTAAGATGGAGAGTATCATGGTAAGTGAAATGAGTCAGAAAGAGAGGGACAGATATAGAAGGACTGCACTCATTTGTGGAGTATAGAAGAATACCACATGAGGCTGACACCCAATGACAGTAGACACAAGGGCCAGGAGGATTGCCCCATGGCTGGAAGCCTGCTTCACGAGCAGAGGGGAGAAGGCAGATGGAATAGAGAAGGGATCACTAAGAAAATGATGGCTGGAGGAATCAGTCGGGATGGGAGATGCATGCCGAAAGTAGATAATGGACCAAACATGATGATCTCTCAGTGTCTGTGTTGCAAGCCATAATGCCCAAAAGTATAGAGAGAGTATGGGGAATATTGTCTGCCATGGAGGCAGGGGGAGGGTGGGAAAGGGTTGGGGTATACCCAGGATATCGGTGGTAAGGAATGTGCACTGGTGGAGGGATGGGTGTTTGATCATTGTGAGAATGTAACCCAAACATGAAAGCTTGTAACTATCTCACAATGATTCGATAAAAATTTTTTTAAAAATTTTTTTAAAAGATGTAGAGAAACAGAGAGATGTGGGTGCATAGAGAAATGGACAACTGGAGACCAAGGGAGAAGACAGCCTTCTACAGGACAAGGAGAGAATATTTGGGAGAAGCAAATCCCACCTCTATCATGCACTTCCAGTCTCCAGAGCTGTCAGAAAATACTGTCATAGCAGTGTACGCTACTCATGATTCTTGGGTTATTGCATCCCTAGCAAACGAATATACCTTCTTTCTTTGAATCTATTGCTTTTCAATCATGGCGACTTTTGAAAATAGGAAGTAGGAATTGGCTTAGAAAAATGAGATTAAAACTTTTTATTGGGAGGAAGAACATGTTTAACTAAAGGTGTCTCTGAGAAAAATTTGTAGGGCATTTGCTGTGGAAAATGTTTGTCTCACAAGCCCTGCATGCTGGCCCCCTGGCCCCCCACAATGTTCCCTTAGACTGAATCCCTATAACATATACAAACTGGATTCTAAATTACCAGCTCTTAATGCACTTGTGTGTAGAAGATTTTTTTGGGCGGGAAGGGGGCCTGGAAGGGTGTCACAGTTGGTGGTCCTCAGGGATCATGCCTGGTGATGCTCAGAGGAATTATATGTGGTGCCAGGGATTAGAAGTAGACTCATGACTGCAACTCCTTTCCAAGCAGGCAAGAGCTTTAACCTCCATATGATTCATCTGGCCTAAGAGGTCTTTTGCTGGCCTCTAAAACATACTTTGTTACAGCCCAGGGCAACTGGAAGCTGCCCAGGGAATTGGTCAATGGTGGATGAGTGCTGGAGTATTCAATATTCACCCTCAAACAGAGTAATAGTAATAGATCTCCATTGGCTTCCAGAGTTCTCCAGCTGGACTAAATGCCTTTTCTTTCTTGATTAATTCTCCTTTTATCGACTTCATTCCTATTCCCACTGAAGTTCTTCATGTTATTACTGCTGGTGGTGAAAGCAGCTTCTGTAAAAACTGCCTGCTCTAGAATTCTGATTTTAGGGTGTATTCTGGGAGAACCAGAATTCAACAATCTGCTTTCTGGTTATTTGTGTGTGCATATGAGATTTCCATGCTCAAAAGCACCTGAAGTGGTTTTTTCATTTATAAGCTGACACACTGGATCATGATCCATCCAGGGTAATTAGATTTTCTACTGGAGAAGTCAGGAGAAATCTCCCTTTGCGGAGAGTTCTCTTTGCCTTGTGTAACTGCCTGTGTCTCAAATCACCACCCTTCATTTTCCTCCCATACACACAAAAGCCCAGTCCTCTCCATGTTTATTGGCTTTTATTAGCTTGTGCTCTTGTGTCATCTGTATGTGTTGGATAGGCGTGTTTGAATCAGTGTTGTGTGATTTTAATAGGTTTTCATGTAGCTGAGCCAACTATTTCCTTATGGGCCTGCTGTAATAACTGCTGTGAAATTTGGCTTGTCCAGCAGGAGAGGGTGGGGATGGTGATTGATTTTGCACAGGAGTCCAAGAGACAGTGACAGATCCAAACTTCTTAGGAGAAATCCAGCCTTGCTGCTTTCTATGTGCAGCTAAGTGTCAGCCATGGACCACTGGCCTGATGCCAATTTTTCACTTACAGGTTGACAGAAGGGATGGCACAAGGTCAGGTTTTTCAGCAACCACTCAGCATGAGGTTAAGAACTCTCCACATTAAGTAACTTTCAGCATTCTGGGATCCCTGCGTTTTCTGCAAAGAATTGACACCCGGGACTCCGTTGTTCTGGAATGAGGATTGCTCAGAGATGAGGCTCCAGCACCGGCATTAGTCAGCCTCACTTGACTTGCATTTAACCTCTGCAGGGTTTTGAGGTGACATCAGTTATCTTTGTCTACTTGGGGGAAGGATTTTGTCACAAAATCTTTCTCTTTGTTGCCTCTTTTAAGAAACTTTATTATTAGTGTGTAAATCCTAGGAAGTATTACTGGCTTAAGGGATTTATATAAAATGTCCAGGGGTTCACCATCTCAGTGCTGAATCAGTGGTCTGTGCGATGTACCCTTCAGCATAGGGGCAAAGACCAGAGCCCCAGAATAAAAGGCCAGTGGCCACCTCACTCCACCCCTCTGTCAGCTTATTGACCTCATTCACGGGTAAAAAGGAAATAAAAAATGTGCACAGAACTCACTCTATTATTTTCCATCTAACTTTTTAGAAAAGCCTCCCTTCTGAATTGATTAGAGTATTATATGGAGGGAAAATTCCAAATAGGCTCTGCGTAACCTACTAGCTCGTGCAAATCCACCCATTACATTTAAATGGACTTCCTTTGAAGTAGGTCATTCTGTAAAATGACAAGTGCCTTAATCCTGCCTTTACTTTAAACATGTTTTGTAAGATAATTTCTCCTAGCAACCTGTTGGGCTGTTAGTTTGGCCCTGATGCAAGAGGAATTAGCAGCGAACTGCGAAGCACAAAATCTCCTGCTTAATTTCCTGGAATGTGTTTCCTAGTTAAAGAAAAAAAAAGACACAAGACATTTTTTAAAATTTATTTATTTATTTGCTTTTTGGGTCACACCTGGCGATGCTCAGGGGTTACTACTGGCTTTGCACTCAGGAATCACTCCTGGTGGTGCTCAGGTGACCTTATGGGATGCTGGGAATCGAACTTGGGTCAGCGGCATGCAAGGCAAATGCCCTACCCGCTGTGCTATTGCTCCAGCCCCAATACAAGACATTTTTGCTTGTTTGTATTTTAATAATGGCAAGTATATTTATTCACCTGACAATCTAACATTGTCTTCTTCTGCCAGCAAGAGTCCCTGCCAAACCCACTCTCCCCTCCTGCCATCTCCCAGCTCATCTTCTTGGTGAATTTTTCTTCTATAGCATCTTTTCCTTTCTTCTCCATTGTGAATTAGACTCTGGTAGCCTAAATTGCTACTGCTTTACCCAGTATCACTGTGATTCCTCCAGGCTGGCCTCCTTGGTCTAACCTCTGCATATTCCAAACAACTCTGCTTCCTGTGTCATGGCAAAGCATCTCTGAAATGTGCTTCTACCTGTGTCCCATCTGAACTCAGTGCTCTGTCAGCTTACCATCTCCCTCCCAATGCCCTCAGCCTGACTTCAAGGCCCTCCATTATATAGCCTGTCCCACGAGTTCCAGCACGCTCTCACTGTTTGCTATTCAACATGCTTTGCTTTTTCTACTTACCATGAAAAGCCATCATCATTTCCTGGGTTCCATGGGTGTGGCAATACAGGTTGTGTATGTTCCACTGCCAAAGACCATTGTTTGCAGGGCTTAAATGATGTACAGTGGGTAGGGTGCTTGCCTTGCTGGCCTGGGTTCAATCCCCAGCATCACATATAGTTCCCTGAGTCCTGACCAGGAGTGATCCCTGAGCATGGAGCCAGGAGTAAATCCTGAGCACTGTCAGGTGTGGCCATAAAGAAAGCACATTGTATTCATAGATTATTACCTAGACCAGTGTTCTTCAAACTGTTTTTACCTGTGGACTGGCAGCTGCCCTGCATACCAATCCATGGACCAGCAGTTATAACCCAGACAGTAGATGGGTGGGTCCCAACCTCTCTCCCACTGCAGACCAGTATCAGTGTGTGGACTGGTGGTTGAAGACCACTGATCTGTGTGGTGACCTTGCCTTGTGCTTCACACAGTGCTGATGATTTCTATCTCCATGACTTGCTTCCCTTCCATTTTTGTCTATTTAAATCTTCCTTATCCTTTATAGCCCAGCATAGCTACTACATCTTTTTAACTTTGTCAACTCGCATTTGTCTCCTTCTCCTTTGAAGTTCTAGAAATTCTCTATGCTCTGACTCTTAGAACATTCCCTATTAAGTACACCCCTTCTATAAAAGGAACTTTATGAAGTGGCCTTTCTTATTCATCTTTCCATCTCCTCAGAGAAAGACTGTGAGGCTTAATGACTAGCTAATCAATTATATTTTTTCCAGCTGCAATGGTTTACCCTGTCTCTGTTTCTGAGCTCTATGAGAGACAAAGATACTGCTCACACACATCTGTAGCCAGCACAGTGCTGAGTCCATGATTGGTGGTCTGTCAATACTGATGGTCTGATTCCTGGATATGAGCTATATTTTTTGGTTTAGTTTAGTGGTTTGGGGTTAACTCACTTGTGCTGACCAGGGCTTATTCCTGGCTCTTAAGGATTATCCTGGCAAAGCTTGGGGAACTATATTTAGTATCAGGGATCAAACTAGGGTTGGTCATATGCAAGGCAATTAGCTTAACACCTGTACTATTTCTCTCATCCAACATTTAACCCCCAAAGAAGGGTTCAACATTTAAACCAGAAACACATCAAATGTTTGACACATTTCTTAGGGCAAAACTCAGTGTTCTCTCAAGATTGATTCCAGAGATACTGAAGGGGAAGCAAAGGTGTGGCCTTTAGGTAATAAGTCCTATTTTGGAAACTTTTCGAATTGTCCAGGGAGAAGAAGAATCATTCCCTCCCACTCCAAACCCCATCTATAATAAAAGAGATTTCAGGCACGGCTACTTCAATTCTTTAGAACACTGAGTAGCTAGTTTAAGGCTATTAATCCACAAAGTGAAAGGCAGAAAAGCTCGAAAAACAACATCTCTGCCCTCTTGTTAGAGACTGAAATTCTTTGAGGATTACCTGTTGTCATGGCAGGAAATTATTCTAAAGACATATCTAACAATAACTCTGAGGAGTCATGAATTCTCGAGTAAATGCTCCAGAAAACACAGCCGTACAGTCTTGCCATCCCATCTGTCTTTGTCATCTCATGGTGGATCTGTGCTGCCTTAGAAAGACAAATGCAAAATTGAAATAGCAAATAAAGTCCCCCATCCCCCTTAAGTGACTTTTTAAAATTTATTTTTAAAAAAGCCTTTCTCCTCAAGCGTTTTACTTCTCCTTCCTCATCCTGTGATGACAGACACTTCTGTTTCAGGTTGTTTTTAGGATGTAGAGCATCAACAGAAATGTTGCGTTTCCAACACTTCCTTTTGGGTTTTGCCTTTAATCTGTCCTCAAGTCTTTGCCAGTTGGTACTGGTCTGCATTATTCACCCCAGTGTGGAAACTGAATGTTGATTCACTTTCACATCTGTACCTTTTAGGGGGTGGGTGTCCATTTATATTAGCATCTGTTTGTGTGCTCTACCTTGCCTGTAGATGAATTCACAGCAAAAACAGAGCTAAAGGGAAGCTTCCATCTCTCTCACTTTTGGTCGCCTATACTTTTTGCCATTTACAAAGCTGAGATTTGACCCCAAATGCCATAGGTCTTAGAAGTTTTCATTCTTAGATTCTTCCTAGGAAATCTGATGAAGCCATGTCTCTTTCATGAGAAAAGTACACATGCATATTTTATATATCTTTAGGACAATATCAACCTTTCTAAAGCCTGTAGATCATAGCTTTAAAAGAATAATAATGTAATGTACCTATGATGCCTGTCTGTATGAGCACCATGTCCTGTACTTTGCATATAATGCCCCACTTATCACCCACATTATTCTAATGAGGCAATTCCCAGAATTATCTTTGCTTTACAGACAAGGGGACCGAAACCAAAGAATCAGTTTGGTCAACTTCTCCAAAGGAAAAAGGCAGAGGGGGGTGGGGAACAGTTTCAGCCCAGACTGAGGACTTTACAGTCTGCAGTGGGGCTTGCATAGGACCATAAGAAAAGATAAGAAGTAAATTTTTTAGTCAAAAGCTGGGAACAACCTGAGTACCCTAAAACAGATGACTGGTTAAAGAAACTTTGGTACATCTACACAATAGAATACTATGCAGCTATTAGGAGAGATGAAGTCATGAAATTTGCTCATAAATGGCTAGATATGGAGAGTATCATGCTAAGTGAAATGAGTTAGAGAGGGACAGACATAAAAGGACTGCACTTATTTGTGGAGTATAGAATAACATCACATGTGGCTGACACCCAAGGACAGTAGATACAAGAGCCAGGAAGATTGCCCCATATCTGGAAGACTGCTTCATGAGCAGAGGGGAGAAGGCAGATGGAATAGAGAAGGGATCGTTAAAAAAATGATGGCTGGAGGAATCAGTCAGGATGGGAGATGCATGCCGAAAGTAGATAAAGGACCAAACATGATGACCTCTCAGTGTCTGTGTTGCAAGTCATAATGCCCAAAAGTAGAGAGAGTATGGGAAATATTGTCTGGAGGCAGGGGGAGGGATGGAAAGAAGGGGTATACCAGGGATATTGGTGGTGAGGAATGTGCACTGTTGGAGGGATGGGTGTTTGATCATTGTGAGATTGTAACCCAAACATGAACGCTTGTAACTATCTCACGTTGATTCAATAAAATTAAAAAACATTTTAGAAAGAAATGAATTGTTATGAGAGATTGCCCAAGAACCCCAAGAATTTCTTGTAATTTCATGGACTCAAAACTTCATCTTCTCTTCTAATTTCTACACCATCAACAGAGACCTCAGCATTATCTTGTTGATGAATGTAGAGTTTTGTTATTATCATTAGGAAAAAATGTTTCAAACTCACATATTTAAAAAATGGAAACCTCTTCAATTTTGATCTGGAATCACACAATTAAAGTTTCATGCTTTAGCCACCCTACAGAGAACCATGCTCTAAAGAAGTAGGAATTTACACAATTTTTAAAAGAAGTGACATCAGTCCCCGGAAGTTCATGGTCAAAAAACAGTCAAGGCTAATAAACTTGCAGGTGAGTGGACTGTGACCAAAAACCGGCTCTTCCTGAATCAACTGGACAACTGAGGCGGATCTCTCAGCCTTGACAAGGAAGGTTTTGAGATTTCCTCAGGAATAAACAGAAACTTTTTGACAAAGAGCTTTTCCCAGTTCTAAGTCAATAGACCTAAGAGTGCACCTAGAGATAAAGAATTTAGTGAGAGCTCTATTAATAGTAACTGAAATCATTACACCTTCAAGTAGCTTTTCCTCTAGCCTTTTCCTCAAACCCAAGGGACTGGATCCGGGGGCGAGAATCAGATGTGTTCTGTTGCGCATTTTTCTGGAAATGTTGAAAAATTTTCACTGCTGCTCTTAGCAAAAAAGTGGCATGTTTTAGTGTTTCCTTTTGTCTTTGTTTGATATAAGATGTTAGAATTGGAAAATAAAGTTTGGGAATTGCCCAAAACACATTCACAAAACTGGTATGCTCATAAAACTATGAACATTTCATCTCGGTTTCAAATAAATGCATGTGTGAGTGGAGAAAATTTTGACTAAATATTCATTTTTGAATATAGAATCCAGTTTGAACATACATTCAATGAGATGTATTTTTTAAAAATTAAAATAGCATTGGTTTAAACATTAGGTACCTAAACATTAGGTATACAGACATAGATGTCAGTGGCGGTCTATACTACATTTTTTATTGTCTTGGGGTCACACTAAGTGCTGTTTGGGGGCTATTCCTGAGTGGTCAAGGAGGGGCCAGGGTGATAGAACAGTGGGTAGGACATTTGCCTTGCACATGGTCCACCTGGTTTGATCCGAAGTATCCCATTTGGTCCCCTGAGCCCTGCCAGGAGTGATCCTTAGGCACAGAGCCAGAAGTAGCCCTAAGCACCACTAGGTGTGACCTAAAACCAAATAAATCAAAAACTGAAAGAACAAAATGAAAAATTATAGGTCTCTAAATGGTCAAGGAGTTATGCTGCACCATTTTTTTAGCTGGCACACTTCGGGCGCCTTGAATCTGGATGCCCGCATTTTCCAGCTCTGGGAACTTTTCAGCAATGATTTGTTTGACTGTGGCTTTTTCGTCGGGGTTGGTTCCCTGTCCTTCTGTTACTCCAATGATTCTAATGTTGTTCCTCTTGAAATCATCCCCTAGGACTCTGATTCACCATAGAGCAAGTGGATCAACATGGAAAGTATCATGCTGAGTGAAATGAGTCAGAAAGAAAGAGACACACATAGAAAGATTGCACTCATATGTGGAATATAAAGTAGCTAAGAGGTACAAGCTTACAATGATGCAATTTCTGGCAGATATTTCTCTGGACTTAGTTACTAAAGTACTAAAATACAGAAATCCAAAACTGTGCAGCTGCTAGTATGGCCTCTCGACCTCATATCTCTTCATTCTCAGCAATGGAAAATAAATTATCAAATGCTTTTTTTTCAGCAGGTCGACTTTTAGGGGGGAGAAACTACAAATCAATAATAGTGAGTTTTTTGTTGAAATATTGAATGTAATCAAAGTAAAGTGAAAGTAAAGTGAAATTTACCAGTTACACAAGTGGGGTGGGGGGCTGGGGAGGTGGGGGGGAGGTATACTGTGATTCTTGGTGGTGGAATATATGCACTGGTAAAGGGATGGGTGTTCGAGCATTGTATAACTGAGACTTAAACCTGAAAGCTTTGTAGCTTTCCACATGGTGATTCAATAAAAGAATAAATTTAAATAAATAAATAAATAAGGAGTTATGCTGCACCAGGAATTGAATTGGAACCCCTGCATGCATATGTTCCAGTTCTTTAAGCTCTCTCATAACTCCCAGTCCTGCTCATAACTGGAAGTTTAAATAAATTTTTTCATCTGTCACCAAATGATCACTTCTTTTTATCTGAATTTACCACTCTGCTTCCACCATCTCTATTGGTAATTACTAAGTTGTTCTTGCGTCTAAGCAGTTGTTTTGCTAATTCATTTGTTTTGTTTCTTTATCTACCATATATGAGTAAAATATATATGGTATTGTTTTTTCTCCACTTGACTGATTTCACTAAGCACAATACCAATGTCCTACCATTTTGCTGCAGATGGCAGGATTTCAATGATTTTTTAATGTAACCGAGTAACATTCTGCTGTGTAGCTACCACTAGATGAGATAGATGAATAACCATTGGCACATATGCTTTGATAGTTTGTAAGATATTTTCATAACATAATTTTCTTTAATCTTTATAGTCTCCCTGCATATTGGGTTTTATTATCCCTGTTATATTAATGAAGACTCAGAATGTTGCTGTGTATGGCTAAGATCAGAGAGGTGATAAATGTGTGACATGACCTATAGGTTTTTTTCACTCTGTTGAATATTTTCTTATAGCACTCCTCAACTATATTCAAAAGATAAGAAATCTGTCTGATAATGGTTGGTGTTAGAGAAGTTCCTATAGGGGAGCCGAGATAGCATGTAATACTTGCATACTTGACTTGTATGCAGCTGACCTGGGTTCAACTCCTGGTACCTCATATGGTCCCCAGAGCACTGTCAAGAGTGATACCTAAACATAGAGCCAGGAGTAAGTCCTGAATACCACTGGTTGTGGCCAAAGACCAAAATAGCTAAACAAAACAAAAGAACAAAACCAAACCCAAATAAGGAGAACCTTCAGGAATAACCTAAGTATGTAAAGATTGCCTAAGTGAGGGATTGTCGAGAAAACCAGTGAAGATCATAGTGAGAGGCTTTCATCTGTACAGGTTATGCTGATTTCCTGGGAATTGATTAATTGCATCCACCTCGTGGATGCTATTTTCTCAGCAATGGAAAACAAATTATCAAATGATGCCTTTTCAGCAGTTTTGATTGTTGGGGGAAAATTCCAAATAATAATAGTGAGTTTTCTGTTGAAATATTGAATGTAGTCAGAGTATAGAGAGAGTAAAGTGAAGATCATTAGCCACACAGGTGGGAGGGGGGACGGGGGTTATATTGGGGTCCTTGGTGGTGGAATATGTGCACTGGTGAAGGGATGGGGGTTTGATCATTGTATGACTGAGACTTAAACCTGAAAGCTTTGTAACTTTTTTCATAGTGATTCAATAAAAAAATAGCATCCACCTCATGGAAAGGTTAGAATGCCAGAGTCATTTCAGTGAGTGAGAAGCTTCCGACATCCTCACGCAATCATATCAACAACCTGATACTATGACTGTTGGCATGACAGAACCTTGAAACTCAATGAGGCCAACTAAGGCCAAGTAAGGTCATATAACTCAGAAATGGAAAGATTTGAACCAAGGTCTATCTGATACCAGAGCATGGTTCTTTCTATTCCACCACCCAGAATCCCTAAAGTAATCACTTTTTGGGAAATCACTGAATCTGTATAAAGTTGTATTTTTTAAATTTTTGTTTTGTGTTTTGGAACACACCCAACAGTGCTCAGAACTTACTCCTGCCTCTTTCTCAAGAATAACTCCTGGTAGTGCTCAGGGAACCCTATGGGATGTCAGAGATTGAACCCAAACTGGCCATGTGCAAGGCAAACATCCTACCAGCTATACTCTCCCTGTGCCCCAGGATAAAGGTCATTTTAACTCAATGAATATCATAGGTAAATGTACAAAGTAGAAGAAAACTTTTAAATCTTTTTATGTCTTTCTTCTTGTTATCAGTGATGCATCTTTTTCAGTGATGCTGTATATTTTCAAGTTGGTAAGATTCAGAACTCCTTCACATTCACGAATTATGGAGGACCCAATAACTACGGGTGCTTGATATATTGAACTTTTAATATTTATTAGTTTGTTTAATAATAAGCATATTATGTGTTTAAATAATGTTTTATGGGAAAAAAACTGATTTCCGAAACAGGGACTGGAGAGCTAGTACAAGGGTTAAGGCTCTTACTTTGCACACAGCAGACCCTGGTTCAATCCCCTGTATCCTAGATGGTCCCAAGTATCATGATACAACAAGGAGTGATGTCAGAGCACAGAGCCAGGAGCAATCTCAGAATACTGCAGAATCTGGCCCCCAAAGAAAAACAAAATAAAATTACTGAAGGGTGGCTTTGTTCTTGGTTTTTATGGATTTGATTTTTTTTCTTTTTGGTTTTGGACTTACATCCAGCTATGCTTGGGGCTTGCTCCTGCCTCTGTGCTCAGGGATCACTTTTAGCAGGACTTTGGGACCATATAGGGTGCTTGGGATTGAACCTGCATTGGTCATGTGCAAGGTAAAACCCCTACCCACTGTACTATCTCTCTAGCTCCATTGTCTTACATTTTTGTTATTTGACTTAATCTGCTCCTGCATTCAGTTATTATATTCTCTATCTGTAGACTCTGCAAAACAAAAGTGGATTCATTGGAGACTGAGAACAAAGGGACAAGTAACATTTTATCATGATTTAAAAAATATTTCTGTCCTTGTAGAACTCCTAAAAGGGCCTTGAGACTGACTGAAAGTTTCCAGATCACACTTTGAGGACTGCTGCCTGCTTCAGTGGGATAAGGGCTGGTTGGACAACAGAAGCTCTGGATAGAGGGAGACTTATAGGTCATTGTGTCCAATTATCCACCTAATGAAACAAACCCCTATGAATTCTGCTCTAAGTTCTCCGTTTTGCAGAGATTAGGACTATTCTAGGTTCAAAAGGATTTTCATTAGATAGAAAGGCCTTTATTATGGGGAGAAGAAAGCTTATATATTCTGTCTTAACTCTTCAGTTTTGTCTTCTTTTTGACACAATTAAAATATCAAAAATGTCTACCTTATTGCCCCTTGAGTGCTGTCATTTTCTCTAAGCTACAGATCTTTAAATGTTTAAGAACTTAGGAGACTGTCTACCCCGGTGTTCCAAGATCTTCTGAAGTCTACTGATGCTCATAGAATGTTGCCAGCACCTTTTACTGTGGCAAATTTTCTCCTGGCTTGTGCCATACGTGGTCAATGCTTCATGATAACAAAGAGGAAATTACATGTTTGGGGGTGGGCAATGGGGTTCTCTCAAGCAATGCTTGCGCCCTAAGGGCCATTTCCAGCGCTTCATGATCAGCTGGGGCGGTGATTCAATGTGAGATCCCAAGGATTTGCAGCTTCTCAGGGCCCGCCCGTGACAACAGTGAGCATCAGTGTTACCCAGGCCGTGCTTGGAGGTGGCCAGGCTGTACTTCAGCACAGTGATGCTTGATGCAAAGGAGGGAATGGATCAAACCTGGATAGGGTGCATGTAAACAAGTACCTTAACCCCTTTATTGTCTCCTGGCCCCCAGGACACACAGAGATGTTTTCTGATTGACCACAATCTTTGGATACCCTTTCCTGTATAGCGTGCTCTCTTCTGTTATCCTAGTTTAGGCTCTGCTTTTCCCCTGTCTTTCCATCTGCTCCATTTACTCCTGTAGAAAGTGCTCTATGTGCAGTACTTTCTAGTTTGCAAACAGCTTTACAAACATCCACTCATGTAATTAGCACAGAAACCGTGCACAGAATACAGGGATACAAATAGTATAGAGAAAACACAGACCAACTCCCCATTGACCTGATTTTGTGGATTACCGTTTTAATACTCCATTTCCGGGTTTCTGTAACCTGCTTTGCTAGCTGCCCAGCTTACAGACTCATCTTATTCTAAAGCATTCTACACATTGGTGCTAAAATCATCTTCCTTCTCTGGTGATCTGAACATGCTACCATCTGGAGTCCATTTATATCCCATCACCCTTGAGATAAAGTATTGTTCTGAAGTATACAAGAATTGTCATCTGCTAAGATCTTTTGCCTTGCTTTCCTCAGCTTATGGTTTCAGTGTTTTGATAGTCCCAATTGTGTTCACTCATTTGTTCATCCACCATATAAGTGTTCATTCATGCATACATTTATTATTAACTCAGCATCTACTATGCCAGACATTCCCAAAGTTATTGATCTACTGTTCACTTTTTTTGGGGTGAGGGGAACAAACTACTCAGAGCTCCCTAGAACTCCGCCTTCTTTAAGAAAACAAACAGTACCTTCCTCACCTTTCTACCTGAAGCTACTACTGCTCCCTCTGAATCAGTCATCAGTTTAATGTCCCTTCCTGGAAGGACAATATCACCCACTTTGGTAAATATTGTCTAAGCTCTGCATTTGGTATTAGAGGGAAATACAAAGATAAATAGTATCTGTACTCCAAGGGCTTATAATCATACATAGGTTTTACATGCAAACATTTCATTAAATAAGAAAGAGAGTAGATTTCTACTTGTAAGTAAACCCTGAGGTTTACCCAGGGAAGGGTTAACCCCACAGGGGAAGAACAGAAGTAGTTTGGTAAGTGTAAGTCTGCTTAGATGGATTAGATTTCCATAAGCAGAGCAGGTGGACAGGAGAAGATTGCCTTGGCTTTCTTGCTATCTGGCCATCAAGTTGGTTTACTTATCACACTTTCTATCTTCTTGGACTTTCTAACCACAGACATTTTCATTTTCCTTCGAAAGCATCTTAAGTACCCTGATAAACTTGCATACCAGACTTTTTTTTTAATCTAGGATAATAGCAGATAATAGTGTATGGGGAGATGTGAATAGACTCATTTTGTCTGAAGGATATTAGTATAATAAAGAGAGATGAAATTAGTTCATAGGGAATGGCACCCATCCTTATCAGCCAGGCTCTCGTGGAGCTACCAGTGCAAATATGCAAGGGAAATGTGTCATCCCTAAGGGGAATGTTTGCATGACGCATAATGCCTGCTGCACTACAAAAATAATAGCCCAGTGTCATACAGGTTTGTCATGAATGGGCTGATGGCAAAGGGTTGTATTTATGAGTCTCAAAAATGAAAATAAAATGAGTAAGGCTTAACATTTTCAGGTTTTAAATAGGTTCCATCACTTTGTTATGTTTTCCTGAATTGCGTGTTCATCCCATAAGAAAACATTAAAGTAGCGTTAGTCGTATTAGGTATACACAGCTGCTAGAGCTGGCATTCTTGGGAGGAGCAGAATAGACAGTACTGAGCTTCTTGCACCACCTTTGACCTCTCCCTGCTCTCTCTGATTCCTGGGGAAGGTCAACCTCTAATCCATTTTTGATCATTACATACTCCAGTTGGCAGGTTTGAATAGAGAGACAACATTATCTTTCATTTTTCTATTTCTGAGAGCTGATAAAGTGATGCAAAAACACCTTCAACAGCGGTGTTATGGGGAGATTAAAAGCAGGAGGTGATGGGAGAGAGGGACTGCAAGGTATCTATCAAAATCTCTCTGAGTTGTGGTGTTACTGGACTCATTAGCATGATGTGCATTTGGTACAATTAGCAGAACAAAAGGATACATGGGGATGGAGGTATATGATGGAAAGTCCAGCCAGTATTTTTTCAAAGTTATTTTTATTTTTGAAGGGCCATACCTGGCTGTGTTCAGGGATTGCTCTAGGATTTACACTCAGGTGTCACTCCTGATAGTGATACCAGAACCATATGGCTTAGGGACCATGTGTGATGCTGGGGATCAAACCTGGGTTGGCTGCTAGCAAGACAAGCAACCTACCAACTGTCCTATGTTGTTCTGGCCCTATCCAGTAATGTTTTCCTTGATGTTCTTGGAAATCATATGGGGTCACAAATACTAGAGGAAAAACCATGAGTCTACTACTCCAAAACAGCCATTTTCGAAGGGGGCTGCTGGCTTTGCTCTTTGTCTCCTGAGCATCTAAGTCTAATTCAATCTTTGCTATGCAAATTTTAGATTCCATTATTCTCATGGACTCTAGTTCACCTTCTGTTTCTGCTGGTTTGGTTTTCACTGGGGCAGCCTCTAGTTTGGTCAGTTTAACTGCTAAGTGAAGCTAAAATTCAAGTCAGAGAGATAGCTCAGCAGCCTGCAGTGCATGCTTTGCATGCAGCAAAGACTTTTTTTTTTAGTTTTTATTTTTAGAAAGAGAGCTAAAACGCTCCATATTAGCTCTCATCTTCCTTGACTCCTCTAACTCTGGAGCCATTTTTGAAATGTAATGTTTAAAAATAGAGCATATATTCAGATGCTTTAAAAAGATAAACGTCTATATTAAAAGTTACAAATGCGGAGGGGGGGGGACAGAAGAGATAGTACAAAAGATAGGGGACTTGCCTTTTACATGGTTGATACAGGTTCAGTGGCACTTCATATGGTTCTCGGAGCCCCACCAGGAGTGATCTTTGAGGACAGAGCCCAGAGCATTACTGAGTAAGACTAGAAAACAACAAATTACAAGTGAAAGCACATCCTTTCTCTTCTTACCCAGCATATCTAATTCCACTGACTTGCAAAAAATTTTAGGGTTTTCATTATATTTAAAAATGAGTAGAAATTTCTTTCCTTTTTATTTATAAGATAATATGTTCTTCACATTTCCTTGGTTTGCTTTGGTTTGGGGGCCACACGGAGCGGTATTCAAGGCTAACTCCTGGATCTGTGCTCAGGAAACACTCCTGGCAGTTCTTGGGTGGGGGACCCTATGCAAAGCTGGGGATCAAACCCAGGTCAGCCACATGCAAGGTAAATGTCCTACCTGCTGAACTATGGCTCCAGATCCTCTCCACACTATTTTGGATCATGTGTTCTGGGTTCTTCTATGGTTGGCTAATAAGTATCTCAAAATCTAGTGGCTTTACATAACTGATTATCTCTCATAGTTTGATTGGTTGGACTCACTCCTGCCAATTGAGTTGAATAGTTCTTATTTCACCTCCTCACCTGTGGTAGTGATTAGATGTGGACTCACACAGGGTCACACGAGAGCTCAGTGTTCAATGTGGCTTACAAACGGCTGATATTGATGCTGGTTGTTGGAAGGGAGCTCAGCTGACAGAGCATCACTGCATACGCTGCCTTTATGCTGTAGGTGTTTCACAGAAGGACCCCAGATGGGAGGGTGAGCATCTCAGGAGTGAGCCTATTAAGAGTGCAGGAAGTGGAAGCTACCATGGACTCTTTACAGAATTGGCCCTGACTATGCAGCTGCTTTCTATTGGTAAAAGGGGGCACAGAGTCCGCCCACTCAAATGGATGGAAAAATAAATCCGTCTCTTCAAGGGGAAGAATGGAAGATCATGTCACAGAAGATCTCAGGGCTTGGGCTTCTGTGTGTTAATTTTTGTAAAATACAGCCTGAAACATCCACTTGCAGCATTTGTCTGTTCCTGCTAATGTGAGTGCAAGGCCTGAGGAGCTTTTGTTTGTAAAGTCTAATACCCAACTTCTCTGTGTGTCCATTGACCTCCCAAACTCAAACTTGTATATCTTTGGAGCTAGTTAAATGTCAGAGTTGTGTGTCTGGTTTCAAATTTCCCTGCTCTGCAAATAACCAATAAAACTGTGGCCTTCTTTAAAAGAAAGAAAGAAAAAAAGAAAGGAAGGAAGGAAGGATAAAAAGAAGAAAAGAAGAAAGAAGGAAAGAAGGAAAGAAAAAAGAAAGAAAGGGAAAGGAAGGAAGAAAGAGAGAAAGAATGAGTGAAAGAAAAGAAAGAAACAAAGAAACAAAGAAAGAAAAACTTTAGCGTTAATGATGTCATTCTCCTAAGTAAAAATTGTCTGTTCTCCTAAGTAAACATTCTCCTAAGTAAAAAGTAAAAATAAAACCTCATGGTTTTATTTGCCTTTTGTTCACATTAGCATAGATGGGATTTGCATTTTCTTTTAAACTCTTAACATTGCAAACTCTAGGAATTTTATGCAAAAAATCCAGACTAAGTGCCTTTGGAAGATCTAAGTTCTCAACTATGAGAAAATGTAGTCATTTACATTTTTCAAAGAAATAGACAAAACACGCCTGAAATTCATATGGAACAATAACCCCCATTGAATAGCTAAAGCAATCCTTGGGAAAAAGAAAATGGCGGTGGGGTATCACCTTCCCCAACTTCAAACTGTAGTACAAACAATAGTAATTAAAAAGCATGGTATTGGGCTAGAAACAGACCCGTAGATCAATGGAAGAGAGTTAAATATTCTGTCACAGACACAAATATATGATGACTTAATCTTTGACAAAGGAGCAAGAAATGTGAAGTGGAACAAGGAAAGCCTGTTCAATAAGTGGTGCTGGGAAAACTGGATAGCTAACTGCAAAAAAAAAAAAAAAAGAAAAGAACTCTGACCTCTGTCTAATGCTAGGCACAAAAGTCAGATCAAAGTGGATTAAAGACCTCAATATCAGACATGAATCCATAAGGTACATGGAGGAAAAGGTATGACACTTCCATGATACTGAACCTAAAAGCATCTTTAAGGATGAAGCACCACTGACCAAGCAAGTGGAAGCAAACATAAACAAATGGGCTTACATTAAACTAAGAAGTTAAAAAAATATGAAGCTTCTGCACCTCAAAACAGTGATCAAAATACAGAGAAATCCCACAAAATGGGAAAGAATATTTACCCAATACCCGTCTGATCAGGGATTAATATCCAGGATATACAAGGCACTAGTAGAATTGTACAAGAAAAAAACCTCCAACCCCATCACAACATGGGAATATACCCTGGAGAGGCAAAAAGATATAGTCGAAATGACATCTGCACATGTATGTTCATTGCAGCACTGTTTATGATAGCCAAAATCTGGAAAAAACCCGAATGCCCAAGAACAGATGACTGGCTAAAGAAACTTTTGTACATCTACACAATGGAATACTATGCACCTGTCAGAAAAAGATGAAGTCATAAAAAAAAAAAAAGATGAAGTCATGAACTTTGCATACAAGTGGACCAACATGGAAAATATCATGCTAAGTGAAATGAGTCAGAAAGAGAGAGACAGACATAGAAGAATTGCACTCATCTTCGGAATATAAAACAACAGAATGGAGGACTAACACTCAAGAATAACAGAAATAAGTACCAGATTTGCTCCATAGCTTAAAGACCAGCCTCACATGCTGGGGAAAAGGGCAGCTCGATAGAGAAGGGAATACCAAGCAAAAATGTTGTGGGAGGACCCGTTCGGGATGGGAGAGGCGTGCTTGGAGCAGAATATAGACTGAACACATTGGCCACCCAAGACCTCCATTACTAACAACAACGCCCAAAGGGAGAGAGGGAACAGAGGGGAATGCTCTGCCAAAGAGACGGGGTGGGGAGGGGAATGGGGTGGGAGTGGGTGGGAGGGATGATGGGGTCATCAGTGGAGGATGGGCACTGGAGGGATAGATACTCAAGCTGAAACACAAGCACGAGAATATATAAACCTGTATCTGTACCCCCACGGTGATTCATTAATTAAAAAAAAATTTAAAAAATGGGGAGAAGAAATGAACAGAAATTTCCTCAAAACAGAAATACAGGAGCCGGAGCAATAGTACAGCAGGCAGGGAGTTTGCCTTGCACATGGCCTACCTGGGTTCAATCCTTGGCATCCCATATGGCTGCCCCAACACCACTCTGAGTGCAGAGTCAGGAGTAACCCTTGAGCATCGCTGGGTGTGATCCCAAAAAGAAAAAAAAGAAATACAAATGGCTAAAGGCACATGGAAAAATGCTCCACATCACTAATCATTAGGGAGATGCAAATCAAAACAACAATGAGATATCATCTCACCCCACAGAGAGTGGCACACATTCAAAAGAACAAAAGCAACCAGTGCTGGCGTGGATGTGGGGAAAAAAGGACGCTCCTTCACTGTTGGTGGGAATGCCTATGTACCTATATGTTCATTGCAACATTGTACACAATAGCCAAAATCTGGAAACAACCCAAGTGCCCAAGAACAGACAACTGGTTAAAGAAACTTTGGTACATCTACACAAAGGAATACTATGCAGCTGTTAGGAGATATGAAGTCATAAATTTTGCTTATAAATGGATAGACATGGAGAGTATCATGCTAAGTGAAATGAGTCCAAAAAAGAGGGACAGACATAGAAAGACTGCACTCATTTGTGGAATATAAAATAACATAATATGAGACTGACACCCAAGGACAGTAGAGACAAGGGCCAGAAATATTGTCCCATAGTTGGAAGCCTGTCTCATGAGCTGGGGGAGAAGGCAGCTGGAATGGAGAATGGATCACTAAAACAATGATGGTTGGAAGAATCATTCGGGATGGGAAATGTGTGCTGAAAGTAGATAAAGGACCAAATATGATAACTTCTCAGTATCTGTATTGCAAACCATAATGCCCAAAAGTAGAGAGAGAGAGAGAGTATGGGGGAAATTGTCTGCCATAGAGGCAGGGGGAGGGTTGAGATGGGGGAGGATACTGAGGTGATTGGTGGTGGAGAATGTGCACTTGTGGAGGGATGAGTGTTCGATCATGATATGACTGAAATTCAAACATGAAAACTTTGTAACTGGGCACTCGCCTTGCATGCATTTGACTTGAGTTTAATCTCTGGCATCCCATATGGTTCCCTGAGCCCCACCAGAAATGATTCCCAAGTATGAGACTAGGAATAAACACTGAGCACCACCAAACAAACCAAAAAACAGATGCTTCAGCCTGGATTTCCATTGAAGATGGTTTAGGGAGCCCCCATCTTCTTCAGAGGGCAGGCAAGAGACAGCCAGCTCAATGGGGTTTACAGTTTGGTAGGTCCCTATCAATAGAGACCTCTTATTTTCTATCAGGAGGGTGACAGGTGACTGCTTGCTGGGACATCTCCTTTGCCGGTTGCTTTCTTCTCAACCACAGATAATAGTCCCTAATTCCTCTCTTGCTTTGTCTCTGATCCATACTTGAGGATCAATTTGAGCAGGTGAGTAGCTGTTTGGTAGTCCAGAACCCAGGGAGAACTGCATGAAGGTGCACCTCTTGCAGAACATGTCCCTTTGCCTCTGTAGCTCGACCTAGTATGGCCATTGGACAAAGCAGGTGAGATGTCCTTGGGTGCATGTCCTGTCCAATTGCAGCTGTGTTCGGGCCTCTTCTCAAGGAGGGAGTTCACCATCTTCTTTCAAGTGCTCAATAGCTAAATGAGGTTTGTGTCACAAAACTGACACAGAGCATTCCTCCCTCACACTAAAGCGAGTCTGATGAGATAGCCTTGCAGAGCAGAAGAATAATAGACAAAGGTTACAGCAAGTTTAAAAATCCTGGGGTGTGCATAGTTTGATGTGAGTTAAGTAATGGCACAGCTCTTCTCTTTCCATAGTCTCACTATTGCTCATTCTATCCTGACTGAGTGACAATTATCATCTACCACCGTAACTGGAGCTAACTTTCCAAAGATCTTCATTGATCCTGAGCTATAGACCTTTGCTCAACGTCATAGAATCTATGGGATAAGGTCCAAACTTCCTGGCTGTATGCTGTGAAGCTGTGTGAAAGTCACAACCAAGAATCTAGTCCAGGAGACAAAGTATATATGCTCTGTTTTAGAGAAGAGGAGGTTTAGGGATGTCACTTGGGATGCGAAGACAAAAGCGCCACTAGTTTAGGGAAATGTTTACAAAAAGTCTCTTGGAGACCTACTGGACCAGGAGTAAAGGTCTGCTGGATAAAGTCTGGGAAACGGGGCTCAAGACAATGACCTGTTCTTAACTGAAACCCAAGTATTTCAACATTACATGAGCTGGGAGTTGTACATAGCACATACAAGTGGGATTTCAGCCTTGAGTAAACCATAGGCATTTGGAAATCTGTGATGGACATGAGCGTTCACTGCAGTGCCTCCTCCAGTGAGCACTCCCATCAGAAGGAGGCAGATTCAGTGTCACTGGCACCCATACTTCTTTGCCTCACCCTTCTTTCTCACCACTATGCCACAGTCTCCGTGCCCAGGAGGTCTTGCTGTGCAATAGCACATTGGCATTTTTCTCACGTTTCCCCTATGTACTTGAAGGACTCTCACCCTCCTTTCCATGTGGTTGAATCTTCCACGCTTAAGGCACAGCTCACCCTTCTGTACACAGACTTCTCTCTGCCGGCGCCAGGCCAGCAGCGGTGCTTGCTCCCATGGCTGGGAATGCACATTATCCACGCTCACTTGGCAATTACCAAGCGCAGGAAGCAGTAGCTTTGCTTTTCTGTATGTTTATCGACTCCTGGATCAAATCTTTCATTCCTGAGTGTAGATGTCCTGTGTCCTTCTTCCTTTAGCCTTGGTGTATCTACAGTACTCCCACTCCCCCGCCAATGGGTGCCAAGTGAGGGGCTGAGAAGATGATGGAAATTGGATGGAAACTCATTGCCCCCTGACTTTTTTGGCTTTAGAGCCATGCCCAATGGTGCTTAGGGCTTACTCTTGGCTCTGTGCTCAGGGATCACTCCTGGCAGTGCTAAAGGGACCATTTATGGGGACTGAACCTGGTTTGTGTGCATGCAAGGCAAGTGCCTTAAAACCAGTGTACTATCTCTCTCTCTGGTCCCTCTCCTGCAATTCTTATTTGTCCAATTTATCTTAACAAGAGTAAGTCTATGTACTCTTAGGCACAGACGGGGGACACCATTGTTGGACTGGGGACTAGAAGCTCTAAAAGGCCCTTGGAGAGAGTGTGAAGATTCACAGCCACCTGGAGTTGAAGGCCGGGTGCAGTGGTTTAATTCGCGTACTCCAATATTCCCCAGGCCTGGAACGGTGTAAACAATGATTCACAGCTTGAAGGCCTTTACAGTTCAGCAAGCACATTCATCCGAAGGTCAGGTTCCAACACGCTCACCGACGTTTGCCTCCAGATCCCCAGACTTGCACCTATTTTGCTCAACACCTCCCATCACACTTTTCTTCCCTCAGCCTTTCAGGGTAGTGTGCCAGAGGGGACAGCATGGGGACGTGTCTGTCGAGTGGCGTTTGGCTTAGGGCGTTAGAAAAGCCTATTTTTCAAAGCCCTTTCGAGGGATTAAGATTATGATTTGGGACGAACTTCTGCAAAAAATAAAGCCAGATTTTGGGAGGGGGGCTGGAGGATGAGTTAAGGGTGGGTGGGTGGGGGGGCCGGGGGTATTCCACACTTTCCTGACTATCAGGAAAAGAGAGTGAGTGGGTACTAAAGGGAATGGGAGCGGGCGGGTGGTCTTAGAGTGGGCTGGGTGGCCGGTTCCCGGAAGCCCGCACCTGTGGAGACGCGGCTGTTCAGGGTGTCCCGCCCGGTGCCCTCGGGTCCCGGAGGGGGTGTGCGGCGGGCGGGCGCGGCGGGGCGGGGCCAGCGCACCTGGGCGGGCAGGGGGCGGCGCGCGGGGCCGAGCCTGGCGGGGGCCGCGGCGCGCGCCAATGGGCAGCGGCTGGCAGCGCGCCCCGCGCCCGAGCCGCAGTCGCGCCCTGTCGCTGCCTGGCGAAGGCGCCGGAGAGCAGCCCGGGCGCCGCTGCGCCTGCAGGGCATGAGGATGGCCGTGGGCTCCGTGAAGATGCAGCCGCCCTGCGAGAGCCCGGCCCTGCTGGCGGCGGCGGGCAGCCCCAGCGCCCGCGAGGCGGAGCGCGAGCAGCCGGCGGCCCCGCCGCGCCCGCGGCTCCGGGACCTGCCCGCGCTGCTGCGGAGCGGGCTGACGCTGCGGAGGAAGCGGAGCGCCGCGGGGGCCAGGGTGAGCGCACGTGGACCCGCGCCCACCCTGCGGGCCGTGGGGCGGGGGCGTCGGGAAGTTGGGGAGGGGAGATGGGGGGGGGGGGGACCGGTGCCGGAATGCGCAGAGGAGGAGCCAGGGTCGGGGGCTGCCCCCCTCTGGTCAGCGACGCTTCCTCCTCTCGCCCCAGATGAACCTGGTGATTAAACTCGAGGGTTCCCGGGCTCGGGACCGTGGGCATCGCCGGACGAAGCGCCGTTTTTGCCACTGTCCAGAGGGGCAGCTGTGAGGTGTGGGGGCCAGGCAGTTAGCAAGCCTCGGCACCCCTGGCATCCCCCCTCCCCACCACCACCTGGCGGGACCTCCCCGTTTGCAGGAAGGAGGCGGGCGGCGTGCGCTCCTGTTGGGGATGCGAGCTGGCAGCTCCGGGCACCGTGCGGGCCCCGGCTGCTGCCGCCCGCGGAAGATCCTGGAGTTGGAAGTTGCCCGGCGAGCTGCTGGCTCCCGTGTATTCGGTGACTCCTTGAGCAGGAAGGTTCCCGCCCCCCCCCCCCCCCCCAGCTTAAATATTGACTTCCCGATGGTGCGTTCAGATGGAGTTTCCCAGAGCAGGAGGGGACCTCGTGTGGTTCCAAGTGCGCAGAATGGCTGGAGCTGGTCGGGCATGAGCCGTGTGTCGGGAGAATCAGGCCAGCCCGTGGGCTCGTGGGACCATTTTACGTCCCTCATCCCCATCCCCGGAGCTGCCTTCCTCAGGATCCCCCGCCCCGCCGCGTTCTGGGGAGCCTTCAGTGGGCTTTGCTCAGTTTTGAAAAATTAATCTTTCCGTAGGCGTTACATGGTGAGACCTTGTCGAGGGGTGAGGCTGTAGCTAGAAGAGTGAGGTCTTGTCAGCCCTTAAAATGAGACGGGGAGGGGAGGTACTTTGAGATGTTGCAAAGAGAGGAAGAAACGTTTATGGAAACGTGAGATTTAGGGCGAAACACTTGATTTGGTGGTGTTGGTGGTGGTGTTGGGGTGGGGGGGGGACTCCTGAGTTGGTGAAGGGCGCCTCCTCCTTCCTGGATGCTCTTCCTTTGCTAGGCATTTCGCTGCCCTGCAGGATGGTCCTCCTGATCTCCCTCCCCAGCGTCTTCTGCCGATTAGCTGGTCGAGGATTAGCTGGATTAGGACTTTTTAAAGGCGACGACCAGGCCTGTGTAGGATTTGCCCACGAGTAACCTACAGGGCTGCCTGCAGGGCACGGGAGGTCCTATGTCCCAAAGATGTGAGTGTTCAGTGAGCGGGAGAGCCTGTGTTAGAGACTTTGCGGGAATCTGGGGAAAAGTAGGTCAAGTTGTGTTCCTATTATCCTTGACAGTTACTTTTTCATGGCGCAGAATACTGAAGACATGAGGGCAGCCAGGCAATCTGTGAGGAGAATGGCTGAGGGTTTCTGTATAAATAGATCTGTGGTGTTCATCTGCATAGAGGCTTGTGTGACCGGCTGCCTGGGATGATAGTGTGTGTCTTGCCAATAAACATATTTACGCTTATCTTTTCAAACCTTCTAAATAGGATTACTTTGAAGAACATGTACTTTCTTTTCTTGGGGAGGGGGGCGATGAAGGGAAACACCTGGTGGTGCTCCGGGATTACTCCTGGCTCTGCACACAGGGATCATTCCTGGCAGTGCTTGGGAGTTCATATGGGATGCCGGGGATCGAACCCAAGTCAGCCACATGTAAGGCAAGTGCCCTACATGCTCTAAGATCTCTTTAGCCCAGACATGCACTTTCTTATACCTTTGCTCCTGAGACTGTATCACGTCTCTCTGGAACATTCCAAACATATTGCAGGAGTCCATGACCACACTTTTCCCTTGAGGTCAATTGTCAAAGTTTCTAATGTTGGAGTCCCATAATTTTCAGTTTGTTTTCCCTTTTGACTCTGGAATCTTCTTCCTTGGAAGGGATATGAAGAAGTTCGAAAGAAACAGGGTGGGGGGCAGGGCATGGAGCAAGAGTACAGCAGGTAGGGTGTTTGCCTTGCATCAGCTGACCCTGGTTTGATTCCCATCATCCCATATGAATACTGCTAGGAGTAATTCTTGAATGCAGAGCCAGGAGTAACCCGTGAGCATCACTGGATATGACTCAAAAAGCAGACAAGCAAGCAAGAAAGAAGTGAAATATGTATCTATGTTTGTCTTTTTCAGCTGCCTGAACAAAATATTATAGACTGGTGGCTTAAACCAGTGTTTCTCAACCTTTTCCCCACCATGGTCCCCTTCCAACCTTGGTTCCTTCCCATGACCCACCTCTGTGTTACCAATCACATCCCCTTGATACACACATTTATGCGATAATTTTACTTATGTCCACTCTGGGGTCTTACAAGGGGCAGAAGGTCCCTGGTTGAGAAACGTTAGCTGAAACAGCAGAAATGAATGTTTTTACAGTTCTGGAGACTGGAGGACCAGATGCAGGTGCCAGCTGAAGGGCTTTGTGGGAAGGACTCTTCCTTCTGACTGCAGACAGCTGCTTTCTCTGTGTTCTTACATAGCCACTCTTCTATGCACATGGAAGGAGATGGCATTCCCTTTTCTGTTATGTTACTTCATCATGTTGCCCCTCATGACTTAGTCTTCCCTGCACTTTGCCTCACTCCAGATTCTATCATGCTGGGGGCTAGGGATTTTGCATAGGATCTAAAGAAAGTGGTGGGAGATAAATATTCCGTCTATGTCAGAAATATACAAAGGAATAGAAAAATAGTTAAAAATATATCTCAAGCCAGTTTATGAATTGAGAGCACTTGAAGTCATCTGGTTGACCCCTGGGTTAGGGTAGTGGCTCAGATGCAAGCCAAGTATGACTTAGAACATTCTGTGGACCTTTAGTTTTGTGTTTTCCAGTAAAGTAACTCCAGATTACATCTGAGTTACAGAAGGGAAAATTTACACAAATTCCTTACCTCTTGGATTTTTGGGAAAAGCAAAACTAAACAACAAAGCTCTTTGCATTACACAAGTAGGTAAGACAGTAAGAAAGTGTGCAACTTCTCCATTGACCAAAATCTGATTCAGGAATACTTATGGGATCTTTTTCATGCTCCCTCGGGTGTCAGGAAATCTGGACTATCTAACATTGGATGTCATCAAAGAAGCTCTTTGGTGGCTTGTGTTGCTCAACTAAGGTACCTTGCAGGTCCTCTCTTTCTGAGAAAAATTAAGCTGACCTTTGGTTGGTAATAGAGCTCAGACACCTTGGTTTAGTCATTTCTAATATTGATTTCAGAGTGCAGATTAAGACTCATTTAAAATGGGAGTGGCAAAATTTGCTTTGTGAACCCAGTTTTCTTCCTAAAAATCATTGAAACAATAAAGGAGAAATTATAATCCTTTAATTATTTAAAAAGATCTGCCTTACAGAGATTATGAGTATAATAAGCACCTCTCAACACTTGTTAACATATTGCCTGTCTTCACATTTTTCCCCATCTATACTTTCTTTGTGGGGACGGGATTTTAAACCATAAACCCTAAATATGTCATATCATTTATAAATGTTGCATTTTATATCTTTGATAGGGACTTTCTTCTTTAGAAAAATAATTTCTGTGCCTTTTATCGCACCTAATTTTGTACTATAATTCCCATGCTCAAATTTTCTGAAGCATGTCTTTTACTTATGAATTGTTGGAACCAGAAACTAAACAGAGTTGACACATTGCATTTGACTGCTAGGTCTTAGAATCTTACTGTAAAAGGCTTATTCTGTCACAGTCCCCCCTATTCCTGTTCATTTTTCATGCAGTTGATTTGGTGGAGAGCCAGCGTCATCTGTTCAGCAAATGTCCCACTTACCAGGCTGACTTCTTAATCTGGTGCCATTTTACTTTATCTTCTCTGCCCTCCATGATTCTATAATCCAGTAGTTGGATGTAGAGGCTTGATTAGATTCAGAATCAAAGGCAAGCAGTTCTGTAGTGGCATGTAAAGTCTTTTTCAAAACATCCCAAGATGCATGATGTTGGGATGACTCTCATGTTGTAACATTAAGATTAAGTGGGTTCAAGTTGAGTCAAGTTACTTTTCTGCCGTTATATACGTGATCCACTTTCAGGTTTGCAAAAGAGTGATGACCTTCATGTAGCCTTTCTCTTGCATTTATTAAATGGAATTCTATAGAGTTGGGAATTCAACCTAGGGCCTCACTCATGAAAGGCTAGTAAGTGTCCTACCACTGAGCTGCATTCCTGGCTCTTACCTGGAAGTCTGTCTCTAAGGAACTTACCTTTATGAACTATTTAGGTTTCCTAAAATTCACATTGTGTAATAAAGACAAAAAAAAGGGCTTGTTTCCTTTCACCATTTGTCATTGTTGTTGTTATTGTTTCCCTAACAATCTCCCATGGTAATCTATGGGATTTTTCTAAGTTCCATTAACAAAAATTATGAATGAGAATGCACTTGTTTCAATTGATCAGTTCATTGAAGTCAGTATTCTTTTTGATGCTCAGCTTGTCCTCAGCTCCTATATACTTTTTACAAGTCCCCAGGAGTACTTGATACTTTCCTTGCTTTCTGATTCAAGATATTTTAGCTTATCTTGTCTATTCCTTGCTCCAGATCCCAAATAAGCCATTTCCCACCAAAAATAATGTTTTTAACCCCAGACTATTGGTACTCTACCCACCACCCTACCCCTTGCCATGTCTGCTGTCTTTGTGTTCGTATTATTTTCTGCCTTGGTCTTAACCTCCGTCCCATTCCTGTTATTTTGAAAATTCTTCTCATCGGATTTGCTCTCTAAGACTTTCATTATTTCCTTTTAGTGAGATAGTGGGTACTGCCATTCCTCAGCCTATATACTCTGTCAGGTGCTGAGCCTAACAGACTTTGGGCTATGGCTGCTATGATTTCTCGTGCTCTGTCCCCTTCTTCCTCTCCTGGAGATCTTTCATTTATAACAGCTGGAATGATTCACTATGTGTGCCATTGTGATTGTTCCACAAGGTCACCCCTGATTCTCCATCTTAGTTAGACATCTGCAGGGTGATATCTCTACCCTAACCCCCTGACCTGCTTTTGTCTCAGGCCCAGTCCCCATGGAAGGAACTTGGCAAACCTGAGAAGTGGCAGGACTGAATGATGACTCTGCATGCTGTTCTCCCTTCTCCATTTACAGTTTTCCCCAGAATATTCCCTCTCAGAGAGAAAATGGGTCTTTCCTTGATCCAACCAGGGTGGCTTAGGTGTGACTTAATCTTTCCCCTGGAAATAAGACTTGAGAAAGACTTGGTGAATTGAGAAACATACACTTCTGCAGCTTACACGGGCATGGTCAATTTGTAGCCATTACATACAGCCATTACATAAAAGCCTTTATTTGTTCCTTGTATTTGAATTAAAGTGAGTAACCCACACTTCCTAGAACCTTCTTATGTGCCCCATGTGTTCTGATAAAAATCATTTAACCCTCACACCAAGTGTGCAAGATGCTATTATATGGATTCGATTGATGAGGAAACTGAAACACAGATGGTGACTTGGCCAAAATCAGAGAGAGTGAGGGGGAGGAAGTTTGAATCCTGTTGTTCTGGTTCCATAGTCTGTGCTCTCAATTGACACTCAGTCTTTCTCAAGCGCTTTAAGGGCAAAGGGTCTATTTCTCCAGAGCTACCAGAACTATATAGAACTGTTGGTACTGCCTCAACAACTTTCACAGTGGCCAGTCCATGCTGTGGAGAAAGCCAGACAGGAACATTTCTCCTATCAGAGCACATAGAGGTTTGCCAGGCATTTACTGGTGTGTGCCAAGGAGGTGTGTCATAGGAGAAGTGGGTTTTCAGTGAATGCTAACCAGTATTTTCTAAAGTGAAAAGCAGCATTCAGGTGCCTGGGCTGTGGCTCAATGGTGGAACACTTTTTGGAGGAATGTTTAGGTGCAATTCCTGGTACTGCACACACACACACACACACACACACACACACACACATTCATTGTGCCATTAAACAAATCACCCAGCATTCACCCTTCCAATGATCATGCCAACGTATAAAACTTGCAAATTCAACTCACTTCCCTAATTCTTATCTGCTGTGGTCATTGCCAGAGGCTAGAGGCCATGAGAGAGACTGCTTCCGGATTAGGTGAGACTTGTGAGCTAAGAGGGACCCATGATGATCATAATGGGGAAAGAGCCACTGCATCCCAGCTTGAACCTTAATATTCTAAACAATAGCACTCTGACAGGACACCTCCCCAAATCCTTATTTGAGAAGAGGGAAATAATGACTCATTTCTCTGGTTTTAATTGCACCCATGAATGCTAACAGAAGAATTCAATGGTTACTTCATACAGTGTTCCATTTTGTTCTTTCTCTCCCATCCTTCCCCCTCATACAGGCTGTGGGTTCATCATTAGATCTGCAGGAAGGTGCATGAACAGTGGCTTTAGAAACTAAGTCTGCATCACAGTACCCATACTCTGTCTTTTCTTTGCTTGTATTCTCATCTGAGCTCTCTAAACCGTAGGTTCTTCTGAAATAAGATCCACTGCAGGTCAGGTTTTCTGAGAACAGAGACAGTGGAAAGTGGTTGGTATTTTAGAGCTTTCATTTTCCTTTCCCAGCTGGACGTTTCTTGTGGGCAAGTGGACTTTCATTGGCATATTTATGGAAATCTAGACACAAACATTTTTGCTTTTGTATGCAGTGTCAGATTCCATTTAAAAAGTGACATCCTAACAGACAGTGACTATTTGAGGTGTTATCCAGATCTAACACCATACAAAATGTCTGAGTTTCCTGCTTGCACTCTCAAATTGACTTGGCAGTCATTGGTAACTTGGATAGTTATAAGTAGATGGGAAGGTGGGAGAGAAGTTAATGTTGATAATTTTGCATACCTATGGGATATTTATTTGCTTTTGTCTCAGTATTGTATAACAGCTCAAGTTAGAACTGCAGATAATTCCAATGTTGCCTATGACCTGTTCTAGGAGTTGTCTATGAGAATTAAATACATAACTGATGTATGCATAAGATTTTGTCTATATGCAAAATAGTTAAAAGTCAATGACTTACTGGCACAGTGGTGGAGGAAAGCAGACAATGTGGTGGCGGGTGTGATGCTGGAATGTTTTATGCATGGAACCTGCCATCAACAGTATTGTCAACCATGGTGCCTGAAGTAAAACAAAATTTTTCATCAATGACCTGATTTTTTTTTTTGGTGTATGTGATAAATTCTGGTCATAAATGGCTGTGAAAGTTTAACAGCCTGAGAGCTAGTGTAGTGAGTAAGGTACTTGCCTTGCGTGCAGCCAACCCAGGTTCATTCCCTGGCACCCCAGGTGATGTCCCATCCAGTCTCTCCCTTCTCCATCTCACCCCACCCTCCTTCCTCATCCCCTAGGCCACTAAATGATCCCTGAATGCCGAGCCAGGAGTAAGTTCTGAGCATACCCATGTTAGTGACATGTGTCCCAAAACCCCCTCCCCCCAAAAAAAGAAAACAAAAAGGAAAAGTTTACACTAATGCCATTTAGGATATTGGCATGTCTGTATCAGATAGAAACTTTAAAAGTGCCCAAAAGGGTTTTCACCTATGTGGAAAGTATAGACTGGAGAAGTTGAGTCACTTCCCGGAGCTGAAGGAGTTGAGGCAGAATAGAGCCCAGCACTGTCTGATTCCAAAGCCTGACTCCCACAGGGCCACATTGTCCAAGATGTTGATTTAATTTCAACACGTGGAGTGTTGTGAACATCATGGATCTGGGAGCCCTTCCAAGTCTCAGCGTCAAACACAGCTCATTCCTCAGCTAGTGTCTTCAGTAAAGGTTGACAGGAGGGGTCTCATTGCTCACACCCTCACATGCTTCTGCATCATCTTGAGCAGCAGCTGTCCATCACCTCGGCAGCGGCAGCAACTGTGGGCCAACACATGGGAAGGCTCAGGATGACTCATGCCGGAAGCTATTGTTTTCTCTGGAGGTTTGGAAGCTGACTAGCTTCACATTGCAGATGTACTCGGAAACTTATAAAGCACTCAGGTTCTTTCTGGGGCCTGTGTGGAACACTGGAGGAAGGGAACAAGGAGTTTTCTATAATCAAGGATGTATAGTTCGTTTTTCTTTGGTTGGTTTTGAGTTATACCCAGCTGTGCTCAGGGCTTCCTCCTGTCTCTGTGCTCAGAAATCTCTCCTGGCAGGGGTCAGGGCACAGTATGGGGTGCTGGGGGTCAAACCCAGGTTGGCCTAGCATGTGCTCTTTCTGCTGCACTAGCTCTCAGCCCCAAGGATTTACATTTCTGATGGCAACTTCCTTGATGTTTAAGAGACTTCACATCAGGCAGTGGGAAATGCACATTTTCATCAAAACAATTGAACCTGTTTACAATTTAATAAAATCATTGAGGAAATATAAATGTCTTTTAATAACATTAAACTTTGATGTACTAATCTTTGGATGTAACATCATTACCTTGAATTTGATGGATTTTAACTTTGTTTTCTTCCTCTATTTATCTTATCTCTTTTTTACCCTTTTTCTCTTTTTTCTTTCCCTCTTTTCTCCCTTCTGACCCACACCTTTTTTAGAACCATTGGCTAGCAAGCTGGGAAAGTACATGCGCAGACATCGTTTATCTCAGTCATTAGTCTGGGGGCAGTTGTGAAGTCAGGGTTAGAAAGCATTCTTATTCTGCCTTCGAATTGTAGAACCAACCCGGTTCTAAAATCTATCATAGTATCAGAAATTCACTTGTCAGTAACTATTTCCTTGAACTGAAGTATTTGGGTAGTTTGTATATTGGAAATGGGTTGTCTCTGATGCAACAGATGCTTCCAGGAGCTCTAGAAATGGCAGGTGGTAGTGGCAGTGAGAACGATGCACTACTGTTATTCAGCAAATCCTTATGCCACATTTATAATGTTGGGGCAATTTGAAGTACTCCAGAAACATGAATTTATTTAATCCTCACAACACTGGATGTGGCAGATGTTCTCATTGTTGTCTTTTTTTTTCCCAAAGAGAAAAATGGCGCAGAGAGGTTAAGTCAGTTGACTGAGATCACCCAGTAACTGGAGCAACAAGTTTGAACCTGGAACATCACACTCCATGTTAAAAGGTTTACATAGTCTGCTGTACCTGCTCTCTAAGTAAAATTATGTATTTTTTGCTGTACCTGGTCTCTAAATAAAATTATGTAAAATTTTTAATAAATTTGTAGAATATCTTAAAATTTTGGTGACTTACAGTAAAGAATCACAGTAAGAAGTTGGGAAAGTTGTTTTGGGGGCATTTCTGTAGGGGGAGTCACATTCATCACTGTTTCCAGCTTATTTGCTCTGTGCCCAAGGATCATTCGTGGCTATGCTCAGGAGACTGGGAAACAAACCCAGGCTGGCCACATGGTATGTCAGACTACTAGCTGAATTATCTCTCTGACTCCATGATATGTTTTTAAATTATAGCCTTTCTGTTTGATAGTTTATCTTTTTTTATTTCTCTTTGTTTGGGGGCCACATGCAGTGGTGTTCAGGGCGTACTCCTGGCTCTGTGCCCAGGGATCACTCCTGGCAAGGCTCTGAGGACCATATGTGGTATACCAGGGATTGAACCAGGGTCAAAAGCATGCTAGGCAATCACCCAATCTACTTACCATCTCTCCAGACCATATTTTTTTTTCCTTTTTAAATCTCTATTTTTTTTTAATTTACTTATTTTTAATTAGAGAATCACCGTGAGGGTACAGTTACAGATTTATACACTTTTGTGCTTATACTTCCCTCATACAAAGTTCGGGAACCCATCCCTTCACCAGTGCCCATTCTCCACCACCCGTAAACCCAGCGTCCCTCCCACCCTCCCCAATCCCATCTCCCCCCCACCCCACCCTGCCACTGTGGCAAGGCATTCCCTTCTGTTCTCTCTCTCTATTTAGCTTCTACGGCCCGCAATAAAGGTGTTGAGTGGCCACTGTGCTCAGTCTCTAGCCCTCATTCAGCCCGCAACTCCCTTCCCCCGCATGGCCTTCGACTACATTATAGTTGGTGATTGCTTCTCTGAGTTGCCCTTTCCCCAGAACGTGAGGCCAGCCTCGAAGTCATGGAGTCAACCTCCTGGTACTTATTTCTACAGTTCTTGGGTGTTAGTCTCCCACTCTGTTTTTCTATATACCATAGATGAGTGCAATCTTTCTATATCTGTCTCTCTCTTTCTGACTCATTTCACTCAGCATGAAACTTTTCATGCCCATCCACTTAACTACAAAATTCTTGACCTCCTTTTTTCTAACAGCTGCATAGTATTCCATTGTATAGATGTACCAAAGTTTCCTCAACCAGTCATCCGTTCCAGACCATATTTTTGAAATATCAAAGTAAATCACACATATGAACTCTGTCCATATCTATGAAGTGTGAAAACTGAATTAAGATTCATTTGTATCACTTGTAGTCCCGTTGACCTTCAGTTTGCTTGAGCGGGCGCCAGTAACATCTCCATTTGTCCCTGTCTCGAGCTAGTGTAGCCCAATGATACCTGCTCGCTCCAGGAACAGAAAGAGCCTCAAATCGTTCATTCAGAGATTTGACAAAGAAATCTGACCATCTAGTTGGAGGACGGCCACAAGGTCTTCTGACGTCCCGTGGAATCCAGTCTGTAATCCAGTCCAATTAAGATTATATTATCAATTTCTGTGAACAGATAATTGCTTAGGTAGTTCTTTTTCCTTTATAATGTTTCAATAGCCTAAGATGCTGAAGGTGGAAGAAATAGAATTTCTTTTAAGGGAAACAAAAATTATTTTATGAGAAAGTGCCTATACTTCTATATGCTTTATTAATGAAAATAAATAATTTTATTTCTTATTTAAATGATTTTTTATTTTATAAAGTAGTTCATAATATTTTATCACATTTAATATCCCACCACCATTATACCTTTTCACCCCGTATTTTGGGTGTTTCCATCCCGAACCCCAATATCTGACCCAAAGCAGAACCGAAATAATGTAATATTTCCCTCTAAGGTTGTTTGCCTCCTACTTTGAATCTCATTAAATGTGGTGCAGTACTCTTGGAGTTTGGGTTTGTTCTATAAAGTGTCGCATGACTTCGAATGTGCCATGCAGTCCAAGAAAAGCTTCACTTGTTGATGAGGCTCAGCCCGAGCATGTGGAGAGCAGCCATGAGCGTGGCGGTGGTTGAGTTCTGGAGGTTTTTGGCTGCCGGGGCTGGGTCCCTTGAGATGGGGAGGGGTTTCACCCGAGCCCCTCTCTGGAGTGCCCTAAGTGGAACAGCCTGGCGTGGGGTCTGGCAGCATGATTATAGCAAGCGTCATTTTATGCTCCCTTCTGTGAGAGGACACGAGATCTGGATGGTGGCCAATGATGAGATTATCTGGAGCCAAAAAGGAATCATTTTAAGTGAGATTTTTTTTTTTTTTTGCTTTTTGGGTGGGTCACACCCAGTGATGCTCAGGGGTTACTCCTGGCTTTGCACTCAGGAATTACTCCTGGCGGTGCTTGGGGGACCATATGGGATGCCAGGGATGGAACCCAGGTGGGCCACATGCAAGGCAAATGCCCTACCCGCTGTGCTATCGCTCCGGCCCCTTAAGTGAGAATTTTTTAATTTTGTAAAACTAAGAAACATGAATATGCCCAAATGACCATACATTTGAGCCTGCCTCTGAGTCAGTATACATTATATCGAGTTGTCAGATCTTCAGTGACTCAGTTAATCTTTTCATATATTATCTGCTCTGTTCATTAAGTTTTGTTTCTCCTGTGTCAATGTTTTTATTATTCTTGTGTGCTATCTCTGCTAGCTGTCAGAAAAAATTCAGAATGTCTAATAAGGCAAAACGAACTTTAGTTAAGTTTGAGTCTGAAAAATCCAAGACTTCTTGCAGTTTTGCTCATTGTCTTCCTGTATTTTTCCCCCCTAACTGGTCTAACAACTTAAACTTCAGCCCCATTGGTGGTTTTGCTGTGCAGCTGAATTTGACCTTGTCAAATAATTTACCTGCAGCTGTGATGAGATGTACATGCAAATACTTGTGATTGCCCAACATTTTTCCTTTGGTGCTGACTGTAAATTTGTTTTACTCTTTCCTGTTTCTATTGAGGGAAGTGAATGTTGAATATAAAATAAATTATTCTATACATGGTCCTATAAATGGTTTACTTTGTCATGGTGTGCTCTGAATTTATAGATAGGTATGAAATCTTTTGTAGAAAAGCTAGGAAGACTTGAAAAGATGCAATCTTCACTTAATACCACAAGCAAGTTATGGAAACAACCCAAATGCACAACTACAGATCAATCGATTAAGAAGTTGGATATATATACACAATGGAATACTATGCAAATCTAAGAAAGAAAAAGTCATGTAATTTGCACAATATGCAATGGACTTGAGGATATCATGTTAAGTGAAGTCAGTCAGAGAGACATAGAAGTGAATCCCAGAAGACAGCAGCTCTCCGGATTCCTTACCAGGGGCATCTTCGATGGAGTAGGTGTTCTGTCTCTACCAAGGCACCTTAGAATGAGTAGGTATTCTGTCTCTGCCCACTCCAGATGAAACCCAGGCAGCCACAAGCTTCCAGAAGCAAACCCAGGTATTTGGTTTCAAGGACTAAGACTCCAGCCAGATGGCAGCAGCAGAGATGGCCTTGGGGTCCTGGCTTTTACGCCCCACGATCTACCTCTGGGCATCATCTCAGCACATTTACAGCCTTGATCCAGAGACTCCCAAATGAATCTCACAATGGATTAGCTCCCTACATAGATGTCTCTGGATCCCAACCACTTACAATTTTAGAATTCCAGAAGCACGCGACCTCTCATGATATTTATAATAAGCAATAGAAAATAAATTATCTAGCATCTGCCCCTGGCAGGCAGGCTTGAAAGGTGGGGGGGAAGTTCTAAATAATGGTGGTGCAAAAGTGTAATGGTGGTGGGATTGGTGTTGAAATATTGGATGTAATCAATTAATGTGAACAACCTTATGAAACAAAAATTTTTAAAAAAGAAAAGATACAATCTTTTAGAGATTAAAAGGAAAGTGATACCTATTTTAATCTGGCTATGATGCCATAGAACTACCTTTTTCGATATGCTTATTACTTAAAGAGTGTGCGACCTGAGGTAAATCAAACAGCCTTTCTTCTGTCTCTAAATGAAGTATCCCTAATTTATCACCAACTTGATTATGGGAGAAAGAGTATTTCCAGTCCTGTTCCCTGTATTCTCGACTGAGATGCCAACTCAGCCCCCAGAACACCACAGGAGTATATCACAGACAAATGGAAAGATGAATCTCCAATATTCACCAGGTTTCTTCAGTTGGGGAGGGAGAAGATAATGCAATGGCTGATATAACATTTGAAGATGCAAGTGGAACCAGTTTAAGTCAAAATCTCAAATCAAGGAAGTAAAAAAAAAATTATTGTATCTATAAATCTGTCTCTAAAAGATTAAATTATTTGCTTGACTATAAATTGAATTCTAGAAGGAAGTATTGGAAGACAACTTCCTATAGTAATCCTTTGTACATGGTGAGATCTTTTTTTTCTTTGTTTAATTGAGGTTTCCATATAATTGTCTTATTCGTGAAATGCTAGCTCACCAACCCCCAACCAGATTGTCATAGCCACCACTGTCCCAGTGCCTCCCCTCTTTGCAGTCTCAGTTCACTGTTGCTTCGCAGTATCTCAGGGTTTGTCTTCACTGAGGACTGTCCAATCCTTGCTTTGTTTCTTGATACTTCACATATGAATGGAATCATTTGGTAATTGTCTTTTCTCTGCTTGTTCACTTTTCACTTAGCATGATGCCCTCCCATGTGGAACCTAACTGCAAGATTTCATCTTTTCTCATAGTTGAATAGTGTTCTGTTGTGTATGCACATCACAACTTCTTTATTCACTCCTCGGTTGCAGGTTGCAATAGATAGCAGTCCCAGCAACAATGAATGACGGCTTCCTTTTTCACCACAGCCCCTCCAACACTGGTTGTTTCTGTTCTTTGAAATGTGTGCCAATCTCATGGGTGTGAGATGATATCTCATTGTCATTTTGATTTGCCTCATACTCAGTGATGATTGACATTTTTTCATATACCTGTTGGCTATTTGTATATCTTCCTCAAGGAAGTTTAGCTCCTTTCCCCATTTTTTGCTGGAATGAGATTATTAGTTATTTGGGTTTGTTGTTTGTTTGTTATTGAGCTTTGGGAGTGCTTTATACATCTAGGAGATTAGTCTTTTGCCCAGCGTATGATGGGTGGATATATCTCCCCTTTCAGAAGACTGTCTTTGTACAGTGGACATTATTCACAGTAGCCATGGTTTGGGAACAACCAAAGCATCTGGCAAGATCTTAACAGATAATTTTATGTTCTTGTAGGTAGGTTTGTTGCTTTTTTTCCCCTTAATTGGGACCAGAGTGGTGCTTAAACCTTCATGCTGGGGACCACCAGCGCCACACCCCAATGTCAGGAATGGAACTCAGGACCTCACACCTGCTAGTCATGTGCTCTGCCCTACCTGAGCGATGGCTGCGGTCCCTGCTATTTCTTTTCTTCGGTGCACACTGTTTGCTAACCTTGAAACTGTCTCTCTAGCTGTTTTCCTCCACTCGTCACACTTATCACAATTTTCCACATAGAATCTGTTGACTCGTTTTCAAATTTCCCACTCCTTTTGGCTCACTATGCTTTAACATGTTTTTTTTAAAGTCTTCCAGTCATATATTAATCTACCTTAAATATTTCATGAGATTAGAGCTTATAAAATCTCAGCAAATCCAGTTCATCAGTTGTTGTCTGTTATTTATATTAAGCTTACTGTTGATTCATTTATGTAATAAATTGCTGTTTATTGCCATGTATATAATTTTATATCACTGCAATTACCATTTATAATTGATTAAATCTACTACTGTTTATATGAAGCTTTACACTTACCAAGAACTCCGACATATGTTCTCTTTATTTCCCTGTTTGGATGTCTCTAAAACAAGGTAGTTCTTTCTTGTCTATAGTCTAAGGGAAGTTACTGAGTTTTTCCTACATGCTACAGACTTAGAGCCTTGGAAGCAAAGATAGTGCCCACTCCATGGGGCAGTGGGTGTTGAGGACATCCCTGGCACAGGGCTCTTTAGACAGAGCAAGGGAGGGGGCAAAGGCTTTGTGTCCACTGCTGTCATTGTTACCCTCCTCATCACTGAAAGGACAGATCCGAGGGATATCTCAGTCATGCCCTCTGAGGTGCTGAAGGAAGTCCTGCAGATCATGCTGGTGGAAAGTAAGAAAACTGAAACTCAATAGTGGGCATTTTTCTGACAGGCTCAGTAAGGAGGAGAGGGGTGAGGCCTTCGGGGCTCTCTTCTGTGCTGTGGTCTGTGTGAAGTGTCAAGGATGGATTCTGAAGGGCTTTGCAAAGTTTTGCCTGCCAGAGACTCTTCAGAGAGCTCGGGAAAGCTGACCTACCATGGCCCTGGTCCTCCAGAGGTTTGCCAGGTCACCGGTGGGTACGGCGGCAGGATGTGCTTTCCTGTTAAGTTCCAGGTGACAGTGCTGCCGTGGGCCCATAAACTGTGAAGGAGCATGGCTTTAATGGGGGGTCTCAAACGTTCAGTGCCTCATCACAACGCTGTCAAGGCCATTGGTATCACCAGTTTTCTGTTGGCCACAGAAACAGAAGGCCACCCCCAGCCGAGCTGCAGGAGCATGACTCCGAGAGCTTTATTGGATGAATAATATTGGAAATTGCTCCTGACTGGTTTCTACAGAGTGTTCAGCCCCACAGAAAGGAGCTTTGAGCATTTGGTACATAAAGGCCCATGCCACTCTGCCGGCTGTTCCCTGCGTGCTCACCCATGTCCTGTTCTAGCCCCTTTCTACTCAGATCTATTCCGAGGGTACATCCAAGGGCCCCCTGGTCTTCTGGCTGTGGTTTGGTTTCAGCCAGTAGAAGCTCAGGAGAGAGAGGGCAGGCGTGGGTCTCTCTCCTGCTCCTCCTCTTTTTCACGTGGTGGCGGACAGTGACTGTGACCATTTGGCTGCAGTGGGCCGTCCCATCTCAGGCATGTCTGTCCTTCCCAGCCTGGCAAAGCTGTGACTTCCTTTCAGCCCTCCTGCCACAAACTGGAAGGGCCCCATCACTGCGGACCATGAGCCTCGCCCATACTCCTCACACCACTGTGCTGGGCCCTCCCAGCAGGGCAAGCTGGACCAGTGCCAGTGTGTAAGGACGAGCAGTGCTGGGTAGGGCCCCAGATGGCGTGGCCCTGGCACGAAAGCCTCATAGAGGGCTTGGACCTTGGCAGTGAAGGTCCTGGCTGGACGACGGAGAGTGAGGAGTACCAGGAAGGACCCTGCCTGCAGGGGTCCTGCCAAAGGTCATATGAATTCCCCGGATCTCTGGTTAACTGTGAGCTTGTCATCCTGACACCAGTCCCATGTCATTGATCTGACCTAATCATGTGGCTGCAGTTCAAAGTTGGAGAAGCTATTTTGTTGTTGTTGTTTTTGCTTTGTTCAGTCTGGGGGCTTCTTCCAGAGGTGCTCAGGAGCTATTCCTGCCTCTGTGCTCATCAGTGGCCCTTGGCACTGCCAGGGATTTGAGGCACTGCCAGGGATTAAACTAAATAGCAGTCGGCAGGGTACAAGGCATGCCATAACTCCTGTACTTTCTCTCTGTCTCTGTCTCTGTCTCTTTTGGCCCCAGAATTCATCATTCAGTTGAGGAATTTGTGACCCACCTCTACTATTGCTGACAGTTTCTTTTTGTCTGCCCTACCTTTTCCTCCCAGATGCCCTTAGCATTGTAGCTCTGTGCAAGGGAGTTAGAAGACCCTTATGTGCTGCTTTGATCTGACTTAGTTTGGTCACTGTGTATTGAGCTTGTTCTGAAATGCCTGCCAAAATTACATTCACAAAATAACAAATCGTTGAATAGAATAATTACACCTTCAGGTCCTCTGCCCATGGGTTGTAGGGACAGTTGTGTCAATAAGATGAAAAACGTTTTTTATTTCCCCCAGGGTTTTATTGCTCAGCCAAATTCTGTTTTATAAGAACCTCAGCATGAAGCAGGGTCACCACACATACATCCCAGTTCTATGTTTATCTGTTCTTTTATTGTAAAATATTAGATCCAGGTAGAAATTATTATCTGTAGACAATGGAAACCTGGGATTTCATTGATAATATTGGGGGTGTAATAGAGGTTGTTGACAACATCTAAGTACCTTGTCTTAATTTTTGTGTTTTTTTGGGGGGGAGGGGTCACACCTAACGATGTTCAGGGATTATTCCTGGCTCAGGGGACAATATGGGATGCCAGGGATTGAACCCTGTTTAGCCACGTGCAAGGCAAGTGCCCTACCTGCTGTACTATTGCTCTGGCCCTGCACCTTGTCATTAAAATGCAAGAGGAGCTGGAGATGTGACCCAGAGCTCAAACACTCGCATTGTATGTGTGAGGCCCCAGGTTCCATCTCTAGCACCACATGGTTCCCCAAACACTAGAGGGAATGACCCCTGAGCTAGGAGCAACTCCCAAGCACTGCTGGGTATGACCTTTCCCCCAAAATTTAAAGAAAACTGCCCCCCCACATTTAAAATTTCCTATTATAACTTTTTTAAGAAGAAGGGCTGGAGTGATAGCACAGTGGGTAGAGCATTCACCTTGCACTCAACTGACCTGGGTTTGATTCCTCCGCCCCTCTCGGAGAGCCCGACAAGCTACTGAGAGTATCCGGCCTCCATGGCAGAGCCTGGCAAACTACCCATGGCGTATTCAATGTACCAAAAACAGTAACAATAATTCTCACACTGGAGACATTACTGGTGCCCGCTTGAGCAACGGGATGACAGTGACAGTGACAGGAAGAAGGGACATTCTCTGTGAGGGAACATTAACTCTGCATTTTTCTTTTAAAGAATTTCATTAACTCTTTTTTTTTCTTTTGGCTTTTTGGGTCAGACCCATTGATGCTCAGGGGTTACTCCTGGATTTGCACACAGGAATTACTCCTGGCGGTGCTCAGGGGACCACATGAGATGCTGGGAATCCAACCTGGGTCGGCCGCGTGCAAGACAAACGCCTTACCTGCTGTGCTATTGCTCCAGCCCCCTCTTTTCTGTGCTTTGAATGTGCGTGTGTGGGGAGCCTGGCTGCGTGAGGGGGTCAGGCTGCAGCCTCACAGTCGGGGCAGATCAGATGGATCATCTCACATCACCCCAGGTGGCACAGATTTAAAGCCCGAGGCCTCCTGGGTCTTTCTCCTTTGTACCTACTTTCTGGTCACCTATTCAGTGAGACTGGGCGGCTGGATTTCCCACACAGGACAAGCCACTGGAAGCCTGGGATAGAGGCACCTTGTCAGTGGGGATGGATAGGGGCCTTTCTGAGTGAGGGCTGTGCAGAAGGAGTAAAGTGTGGACTCTGCATGTCACCCTCCCCCAGTCACCCAAGCTTCTTCTCCAGCCTCTGACAGTAGGGTGAGGCTGGTTCTTGCTGCCCCCACCTTGTTCCCGCCACCCCTCTAGAGTGGAAGTTCCCCTTTGTAAAAAACTAAAGAACGCCGAGGGGGCGCGAGTGCACTCGCGGGCTCTCCGGGCGGCTCTGTCTCACCGCCCGTGTCCGGTGCCCAGGAACCACTGTGTGTGCCGTCGGTCGAGGGCAGGCGACGGAAGGAAGAAGGAAGAAGGCCAAACTGGTTGCTCGATCCGTTTATTTCATTCTCTCCCTCCGCTTCTCTCCCGCTCTCCTGGGTCTCTCCCCGTGGATCTGCCCTGTGGATCCGGCCCGTGGATCTGGCCCCCCAACCCACTCTTACAGCCTAGTTAAATCTCCACAGCATGAGGGGGTTGGGGCTTACACATAGGTGTGGTCACCATCAATAGGGTAAGGTTCCTTTCCCTTAGGGGATGCTTCTCCTAGGACTTAATTCTCTTTCAGCAGTAGGATCCACCCAAGGGCAGAGTCCCATGAATGTGTTTCTCTTCTCCTCAGCCAGCAAACATATAAGAATTCATAATATTAATCATTTTGTATGGGCATAGCAAGAGATGCATAAAACTTTTAGAATTGCTCTCCGGGGGTCACCTCATCTCAGACTACAGCGCTCAGGCCAGATTAGTCTTTCCTAGCCCTAGCAGGGTCCAAATCTAGTATCACTGTTTGGATCATGACAGCATGTGTCCATGATCAAGCTCTTAACTTATAGTTAAGCATTAGGCACTTTGGCCAGGCCCATCTCGATGCCAGGGTAGCACACAACTCACCGCTTGCCCTGGGTCCTTCTTGTCCCACGTTGGGACCGTGCTTTGGGGGTGCTAGGAAGTAAGGGCAGCTGAGGCTTAGGTCAAGAGAACAGATGCCCTGGAGGAAAATATCAAGTAGAGTCAAATGACTCCCAGGTTACAAAAGCATAGCATTTGTTAAGTCTTCCTGTGTCCATACAAAAAGGACTTGCTCTGAATAAACTATGCAAAGGACTCAAGGAGAAGAGAAAAACATTATTTACAAGTCAACAGAACACCAAGAAAGAAGCTACAAATAAACAAAGAGGAATAGGAGCACTGTAACGGGAGTAACCCAATAAACCTAAACTACTGAGGCTATGTTATCCTACACCCCTTACCTCTGGTGGGGCTGAGGTGTTTCTCTCCTGAGAATCTTCTCTGGTTTGTTCGCATAATATCTCTGGTTCACCTTTCTCCTGGGAGTTTGAAGACTCCTTTCTCTTCCTTTGGAACGGAGCGTCCCTCTCATTCAGGGCCTGGTTCCCATCGGCTGTCATATTATTCTTCCGGACGGTTTGGGTGGGCTGCCTGCCCGGCGCACCTGTCTTCTCTGAATCAGCTCTTTCAATTGTTGGCTCGCCTCACTTCCCAGAGCAGCCCTGTTTCTTCATTCTGCTCCTGTTCACCTAGAAGCCGAGGGCCTTCTCTCTTTGGAATAGGATGTTCATTTTGAGGTGTTTGGGTGATTTGGTTCTGCTCTTCTACCTTAATCATTATGCTCAGGGTCTCAGGGAAGAGTCAAAGACCCTTATCCAAGTTTCCTTAATGTGCTTTGACTAGTTAAGCTCTTTCTGTCTTCCACTCCTCTCACATACACATACCCAGGAGAAAAATCTTTGTCAGGAATTTTAGTAGCTACTGTCTAACTTACCTGGGGATGGGAACTCACTAATGCTTTGACTGCTGATGACCATATTTTCAAACCTCTCTCCTTTTAGTTCTTTTTCTCTTTATTTTCTTTTTGGGTTACACTGACAGATACTCAGGGGTTATTCCTGGCTCTGCACTCAGTAATTACTCCTAGTGGTGCTTGGAGGACTATATGAGATGCTGGGGATCAAACCTAGGTTGGCTGCTTGCGAGGCAAACGCCCTACCCACTGTACTATTGCTCCGGCCCCACTATCTCCTTTTAACATTGACTTCCGTCTTGGTCAGATGTTGTTTACACAAAGGTTTTCCTCTTATGAGAAGATTATGAAATTAAAAGTCAGTTTCTTTAATGACTGTTGTATAGGTAGCAGTTTCCGTTAAAGCAATTAGCTCTGGGAGGACAAAGCTAACAGTGAAGTCAAGTCAATACAGGAGTGTCCTCGTTGTTCTTTCCCTGCCAGCAGCTTCCTGTAATATGCACCTACTCCTCACATGGAAGACTGCTCTCCTTTGCACTTTCCCCATCGTTTGCATTACGGAATAGATGCCTTTTCCTCTTTCCTCCTTTATATACCTACTGTTATCCATTATGCACCTACTATTTGATTTGTCAGTCAGGAGAGTCTACATTCGCTGCAGTATCAAAAGAACACCTTAGCACAACCCAGTGCCCCTTTTCTGCTCTCAAAGATGGATGAGGGAGGGGTCTAGGACTGAGAAGGGACCTCTGTGACAATGATAGTTGGAAATGATCACTCCAGACAAGAACTAAGTGCTGAAAGGAGCTAAAGGGATAGTCATCATACCCTGTTAGTAACAGTGTTGGAAACCACATTGCCTAAACAGAATAAAGGAGAGAGAGACACACACACAGAGACAAAGACAGAGAGAGACAGAGACAGAGAGAGAGGCCATAGAGGCAGGAGACTGGGGCTGGAGGGAAAATGGGGACATTGGTGGTGGTAAATGTACACTGGTGAAGAGTCGAGGAGTGTTGCAACACTGTCTGACTGAAACCAACCATGAACAACTTTGTAACTGTGTATCTCATGGTGATGCAGTTAAGAAGATTTTAAACTGAATAAAATTTAAAAAGTTTTGAAAAAATGGTTTTGTATTTGAGTGCTCCCCGCATAGCTGGCCTTCATGGCTAGGTTTCTCTGCCTGACATTTCCCTGTCAACATCTCCCACATGTATGAGTAAAGAATGGAAAAGTTAATCCGGGTGTGTATGTGCTTCTGCCTGAAGTGACTTCTACTTGCATCTCATTGGCCAAAGCAAGTCACATGACCCTGGAAAGGATTCTATTCCCAGAAGTTCTGAGGGAAACAATGAGCACAGATATTATTAACATTTCCCTTTAAGGCATCAGAAGCTGAGAACAGAGATGCGAGTAAAGGCATGAGTCCTATAATTGGAAGTCCAGTGGGGAAGACCAATGGATTAGTAGCTTAACAATATCCATTGACAGCTCTGCACCAAGTATACAATGCACAGCACAAAGACTCCTGTATTGGATCAGAAAGTGCTGTGGGAACACCCAGGGAACACCCAGGGTGGGAACTCCACTGCCTTGGGCCTGGGGACAGAGGAGGACTTGAGACATGGAGTCACATAGGTGGGGCTCACCTGTTTGCCAGGGTTCTATCTATATTACCTTGTTACAGGTGGATCTGATTGTATTTCATGTGTTGTGTAACATCTAAAGTAATCATTTGGGCTGCAGTTCAAAGAAGTCAGCTTATCTGCCCTTTTAAACCTCAAGAAAGAAATGAATTCATCCAGTTTGTCAGCCATAGAACCCATCTGCTAGTTCACTTGAAATGTAATGCACAAGTATAAGTATCCCCTTAGTGAAGATAAAAACTACTTGCCAAAAGGACGTTGAGTAATTATGCTACTGACAGCTCTTTGATCTCGAAAATTAACTTGCTGTTATGGTATGAAAAGAACAAAGAGGAGCATAAAGTAACAATCAGGGTTACTTATTAGGCAACAAAGGTTGCATATGTAGTACTTTGATTTTCCCAGAGGTTCTGACGTACGTTCCAGGAGAGATAAATGTGAGTTGTGCCTCCCGTTTTATCAGTGTCGTGAACTTTATGGAACACTGTTCCAGTGCCACCTGTCCTGTCTTGAGGCTCTCAGTTCCATCCTCCGAATTGTGGGATTCACACGCTTGATCATCTCAGACTTAGGTGAAGTGCTTGGGCAATAAATTGTGGGTCATTTTTCTTACTAAAACCCAACAGAGACTGGAGAGATAGTACAGCAGATAGGGCATTTGCCTAGCATGTAGTTGACTCTGGTTCCATGCCCGGCATCCCATATGATCCCTGAGCACTGCCAGAAGTAATTCCTGAGTGCAGAACCAGGAGTAAGCCCTGAGCATAGCAGGGTGTGGCACAAAAACAAAACAAAACCTCGGACTGGGGCCATAGAGACAGTACAAAAGCTAAGACTTTGCATGGAATCAATTCTCGCACCAATGATCCCCCACAAACACCTCTGGGAGTGATCCCTGAGCACAGAGCCAGGAGTAAACCCTGAGTACAGATGGATGTAGCCAACCCTTCCCCCACCCCTGAAAAAAATCCCAGCAAACTGAAGCTCACCTTTCCCACTCAGAAAATTATAATAATGTTGCAGAAAGCCAATCTGCTCTGATTAGCACATAATTTACTCATAAACCTCAGTGCTTTTCTGATTATAAAGCTCTCTTGGCATAAAACAAAGAAGTATGTCAAGGGTGCCATTTCAGAAAAATAGATTCAGATGAAAAAAAGAGATTGAACTAGAGTTGTACAGTTTAAGAGAACTACTGGGCAGAGGTCGAATTTGAGAACAGAATGTAGTTGGTAAGACTCATTGGTAGAGGAAAGAGCCATGTGACAGGGACATTGAGGGACAAGCCTGACTCACAGCAGGTAAAGGGGTTAGAGCTGTATACTTGGCGGAAAGTGGTCAGTGTTTTCGAATTTGTCTGTATGTCAGCAGTGTTGTCGGCAATGGAAAATGTCAGTAAAAACCCCATATAGTACAGAGGTTGCCAGACATGAATTTAATAACCTGGATTGGAAAAAAAGTGTTTGAGTGGGAGCTAACATATGATCATATGCTCCTTTATTTTATCAAATAAGCCTTGAAAAGCAATCCAGTGGTGGCTCATACATTCCATGAGAGAATGATTTAGCGCAAAAGCAAAAAGGACACAACCTCTTAATAACGGACTGCACCTCATAATTAAATACATTTTATTTTATTTATCTTGGGAAGAGACCACACCCAGTGGTGCTCAGGGCTAACTCCTAGTTCTGCACTTAGGGATCACTCCTCCTGGTGGGGCTGGGATACCACATGGGATGTGGGGGTCAAGCTTGGTTAGTCACAGGCAAAGCAAGCACCCTACCCACTGTTCTGCCTCTCCCCATTTTATTTTAAGTTTATTATTCTGTCTTTATGCCTGGTGTGCTTCATTTGGGAGCACTCCGTTTAATACCCTTAGGTTTGGAGAACAGAATACATTTGAGAAGGCATGTGGGCCTGTGTGGTGGATAAAAGCTTCTCTCTAGAAAGACTCATCAGGGTGGTGGGAGTAGGAGGAGAAAGGAGAGGACAGAGATACAGAAATCACCCAGAGGGACCAGAGTGATACTATAGTGAGTAAGGTGCTTCCCTTGCACGTGAACCAACCTGGGTTCAATCCCCTGAACACCACCAGAAGTGATTCCTGCACACAGAGCCAGGAGTAATCACTGAGCATTGCTGGGTATGCTCCCTCTTTCCCTCCTCCTCCCCAAAGAAAGAAAGAAAGAAATCCCTGAGAGGTGTGTGTGCAGGTGACCAGGGCTAGTATGAGAGGAGGTATTAGGATAGTCTGAGAGCTTGGCTAAGCTTAGTGCTTACCTTTCTGCCTTCACAGGCAGCTGAGAATCATCAAGAATTCCAAAGAAGTTTGGATGTTGAGAGGAATATGACTGTTGGATATTTGACCACATGATGCCTGTTCCATAAATCTTTGATACCTGAGATTCTAATTTAGGAAATAGGGAGAAAAAGCATTATATGCATGAGTATATTTCAATAAAATGTCTTTCTGTGCATAAGTCCACGAATCCGAGAGGAAAAGATGAAGGGGAGCTGTTTTTTAAATTTATTTTACATATATGTTTAAGTTAAAAACAGATTTTATTTGGAAGATTTGAAAATTTGAAAAAGGGAGGAAGAGAGAGAGAGAGAGAGAGAGAATGACGGCTTCTCCAGAGTGGAGAGGGAGCCCTAACACACATTTCAGCATTAGCTGTGAAAGTATGGAAGTTCACATCTCCACAGGGGACGTTGAGGTGACACATGTGCTCAGGTAGCAGATGGACATCGGTGTTGTCACTAGGGCACTTGGGTGGGGCCACACCCAGGGCTACACAGGGATGATTTCTGACTCTTGTGTTCAAGAGTCCTGTCCTGGCAGTGTGGGCAGGAGCATCTGTGGTGCAAGGGATGGAATGGGGGTCAGCTCTATTTGAGGCAAGTGCTTTGTTCCTCTAGGACATTTTTGGGACATTTCTGCTTTTGGTTCAGAGAGGGAATGGCAGTCTGATCACACCCTTCATGCCCTCCTGTCCCAGGCCTCCTGGGAGAATGGAAATGGGAGCCTGCCCCGCCCTCCCTCCCAGCACCTTGTCCTCAGGCTGCATCTGCCTGTGCCAGGTCTCCACCTTCCGTTTCTGATAAGCTCTTTGCCAGCTGCCCTCAAACCCAACCTTGGGTGAAGCAGAGGAAGATAAGAGGATATAGCTCCTGTGGGAAGAGAGGCAGCTGTCTGGATGAAAAGGAGAGTTTATTTCCTTCCATCACTCCTAACTTTTTCCAGTTCCACAGTGTTTCTGTGAAGCCCAGGGAACTGAGGTCAAAGACACCCATATCCCGGTAGAAAGTTGTGAACATTTGTCGCTGATCACTTGGAATCTCCCTTGCCTCCTACTTGAAATGCAGAGAAATGAATTCCACATTTTTTTCTCATATAAATTCTGGGATAGCTGTTGCTTCCCACCCTGTAAGATGAGGAATTGGCCCTTTGACGTGGCAAATCTGCCTACTCCCCTCCCCCCCACACACACCCCAACACCGCTCTCTCTCCCAGTGCTCCTCAGGTGATTCTTGTTTGGGACCAGGGTACAGAGCAGGCTTTGTGTTCGAATAAGTACCTCCCTATAATCGGATTTCAGATAGGGTCTTGATTGCAAACAAAGAAAATTGACTCTGAAATTGCTCAGTGGAAGTTGGGTTGCAGAATTGTTGGAAGATGGGGGAGGTAGGCTTCAAAAGTGGCAAAACTCAGGACATTCTCCAGATAAGATGTCACCGATGTTAGGGATGAAAGCATACGAGAGCTCATGGGCCAGAGCAATAGTACAGCAGATAGGATGCCTGCCTGGAACACTTCCCTGGCACCACATATGGTCCCCTGAGCACAGAGCCAGGAATGATTCCTTAGCACTGCTGGCTGTGGCCTCTGAACAAAAAAATAATAAGCATGAGCTCAGACCAGCTGGTCAGCATATCCTTGCTCTCCACCAGGACAATGACTGTGGTTGAGTCATTTAAGGTCTGTGGCTCAAAGGACAATAAGGAGTAATATATTAATCTGTATAAAAAGCATATTTTGGATAAAAAATACTCAGCATCATATCAGTGTTTGGTGAATATAGTTCAAATTCAGAGATTGCATATTTATAAACATGTAGAACATATTAAAATATATCACTGTATCACTGTCATCCCATTGTTCATCAATTTGCTTGAGCGGGCGACAGTAACATCTCCATTCATCCTAGCCCTGAGATTTTAGCAACCTCTCTTTACTCATCCTTCCCGATGGTGCCATATAGGAGGCTCTTTCAGGGTCAGGGGAATGAGACCCATCATTGTTACTGTTTTTTCCTTCCTGCCTTCTTTTCCTTCCTTCCTTCCTTCCTTCCTTCCTTCCTTCCTTCCTTCCTTCCTTCCTTCCTTCCTTCCTTCCTTCCTTCCTTCCTTCCTTCCTTCCTTCCTTCCTTCCTCTCTCCCTCCTTTCCTCCCTCCCTCCCTTCCTTTTTTCCTGATCAAGCACAAGGTTTAACACATGCAAGGCAAGTGCTCTACCACTGAGCGATATTCCCAGCCCTCATCCTCAGTAAAAAATTTTTGAGTGATCAAGAATATGGCTTACCTGAGCATCACCAGGAATAGTGTTTGAGCACAGAGCCAGGAATAAGCCCTGAATATGGCTGGTTGTGGCCTAGTTCTCACCACCCTAATAAATAAGTAAAGAAATAAATAGAGCTGAGGGAACTGTGTATCAAAACCATAAGTGTCCACACTAGAATAAACTTATGATCCACATTTTAATAAATAAATTAAAATTTAAAAAGCATTTGCTGGGAGCTGGAGCGATAGCACAGCGGGTAGGGCATTTGCCTTGCACGAGGCTGACCCAGGTTCAAATCCCAGCATCCCATATGGTCCCCTGAGCACCGTCAGGAGTAATTCCTCAGTGCAGAGCCAGGAGTAACCTCTGTACATTGCTGGGTGTGACCCAAAAAGAAAAAAAAAAGCATTTGCTATGGAAGCAGGGTGGAGAGAGGGTAAAAACCTTGAGACACTGACATTGGTAGTGATTTGGAGTTGGCACATTGCCTGAAACTCTGTTATTGATAGTTTTGTAAATCACAGTGTATAAAATAAACAATTTTTAAAAAATTTAAAAAGAGCATGCTTAGTGGCAGCAGAGCACAAGTATTGCATGTGAGGCCCAGGGTTTGATTTCAGGTAACAAAAGAAAGAAAGGAAGAAACATGAGGAATCTTTTCCTTTTTAATAATAGCACTGATATTTTTAAAATTTTTTTTAAAAAGAGGTTTCTGTGATGGATATTCTTTGCCGGGGAGGGACGCTTCTGATGAGTTACTCCTGGCTCTGCACTCAGGAATCACTCCTGACAGTGCTCCAGATATCATATGACATGCCAGGAATCAAAACCAGATCTGCCTCATGCAAGGCAAGTTCTTTACCTGTCATAATATCTTTCCAGTCCAATATTTCTTTTAATCTTGTTAAAAGAAAATTGTATCTGTTCTTTCTTTGACAGAGATAGTAATTTCATGAAGTTTAATTGTCAAAAGTATTAATTATTCTAGCACTATCTATTTATAAAGACCATTTACTTAATAAATGACTAAGTAAATCCCATGCATTGTATATGGTGTTATGCTGTTTTGGATTCTAAGATGAATTGTTTTTCTATACACACACACACAGATCTGGATCACAGTCATGTAATTCAGCTTTGTTTTAAATATGTCAATAAGTAATTATATATTTATTAACTATTTTGAAGTAACTGAGATGAGTGGTTATTGACAATGTAACATGAAAATTCTAGAATCATAGTAACATTTTAGCATTTGATGTGAATCTGTGTTTGATATATCAATATACCATAACTTAATCGGCTCATAATTTACCTCCTCTGGGGGGCAGGAGGGCCATGGAAGAGGATGACTGAATGTATTTCTTGCAGATATTTGTATATGTACTTGTAGAACCTAGGTCACCACTACAAGGCTCTCTTTCCTATGGGCTGCTGTGAAATGAAATGCAGTGTTTTAAGAACAGACAAAGCCCTTTCCTCCTCCCTTGGACTTGGAGGAGCAAGAAAGAGAAAGTAGTTGCCAAGCACCCCATAGGGTCCCCTGAGCACATGATCACAGGACAGAGCCAAGAGCAAGCCCCGAGCACAGCTGTGTATGGCCCCAAACAAAACACACAAACCCAAACAGAGAGACGGTGGTTCAGGATTTCATACCATGTCTGCAGTTAATGGACCTTAGATGAAGCTGGCTTGCCACCCAGTCTGGGGTACGAAGACTTCAGTGAGAGTCTGGGCAAAGGGCTCGCCTGCCACACATGAGTCATGGAATGAGTTTAGAATCGGAAAGCTTTCACCCACCAGTTTCCCTACCTGTGTCAACAGTGCCAGTAATAAAAATGGGGATCAACTTCTGAAAACCTTTTGTTAGCCTTTGAGTCTTGACACCAGGAGAGTGGGAGAGACAAAATGCTACTTTTCTACAGGTGAACCTCCTCTTTATGGCTTTATTTATAGCCAGAACTTTTGTGCCACACTGAAATACATTTATGAGAGGAAAAACATGGGTGCACAATTGGGTTAATTAACTCCCGGAGCTTCCTCTGTGCATGATTACGTTCCTAAGGTCCCACTGACAACCTTACTGCAGTGAAGAAATGGGTGTGATGAGGCTTTAAATCTCCACCTGGCTGGCGGGAGGCACAAGTGACTCACAGCAGAATCTGGAAGGGCACTTTTGGTGGGGCTGCCTAGCTCGAGTTCCACATGGGGTGTCCTAGGTTTGAAGGTTGTCATACCACAGCCACTTTGGAGTGTTAGAATTGACTAGTTCTGATTTCAAGTTAAAATTTAATTGTAGTAAAATGCATCCACATAGAATGTGGATTCTATCAGAATGCTCTCAGAACCACTGAAGGTAAGTGTACAGCTTATATCCACTTTGCTGTCCAACCAGTCCCCACGGTCAGATAGGGATTAAAAGCCTGGTGATAATAATGATAAATGTGCTTTCATCCGAGATTTTTGTTTGCTTGGGAACCACACCCACAGGTGCTCAAGGGCGACTCCTAACTCTCTGCTTAGGAGTGATCCCTGGGGAATCTTGGGGAGAATCATATGTGGTGCCAGGGATTTGAACTGGGGTTACTGCATATGAGACAAGCACTCATATGACAAGCACCTGTATTCTATCTTTCTTCCCCCCTCACCTAGGATTTTTAACAAAAGTCCCAGGATTTTAAGTGTTTCCATTACTCAATGAGTATTTTCTAATCCATGAATTTGAAATATGGATTTGAAGTAGAAGGAAAGCCTGGGATGTACTCAGTGTCCCTTTCCTAACTTATTCCTTTCGTGAAAATTCTTGGTCAATTCATTTCCTCTTGGAAATGCAGCCAAGCCACCAGGTTTACTGGTATCAACCCTGCACCCTGCACACGAATTTGACTCGCCTTTAAACTTAACTATAGTTTTCCCTCCGTATTTGGAGGGATTGCTTTTACAATCAGCATCTTCCTCCCTCCACCCTCCCACCCCCTCCCACCCATCTCCTTTGTTCAAGTCCCTTGAAGTTGGTCCTCTGCATCCTGTTTCATGCACACAGTTTACCTAGCCTTCACCCATGCTTGTTGAATCTGTGGATATGGAGGGTGAGGATAGACATTGGCATGTAAGCAGACCCACTGTTCAAGGGGGGGGGCTGTGTTTTCAGAGGATGATTGGCCTTAGTCAAAAGGACGCATATATTATCAAATCTAAATCAGTGTGAAAGTACCAGCTTCATACCCCAGAACAGGAGAAATCTTTTTAGGAAAAAATGAAAAAGTTTCAATCTTGTCATCCTGTCAAAGACTTGGATCCTATTCTGCTTATATGGTCCATCTATGAGTTTTTGTTTGTTTGGGGGCACACTTGGCAGTGCTCAGGACTTACTCCTGGCTTTGCTCAGGAATCACTCTTGACAAGGCTCAGGGACCATGGGAGTGCTAGGGACTTCCAAATGAGGAAGGACGGGCTAGCGCCTGAGAATCTGCATTTTCCAGGAAGGGCTCCATTGCTCTGCAGGCACACTTGGAGGAAGATGTGGGTGACTATTGATTAGAAGTATCTGATTAGCAGAGTTGGAACCGAAGGTAGAGAGTATTTGCCAGCTGGTTATATTAGCTTTCCAGCAGCTTCTCATGGAGGTCCCTGGTGAGAGGGAGAACTAATTGGCAGTTGGCTGATACCTGCCATGGTGCAAGGAAAATTTCCAGGGGGAAAGCGGAGAATTAGAGATCTGGTATTTCACAGGTCTGAATGCTGTGACCTGCTGCGTATCTTCTCTGTTTCTCATCCTGTTGAAGGGTCATTGATTATGCTCATGGGAGCTGTGCTGGGTCTTTGTGACTAGAGTAGAAAAAGGAAGTGAGGGCGGGGTGAAAGAGAAGAAACATCTGAAGAAATGCTATTATGACTTATTAGATAAAAAAAAGGGTATACTGATGGGGCAGAAGAATTTGGGGTGCAGAAATGGTACAGAGGTTAAGGCACTTGCCTTGTACATGGCTGACTCTGTTTACATCCACAGCACTGCATATGCCCCCCCCAGCAGTTCCAGGAGTGACCCCTGAGCCAAGAGTAAGCCATGAGCACCACCAGGTGTGCGCCCCCCACCCCGCCAAAGAACAAATCATTTGGTAGGAAGACTTTGAAGAAGGCAGAAGGAAGAAATCCACATCAAGGTCAAGGATGGAGAGTGCAACATATAGTCAGTGCAGGAAAGCTCCGAGCCCCTTGCTGCGCATGCAGACCAGGCGCTGCCCATTCTGGAGAGGCAGCCGGGGGAGAAGGGGTCCCTGTTTGACTTCTGCACTTTGGAAGATTTGATTTCTCCAAATGAAGAGAAGCGATAGTTAGGATGTCATAACTGGAAACATTAATAGGAACTACAGCACAAGATGTGAATGAAATTCTGGTTCTATAGTGATACTGTTAGGAGGTATTAGAAAAATTGAAGGGAGTTAAGGAAATTGATGTGGCTCTAAATTGAGTTTTCAATGGACCTCAGATGCAGTGTTCTCCAGGGGAAGGAGGACACGTGATCCAGGATAAATCAGGTTGCAGAGGCCTGTAAGATTCAGCTGCTGGGGAAGTTAAGTGTTGGCCATCAAAGCTAACAACTCTGTGTGCCATCAGAGCAAGGAAAGGAGGCTGTCACAGCATAGTACTGGTAGCAAATGGTGAATTTTGACCCATGAAATGATGCTCTTCTCATCTCCATCAAGAGAACGATGGAATTGCACAAGATAGGGAGTAATAGAGATCCTAGCTGCTTCAAATGGCTTCAGGGGAGTCAGACAAATAATTTCTGTGATACTGAAAGTTGGCCCCAGGGATTACAGCACTACTGTTAGCAATTCTGTGCAAAGTTGTGTGCCATGATTCTGGATCTGCAAGTCACAGCGGTTTCCTAAGTTCTGAGTGTGTGGGTGGAGACTGCTAAGGTTAGTATGGATCCTCTTAAATTCTAAAATATAATCTGTAGCTAAAAGATTTAGGAAAAAATAATATCTGGAAGGCTTAGTCAATTTAGAAGCGGTTACAAGATTTCTACTGAATAGTGTCCAGACAAACCATTCATTTATATAAATATGTGCTCTCTCCCAAGGGTTTTTTGTTTGTCTGTTTTTTGGTTTTTGTTTTGGTTTTGGTTTTGGTTTGGGGGCCACACCCAGTTGTGCTCAGGGCTTACTCCTGGCTCTTCACTCAGGAAACACTCTTGGTGGTGCTCAGGGTACCACATGGGATGCCAGGATTGAACCCGGGTTGGTCACATGCATTGTAAGCACCCTGCCCAGCCCTATTCCCTCCCCTGAAGTTTTAAACATTGTTAGTGGCCAGTTGTTACTGTCCACAGAAATCCATTTGGGAAAGACCTGTGATTCCCAGGAAGCTTATAAAACTGGGATTGATTCTGAATTACTTCTTCCAGACTCCCATGTATGGGCTGGGTACGTACATGGCATAGCCCATGTCCAAAAGATATAATCCCTGGGGATGATAATGAAGAAGTCTTTGATTTTCCACAAATATTATGTTCCCTCCCAACCAGGCACAGAATTGTTGGAACTCTGACTTTGCTTTGTCTCAGCACCCTACCCTGGAGATAAAAAGTGAAGAAGATATAATCCTGTCTCTTGAAAAGCTGACACAGTAGTTTACAGAGACCCATAGTCACACGCATGATAATTGTAAAGTTTGCTGAATGCTCAACAAGAGTTGACAGCCATTGAGTGCTTACTCAAAGCTCTTTATGTTTTTGTGGGGACAGGGAAGAAGGGGATGCAGGAAGGGTAAATCTGGTGGTACTTAGGTCTTACCCCTGGCGCTCAGGTCAGATGACTATATTTGGATCAAACTAGGGTTGGTCACATGCAAGGAAAGCTCCTAACCTCTATACTGTATCTCTCCAATTCCAAGCTCTTTTCAGATTTTAAGTTGTGGTTCTCATAGTGTAGGCCTAGGACCAGCGTGTCATGAGTGATTCACTAGATATAGGATTCAACAAAATTACATATGTACCTTCCAGATGCTATGCATTGCACACGGTTATTGCATGCCTGGTCCCACTGACCATATTGCTCAATTCACAATTAAGAGTTCACATACGATATATCATTCCGGTTCTAATTCACATTAGCTTCCAGGATCAGCACATAATACTCAGTGTCATAGTCCAAGTGACCCGAAGTCCAGGTCAGGGGTGTAGGCCATGGGACACTTCTGGCAGCTGGGATTGCGTTAGCCCAGTTGACTCTTGTGTTGTTGGATCTGGAGAGGATCAGGATGCATACTGGAATGGTCCCTTGATGTCAGCATTTGAGCACTGGCACTTGGAGATTTGTGCAGAAATCATCTGTGCCAATGGCCTGCTGAATCCTCCTGCTTTTACACACATTTTGGTACACACTTGACTTTGACTGGGAGACCCAGAACTGTTCTCTCAGTCTTGATGCATCATTAGTGGTGCCAGAATATTTTTCTCATCTACCCTTTTCTCTCCCCTGCCGAAAGAGCCAGAGCAGCTCCTTCCCCTTTGGCTGTCAAGCGGATGGTTATCTGTGTTAGCTTGAGTCCCTCCGTCTTGTCTTACATTTTATAGATGCTCTCATCCCAGCAGCAACAATATCCTCTGGAAACTTGTTAGAATCGCATATTCATAGGTCAGACCTCCTGAACCTCAGATCTCTAGGAACGTAGCCCAGCAATCTGATTTAATGAGCCCCGTAGGTGGTTCTGATGCAGGCTGAAGTATGTGAAGCACTTTTATAAGTCACTGAATCCTGAGAAGTAGATTTTATTTCATCCATTTAAAGGAAAGGAAACAGAGAGATGAATGTCGAGTAATTTGTTCAAGGACATGTGACTACTCTGAGGGACAGACAGACTTTGAGTCTAAGCAATGAAATCCAGAGCTCCAATTTAACTAACAGATGTGAAAGGCTGTCTCTCAGGAGAAGGCGAGAGGTAGAGGAAGGAACCATAAATGCTGGGAAGTGAAGAGTTCATTAGGCACTAAAAGAACAGGGTTATGCCAGAAATGATTCCTGAGCACAGAGCTAGGAGGAAGCCCTGAGCACAGCTAATTATGGTACAGCCCTCCTCCACAAAAATAACAGCATCAATAAAAAAAACAGGGTTTACTTTCCCCCTTATAATGAGAAGTAACTATGCAGTGAATTATGTTGGATACCATGGATATTTGGACTAGAGCAATAGCACAGCGGGTAGGGCGTTTACCTTGCATGCGGCCAACCTTGGTTCGATTCCTCTGTCCCTCTCAGAGAGACTGGCAAGCTACCGAGAGTATCCCACCCACACAGCAGAGCTTGGCAAGCTCCCCATGGCGTATTCAATATGCCATAAACAGTAACAAGTCTCACAATGGAGATGTTACTGGTGCCCATTCGAGCAAATCGATGAAAAACTGGCTGATAGTGCTACAGTGCTACCATGGATATTTATAAATATGATCATAAGATTAATCCTCTCTCCTTCTAATGGATGAAAGGAAACAGACTTGGAAATAAGTACTTATTTATTAAAGTCACTAAAGTGTTTCTTGGAGCACATAAAATAAACTTCAAATGGGGGGTTGGGGCATATTTTAGCATAAACTATATGAAAATGTAATTGGATGATGAGCAAGGCACTCCAGGCAGAGAGAATACTATATGTGAGGTTCAAATGTTTGAAATAGCATCTTCCTGGATTTACTAGAAATTTATTATATTGGACTCTTGGCATTCATTTTGTGTAGTCTAGGCTTGTATATGTTATAGTACAAATTGAAAGTTCCTAATTTAAAAGGAGTTATTAAAACTAATTGCTCTCTGTTTATTTGTTCTAATCTGTGGAGCCAAAAATTGCTTTGGTCTATTTCCTACTTTTATGTAATATGTAAATGAAAATAGGAAAGTGTCTTAAATATTTAGTTTTGTAAGAAATTATCTTCAAATGCATAGGACATCATTTGATTCAAAATAAGATTTATAAATGTTTTATCAATAATTGGCTAAATACTGAAATAGGAACTTCTTCTGCTCTGTGGAATTTGATGGCTTGAGCAGGCTTGCTTAAATGTTTCTACTCATGGTGCCTCTTGGTCCAAGAAATGGAGCTTAAGCACGTGAGAGCACTGTTGGAAGCACCTCAGATTCATGACACCTTTCATTTTGAATTAGAGTTTGGTCATGTGCATTCAGAAACCTTTTACCATGGTCAGATTATTTTGACCACTCACCATCTAAAAAGCTAGCAAGCATGTAGACCAGACCAGGCACTTTATCTCCAAACGGCAAAAGAGTAAATATTTCTGGTAGGAGAGCTTTCAGAGATGTATGTACAAGCGGTGTCTCAGGGAACTTGATGGAGGGGGCTGCTGGGCTTGGCTGGGGGGTGGGACTTTGTGACCCTGATCTAGACCTCACTCAGGTCAAGGCTGTGAAATGGACAGGTGACCTCAGGATGTCCTCCTGGTGTTGCATGGCTGAGGTTTTTTGAGTAATGGGACATGGTTTAAAAGTGTTTCTCAGCGGACATTTAAGCACAGAGCCATGTGGGGACGCTCCTTTGCGGCCCCGCGCGAGATCGACCCCGGAGGCAACTGAACCACTTTGGACACGAGCGGTGCCCCCAAAATGCCTCCAAACTGTGTGCTGGGAGCTTCTGGCCCAGGCGCTGCCGGCAGGGTATGGTCTTTTCTCTCTCAACTCTTTCTTTTTGAACGCAGCGAGGCTATAGCCGGTTTTTAGACTCTACAGGAAGCCCGGGATAGCCGATGGGCGGGACTTCCGGATCCGCCCTGTGCCCGCGATATTTAAGCACAGAGACATGTGGGGACGCTCCTTTGCGGCCCTGCGCGAGATCGACCCCGGAGGCAACTGAACCACTTTGGACACGAGCGGTGCCCCCAAAATGCCTCCAAACTGTGTGCTGGGAGCTTCTGGCCCAGGCGCTGCCAGCGAGTGATGCAATTACCAAAAGAATTTTCCCTGGACTTCATATAGAAATCCAAAACCGCGCGGCTGCGATAGCAGCCGAGCGACCTAATATCTCTTGATTGTCAGCAACGTGTGAATGTTCCTTTTTGGCAGGGCTTAACGTGGGGGGAAACTCCAAACAATAGTACTAAGTTTTTTGTTGAGGGTAAAAGATTGTAGCGATAGAATTTTAGGCAGAATTTTCCCTGGACTTTATATAGAAACCCAAAACCGCACGGCCGCGGCAGCCTAATGTCATCTAATCATCAGCAATATGAAATGGTTCCTTTGTAATGGGTTGGATTTTGGGGGGACCATAATAGGGTTAAAGTTTGTAGCGACGTGTAATTTCTGGCTGTACTTTCCCTGGACTTTATACAGAAATTCAAAGCCGCGAGGCCGCTGCCATGGCCGCGCAACCTATTGTCATTTAATCATCACCAATATGAAATGGTTCCCTTTTAACGGGTCGGACTTTGGTGGGAAATCCTAACAAGAATAGTAAGTCTTTTGCTGAAATATTGAAGGCCACCAAAGTGGTAGCCATCTCTATAGACTGAACTAAGCCATATCCCCACGCCGGCTGAGAAGAAATATCCTTCTTTCTCGGGAAGAAACGCTGCGTGGCGTTAACCATAGTATGATGTCCATTAAGCTGACACGGACCTGGTGGCGTGGGAATGGGATACAAGGGAATAAATTATTATGTACTTGGAACAGTGGGACGCTGGTGGAATCTTGAGCCCAGGGCCGATACCAGCGTATTACTTTTGGTTCCAGAAACTGCTTGCAGACATTCTACCAGACTATCAACTAAGCCAGAGCCCCACGCCGGCTGATGACGAGAAATAACCATCTCTTTTGGTTTGTTTTCCCTTTGTCAGGCAGCGTGGTGATTACTAAACAGGCGTGATCTCGGTGGCGCGGGACGAGGGGGGAAAAAATAGAAAAGTTATGTAACAAACAGCAGGACTTAATATCTCTACATTCTCAGCAATGGAGAGCCATCAAATACTTCCTTGACAGTGGGACTGTCTTCTCTTTTTTGGGGGGAAACCCTAGCAACAATAGTGAGTTATGTGTTGAAACATGGACTGTAACCAAGATAAAGCGTAAACAAAGTGAAACTTATCACTTACAAGGGCGGGGACTGGGGGGGCGGGAGGGGGCGGGAGGTATAATGGGGTGGTTGGTGATGGAATATGGGCACGGGTGAAGGGAAGGGTGTTTGAGTACTGTATAACTGACATAATCCTGAGAACTTTGTAACCCTCCACATGGTGATTCAATAAAATTTAAATTAAAAAAAAAAGTGTTTCTCAGCCCTTTGCAATGGTGGATTCCCCCACACCCCTTAAACCTTGTTTACTTCCTGTGGCCCCCATCTACTGGCTGGCCCCTAGTCTGTTCTGGATAGATAGCGCAGGGGTTAAGGTGCTTGCCTTGTACACACTGACCTGGGTTTGACTGCTAGTACCAGGTCTGCTCCCCTTGAGCATGGCTAGGAATGATCCCTGATTGTGGAGCAAGAAGTGAGCTCTGAGCATAGCGGAGTGTGATCTACAAAATAAAACATGTAAAATAGCCTTACATTTAAAAAAAAAAAACCTTTTAGAACAAGGTGATATATATTGGACATGGTTTTGCGGTGTTTCTGTTTTTTTTTAAATTTATTTTATTGAATCACCATGTGGAAAGTTACAAAGTTCTCAGGCTTATGTCTCAGTTATACAATACTCAAACACCCATCCCTTCACCAGTGCCCATATTCCACCACCAAAAACCCCAGTATACCTCCCAACCCCCCACCCCCATCCCCGCCTGCTTAATTAATAAATTTCACTTCATTTTTTCTTTACCTTGATTACATTCCATATTTCAACACAAAATTCACTATTGTTGGAGTTTCCCCCCAAGAAACACAGCCCTACTGCCAATGAAGCATTTTATAATTAGTTTTCCATTGCTGAGACTGGAGAGATATGTAGTCCCGCTGTTTCAAGTACATAGAATTTTTTTCCCCTCCTTCCCACGCCACCAACTTCATGCCTGCTTAATAAATAGTCCTCATATTATGGCTGACACCATGCCGCCCAACGAGAAAAAAAGGTTATTTCCCGTCCTCGGCCAGCGTGGGGCTATGGCTTAGTTCACAGTCTAGAGACATGACTGCGAGCAGTTTCTGGAACCAAAAGTAGTCTAGTTGGGCTCCAGATTCTGGTTGATCAGCAGCAACACGGCCGCACAAAAGTGTGGCCACCCAGGTTGAATCTCGGTGGAGCATGCGCTGGTATTGGTTCGAGACTGCCCAAGCGTCCCGATGTTAATTTCCCCCCCCATTCCATTCCCGCACCTCTAAATTCATGCCTGTTTAATAGACCTCAACAAAAAACTCAGTATTATTGTTTGGAGTTTCCCCCCACAGTCAGACCTGCTAAAAAGGAACCATTTCATCTTGCTGACAATTAAAAGATATTAGGCCATGCAGTTTTGTATTTTTCCAGGGAAAATTCTGCCAGTAATTGCATCACTGCAAGCTTTTACTTCCCTCTTGTGGTGCTCATGTGATGGAGAAGCCTGGAGAGAAAAACACTGCCCTACTGGCGGCACATGGGCCAGTGGCTCCTATCACAGTCTGGAGGCATTTTTGGGGAGCTGCTCGTGTCCAAAGTAGTTCAGTTGCCTCCGGGGTCGAGCTCCTGGAGCCACAGAAAGGACCGTATCCACATGGCGCTGTGCTTAAATATCGGCAAAGGACGGGTCCAGCAATCCTGCCCCCTGGGATCTCCCAGGTGGTCCGCGGGTACCTGAATTCTGTGTTCTAAAAACTGGCTATCTCCTCGCTGTGCTCAATAAGGTAGAGTTGAGAAAGAAAAAACCCTGCCCCGCTGGCGGCGCATGGGCCAGTGGCTCCCATCACAGTCTGGAGGCATTTTTGGGGAGCTGCTCGTGTCCAAAGTAGTTCAGTTGCCTCCGGGGTCGAGCTTGTGGAGCCGCAGGAAAGCTGTTTTTTCTTTTTTAATAACTTTATTAAGTCATTAGATTAACTACAGATGTTCAATATTCCAACACAAGTCTCACCACCATTGCACCTTCCCACCACCATTATTTCCAATTTTCCCAACTACTCCTTGAGCCTGCCCCCATAAGTGGTCCTTGATAATTTATTTTACATTGCTTGTGATAATTTGCTAAAGGAATGATCAAAATATGTTTCCTTGGGGACTGAAGCGATAACACAGCATGTAGGCATTTGCCTTGCACGTGGCCACCCCAGGTTCGATTCCTAACATCCCATATGGTCCCCCAAGCTGTGCTAGGAGTAGTTCCTTATGCACAGGAGTAATCCCTGTGCATCACCGGGTGTGACCCAAAAAGAAAAAAAACAAGAAAAAGTTTCCTTAGAAGAAAGTTAGTGAAGATTGCTGTATCTCACCATGGAGCCATTAAGCCCTTGTATAAGAGATTACTAAGATGTGGTTATAAGTTGAGCCTTCTGTGTTTGTATTTTGTTAATTGAGATTGGTTGCCTTCTACATTACATCCCATTCAATCTGGTGTGCTGCTCCTGGTCTATCAATGTCATAGAGTTTGAGATGTCTTGCATCTGAAATTGCATCTGCACGCCCCAGGGTTTTTAATGGAATGATGAAGTTGGAGTTAAATTATTAACTGACTGTCAGCTTTGGGGTGTGTGCATGACTCCTGGGCTTCTGGAAGTATGAAGAGATGGGGGGAGGTGGCACATTTCTTTCTCAACCTCGTGAAAGCTGGAGTTTTCAGTCACAAAATCCGCATAACTGAGTTTTTCAACAAATTAATTTCTGGATGAGGCTCGTCTGAATAGTGGGGAGCATGATGGCAATTATGAAGTATGAGGGTTTTGGCTGCTGGGGCTCTGTTTGGGCGGGTGCAGGGGCTCATTTGTTCCCTACTGGGTTGCCTTGCAACAACACAGCCTTGTGCAGGACCCAAAAGAAATTCTGCCATTTCTTGATCCCTTTCGAGATTTATCTCTGAGTCTCTGGATCATGGCCAGTGAAAGAGTTTCCATGGCACTGGAGGTAGATCATGAGTGTGATTACTGGGCTTCCAGGAAGATGGGAGGAGGTAGTCCATTCCCCACCCTGTGAAAGCTGGCAATTTCAGTTACAAAACCCGCATCCCTGAGTTTTTTAGCAAACTAATTTCTGGATGAAGCTCATCTGAGCAGTGGGGTCCAGCTGCGAATATGGTGGCAATTTTCTATTTCTGTGCTTCTTAGCCCTTTTCAACCCTGGCTCCCATTTCAACCTCCATCTTGTTTTCTTCCCGTGGCTCTCATTCTGCTCCCCCCCCTCTATTTTGTGATTTTTTCCACATATGATTTTTTTTGGAGTATCCTGGCACCCCACAGGGGACCATGTGGTTTCCAATTGAGAAATTCTAGTTTTGAGGGTGATTTGGTTGGTGTGAGGGGCTGAAGGAGAGTTTCCAAAACTCAGTTGGCCTATTCCCTTTGGCAGAAGCAGTTATGCAATATTCCCTGGAATCTACTACCTTTTTGTTTGTTTGTTTTTGTTTTGCGGGGGATGAGGGGAACATACCTGATGGTGGTGCTCAGGGTTTACTCCTGGTTCTGCAGTCAGGAATCACCATATGTCGTGCTGGAGATTGAACCTGGGTAGGGTGCATGCAAGGCAAGTGCCTTATCCACCATACTATCACTCCAACCCCAAATCTATGACCTTTAAGCAAATAGAAAACCTATCTTAATTGTACCCAAAGCTACTCCTGTTCTCTGAATGACTCCAACTTTCCTCTACAGGAGTCTCCCCCACATTGAGAGACCCTGATATGGGACTCAAGTGGGCACGCATACACCATCTCATGTGGCCTGAGACAGGTGATGTGCTTCGTGACGCAGTACAGTTTTTAGTCATACAATTTACATTGTACAGTGTTTGAATGTGATATTATTAATGGGGCAGAAGGGGGCCATTACTTAGAAATGTTTCTTTTTGGAAATAAATGTTGAGGCTGAGAAATTATATCAGTAGCACACAGGAGAGTTCTCTTATCATCTCTCCACTGCCCTGTGGTGGCACCGTGGTCCATACAGCCCCATGGATTTCCCCTGTCCGTTGTCCTGCTAAGGTCCCTTATTCTAGTCATAATCCTCCATTGCCTTGTCCATTTATTTCATTTGTGCCTGCAAAGCGTATTCTAAACCTTTGAACACTCTCCATGGCCCTGCTAGGTGACCATCTGTCTCACTCAGTCAAGGTCTTCTAACTCTCTGCTGAAAAATGACCACTTTCCCTTTGGTTTACTCTGGTCTTGCAGGGTATTGCTTTTTTTAAAAAAAAAAATTGAAGCTCAGTTACAAAGTTGTTCATGATTAGGTTTCAGTCATACAATGTCCCAACACTTGTCTGTCCACCACCAATTTCACACCACCAATGTCCTCAGTTTCCCTCCAGCCTTCCCACTCTCACCTGTTTCTATGGTAGGCTCCTCTCCTCTCCTCTCCTCTCCTCTCCTCTCCTCTCCTCTCCTCTCCTCTCCTCTCCTCTCCTCTCCTCTCCTCTCCTCTCCTCTCCTCTCCTCTCCTCTCCTCTCCTCTCCTCTCCTCTCCTCTCCTCTCCTCTCCTCTCCTCTCCTCTTTGCATTATGGTTTTCAATACAAATAGTGAAAGGTTATCAGAAGTTTACCTACATTCAACCCTCAGTTCTTGTCCAGAGTGATCATTTCTAACTATTTATTGTCATACTGGTCCCTTCTCTATTCTAACTGCTCTTTGCCCCCCACACACTTGTGGCAAGCTTCCCACCATTGACCAGTCCTCCTACCCCCTGCTTTTCCTGACTTTGGATATTAGTCTCATACTATTTTTTAAAATATCCCCTATGTGAGTGTAGTCATTCTACATCTGTCTCTCCCCTTCTGGATCATTTCACTCTGCATGATACTCTCCATGTCCATCCATTTATAAGCAAGTTTCATGACTTCATTTCTCCTAACAGCTGCATAGGGAACCACTTTAACCCTGGGTAAATACCTTCACCTTCATCATCCTCTTGTCTTGCTGCCTGAGGCATTTATTAGTGTGTTGTTTGCCTGGTGGTGATTTTTTAAATCTTCTTTTTTTAAAAAATGATATTTAGTAATGAGAATAATTCTATCAGGAAGAACTATCTGCCTCCCACCTCCCACTACTGTTTATTCAATTACTTATATCCTATGGACTCAGATTTTTTTTATTATTATTAGTGAATCACCGTGAGGTACAGTTACAGACTTACAAACTTTCATGCTTGAGTTTCAGTCATACAGTGTTTGAGCACCCATCCTTCCACCAGTGCCCATTCTTCACCACCAGTGATCCCAGTATCCCTCCCACCAGTCCCACCCCATCGCCCCCACCCCACCATGCCTCTGACTCAATGCCTCTGTTGCAAACTACAACACCCCAAAGGAAAGAGAGAACAAAAGGGAATGCCCTGCTACAGAGACTCAGGGATAGTTTTCCTATGGGTTACAATGCAATATTTGAATTCTTTTGCTGCTCAGATCATCCCAGATTTGACCAGCGGCAGCTTTCCATATTGGCTGCTCTGGAAAGGGCTGATCTTGGAGTCCAGATGTAACTGGGTGGGTTGATGTAGTTATAAGTAGGGAATTAAAGTGACAGATGGAGGAAACCAGATTGCTCACTTAGCTGTTGTTTTAGAATCTTCAGTTGCTTCATTCCTAACTGTGCAAAGGCCTTCCTGTGCTTGTCAGGAAGCCCCTCCTGGGTGACCTATATAACAAGCAGACTTATTCTCTTGTGTTTACACACCACAACAAGAAAGATGTTTTCCCAAGAAAAAAGTACAATCAAAATGATGGTGCTTTGTGGATGGTTTCTGAAATAATCTGGCAAAAGTCCCTTTAAAAGATTGCTTTGGGGATCCTTTTCCGGTTCGTGAGCATGATGTTTGGGTGTTCACACCACTGTGTGACATGTGCCTCCCCTAAGTCTTGTTTCGCATGTGGCACATTACCTATCTGAAAAAAAGAAGAAAAAAGAAAAAGTAAAAAAGAGGAAAAAAGAAAAAATGAAAAAATGAAGAAAAAAGAGTAAAAGGGAAAAAAGAAACATAATTTTTAAAAAAGGAAAGTAAAAGATTGCCGTGGGTCAGAACAACCTGCAGGCTTGCCTTGGTTCCCTCCTCTACTTGCAGACCCCCCAGTACTGCCAGGAGTAAGCCCTGAGGAAAGAGCCTTGAGCAGCACTGGGGCTTAAAAACAGACACAGATAAACAAAACCTACCTTACGTCCCCATTTCAAAGGTCTGAGAGGCTGAGACCTTTCCTGCTTATGTCCCAAACATGCCTGAGAGGCTCTACTATTCAGTTCTTAGAATTGGCTACAGTGTCCAGCTCATCCACCGCCCAGCATTAACTCATGGACCGAAAGCAGAAACTTCCCATCGAAGTAGCCCAGAGACACACAATAAAAGACCCCTCAAGACTGTGCTAAGGTGGATGTCTCTCTGGAGGCCTCCCCTGCATCCATCTGCCTGGCCAACGCTCCCTTTCAATAAACTGGCTTCACCTAAACAATCTTGCTATGCTGGTAAATTCTTCTGGGTTCCAGCGCCGCCTGCTTCTGTTTCCGTTTCTGCTGTCTCCCCAGAAGCCGTTGGTTCTTGCTGCTGTATCTTCCTAAGCTGACACCGTAGTGAAACATTCATTGGTATTCCTAGATCTCCTTTCACTTTCTACTTAAGCATCCAAGGAGGGAGGTTGGTGGGGATGTTTCTACTAGGAGAGGGCCCTTTTACGGGAAGAAAAACTTCAGTTGTTGGCTCAGGAGGCCCCTGAAAGGGGCTGCTGTTTGCAAAGGCTTGGGGGTGCCATGCTGCACTGGAGACATGAGGGGGTCTGGCTTGGGGTGATTCTGAAGTGGGGTCTAGAGAAACACATCCCTTAGCGCGCCCCGCCTCCCTCCCCCCCTTGCAGGTGCAAGGTGGGATTTACCACTTTGCCAGACAGTGGATCCCGGTGCTGTAAGTGCAGCCCTTTATAGATCTCTGTGGGGTTCTTAACCCAGCCAGACGTGTGGAGGAGGCAGCATCCACGCCTCCTGTGATTGACCAGAGGCTCCCAGGGCCTACATCCTTCCCAGTTGGGTGTGCACTGAGATGCCCCACGGAGCTTTGAGGAAACTGCCCTGTTCCTGCTCCTAGAGATTCTTCTTCTACCTTCCTTAGGTAAGAGACCTGAGCACCTGTTTGATTTATTCATTTATGTATTTGACTTTTGGGTCACACACCCGGCTGTGCTCAGGGCTTACTCCTCGTCTGTGCTCAAGGATCACTCCTGGTGGTGCATATGTGGTACCGGGAATCAAACCTGGGTTGGCTGTGTGCAAGGCAAACACCCTCTCCACTGTGCTCTATCTCGCCATAGTGTTTGATTCCCCCCCCCACACACACGCACTTTGTTTCTCAAATATAATTTACCTCCAAGGTTGAGAATCACTGTATCTAGCAGATTCTGCTTGTGATTCTGAATTCAGTGGGATGTGTTTGTTGGCTATGCTCTTCAACAATCAGATTCTGTGTTCTAAGATGCATGCAGGGGGAAATCACTAAGGATAGGGATGGACTTGGGAAAATTTCAACAAACTCAGGTAAAGTTCTCCACCCTTTGAGACTAGCTTTGTCATCTGTGTAGTAGGATTACTAAGAGTATCCATCTTATAGTTTAAAAATATTAAATGTACATGTAGAGTGTTTAGTATAAATGTTAGCATGTGGTAGAAACGAGATAATCAATTTTTTAGCCTGTAGCCTATTAGAGTTGTGGGGTTTGGATTAATCAAAACTTTGTTTCATATGGAATACTATGCAGCTATTAGAAAAGACGAAGTCATGAAATTTGCATATAAGTGGATCAACATGGAAAGTATCATGAAATGAGTCAGAAAGAAAGAGACAGACATAGAAAGATCGTATTCATATGTGGAATATAAAGTAGCATAATGGGACACTAACACCCAGGAGTAGTAGAGATAGGAACCAGGAGGTCTGCCCCAAAACTTGGAAATTGGCCTCACATGCTGGGGGAAAAGGCAGCAGAGATAGAGAAGGGAACACCTAGTAGAGAATTTTGAGAGGACCCATTCAGGTTGAAAGCTGCATACCAAAAGTAGACTATAGACTGAACATGATGGCCACTCAATACCTCTGTTGCAAACTACAACACCCAACAGGAGAGAGAACAAAAGGGAATGCCCTGCCACAGAGGCAGGTCGGGGTGGTGGGGATTGGGGTGGGGGTAATGGGAGGGATACTGGAAACATTGGTGGGGGAGAATTGGCACCGGTGGAGGGATGTAAACCAAATGCAAACATGAGAGTTCATAAGTTTGTAACTGTACCTCACGGTGATTCATTAACAAAACAAATAAAAGAAAAAAGAACTTTGTTTCAGTACTGTATCTGTGACTTCCCAATTCTGGGAATTTGTATGTATGTATGTATATGTATATATGTATATATATATATATTTGCAGTTGTTGTGGGGCCACCCCAGGCAGTTGCTAGGGAGGCTGGCATGGGATGGTGACCTGGTCCCATGCAAGCTGTATCTGTGGTCCTCAACTAACTTCCTTCCTTCCTTCCTTCCTTCCTTCCTTCCTTCCTTCCTTCCTTCCTTCCTTCCTTCCTTCCTTCCTTCCTTCCTTCCTTCCTTCCTTCCTTTCTCTCTTTCTTTCTTTCTCTCTTTCTTTCTTTCTTTCTTTCTTTCTTTCTTTCTTTCTTTCTTTCTTTCTTTCTTTCTTTCTTTCTTTCTTTCTTTCTTTCTTTCTCTCTTTCTTCCTTTCTCCCTTTCTTTCTTTCTCTTTCTTTCTTTCTTTCTTTCTTTCTTTCTTTCTTTCTTTCTTTCTTTCTTTCTTTCTTTCTTTCTTTCTTTCTTTCTTTCTTTCTTCTTCTTCTTTCTCCCTTTCTTTCTCTTTCTTTCTTTCTTTCTTTCTTTCTTTCTTTCTTTCTTTCTTTCTTTCTTTCTTTCTTTCTTTCTTTCTTTCTTTCTTTCTTTCTTTCTTTCTTTCTTTCTTTCTTTCTTTCTTCACAATGCTCCTGGCTCTGCACTCAGTAATTACTCCTGGCAGTGCTCAGGGGACCCTGTGGTATGCTGGGGGTTAAACCCCTGGCTGTCCGTGTGCAAGGCAAGCACATTACCCACTGTACTATCACTCCAGCCTTTATCAATTTCTGATTCTCAGGTCTCTTGTCTGTAAACTTCAGAATCAGTGGGTGCAGTTCCCAACATGGGAAAGTGCTTACAACAAAGAAGGTGCTCAAGAAACATTTCTCCTCACCTTGCCTGTCATTTCCTTTACATTTTTAGAGCAGTAGGAAGATATAATTTTGAAAACATCATTAACTTAGTGTGGTCATGCTACCCTAATAAAGTATTACAAATAACCTTTGTGGTGGTGACTTTGATGATTGGGAACTCATCTTTTGGCATCCATAGGAAACAGCTGTGCGCCTCAATTGTCACCAGGACTTGCAGAGTGAGAGAGGTTGATGATGATGATGATGATGATGATGATGATGATGATGATGATGATTATGGTGGTGATGCCTACCCCATCCTCTGTTTTATCAATTTACTCCTGTCCCTAGTTTACATTACATTTGACTTGTAATGACCTTGTAAATCCTCAAGCCAACAAAATGGCTGGAATTTTTTCCTTTTAACAAGTCAACCTTTGATATATGCTTCCTGGGATGTATTTTATAAGACCCATTGTCTTACAACTTTGTTGGACAATGTTCTAGAGCACAGCCCTTATTGTTTAAGTCTAGGATCTCTTAACACACCCATCCTCGAGTAACATAAGCTTTCTGGATAAGATTGTAAAAACATCCAAATGTACTTCTTCTACTTAATCATCTTTATATTTTTCTTTATCACCAATAATGAGAAAAGAGATGGTGATCACCTATGGTGAAAAAAGGGACAGCTGGTTAAAGAAGACAGAAAGTTGTGTCATAAGCTGTATTCTCAAGTTACCATACTTTGGGGAGTTCTTTAGTTGCTGGTTTTTATAGAACAGGTCATGCTTTTGTGGTATTAGATGGGGTTCAGTCTCTCTTCTTTCATTTTCCTCTCTCCCTTTAGTAGCTTACTACTTTAATTCAATCTAATGAGAATATTAAGGCATGTCCTTTTAGAGCTGATGAAAAATGTCCTTTAAGATACATTACCCAGTGCAGGAAAGATATTTTCAGTGTCTCTGGAGTGAGTTACTTGTTTGTTGCATTCCAACCTCATAGACTATTAGCTTCAGTAGACACCCACCTTAAACAGAGATTAAAATAAGTATAATATATACTTCATAGCCAATTATCTTTTTGAATTATGACATTACTTCCCCCCTCTGCCCTGTAAGTTCATTTGTGAATATGTAAAGGATTATAATTCTGTCATGCATGTTTGAATATGAAGTTTGCCTGGAATCACTTAGGGACCCATATTTTTCCTCCTCCACAATCCATTAAAAGGGAAAGGGGGAGAAATAAATCTGAATTAAACTCTAATTTTATTTGTGTCATTACAAGTCGTCCCCCTATGGTATATATTTATCTTTCATGAAAGAATCATTGCATCTAGCTTAAGTGTCTCTAGGAAACTGGAAGTAAAGTTTCACCTCAGCATTACATTTACAAGAGCCAAAATCAATATAGGACAGAGCCCGCATCTGTTGGAATGGCCACCGAAAGTTCTGAGCTCAAAGGGAGTCAGGATCAAAAAAGAATCCATGGATCTAACACATCCTTTAGCTCTTCCGTGTCTTCTGATAAACGAATTTCTAAGTGTGGGGTGCTGTCTTCCATGTTTCTGAATGTTCCACGCATGCCTTATAAGGTGCTCAGATGAAGCTTCATAAATGTGAAATGAGTGCAATTTTGTTGCCACAGGAGCTATTAGATGAAACCCTGGAGTGCTGGAAGGAGGAATAAACCCAAGAGACTCAAAGGTGGGATGAAAACAGCTGTGCAATTATTGCACATTGGGTGTAGAATTGAAAGGAGAGGCTGCATTTTCAAGTATGATCTTGGGAGGCTTTTCCAGGTAGATGCTGGGCAAGCAGTTATGGAGCTGGCTTTGAGCAGAGCTTCTCAGATTCTTGTCAACTGGCCCAGGATGCTCCCCCCTCCCTTATAAAATTAGTTAATCTTTTCCCAGTGACTGTTAAGAATGAGGTGATAGATGGACTGGTTCCCCAAGTTCTTTGCTCCTGCAGTCTCTGACATTTGCTGGTTTTGATCAATACCCAAAAATAACAAACAGCAATCTTAAAAAGGTAGACTTGCAGTCGTTCTTTGAGTAAATCAGTATGTTTTAGAGACTCCGAGGCTTCGCTCAGCTCAGCTGAGTTTGAGAACTGCTGAAGTAGAGCGCTAATGAAACACAGTTCCCCTGGGGCCAGGCCCGAGCAGGCTTCACCAGCTTTTCTGACTACAGATCTGGGTATTGTGTCCTGGAAAAGGCTGTTCTTGTTCCCTTACTCTGGTCTCTTATCTGAGGCTGTTATCTAGTCAGCAGGAAGAGTCCCATGGCTTTATTTACTTACGTTACAGGTCTTTTGAAACAAGCCATCAGAGGGATTTTTCTGTGAGGTGGAATTGTGAGTGTAACACTAGTGTCCAGACTTATTTAGATTTAGGTTGGTCACAGATTTAGGTTGGTCACTGAGAGAAAGGAAGTGTTTGGCTTTCTTTTGTGAAAGTGTTCCTACCTTTAGAGTTTGTTTCTATCCCCAAGCTTTCTTTCTGGTGATGTCCCATGATGTGTTTGCTTTTCTGCTAACAAGTTAAGATTGTCAGTTCTGGTTGGCAGGAATAATTTTTTAGTCTTTGTTTAGGGGAAGGAGGTGTGTGTGTGTGTGGAATCACTTATGATTCATTATGATTCATCTTTAAATTAGAAATCTGGTGTGCGGCACATTTTAAATTAGCACAGCCTTCCTGCCCTCAGCGTCAGGAGAAATTGGTTCCTCAACCCCTGCAGATACCAAAATCCAAGATAGTATTTGCCTATAGCCCACCCACTTCCTGCAGAATTCTTAAAATCATCTATAGTCACTTATATAATATTAAGTAAATGCTATGTAAAGCAAATGGTTATTATGATATATTGTTTAGGAAATGGCCAGAAATTGTCTGTACATATGCAATCACCTAGACTCGACTCCATAGTATGAATTGAGGGGTGGGGGGAGAGGGAGGGGCACACCCTGTGGAGCTCGGGGCTCACTCCTGGATCTGTACTCAAGGATTACTTCTGGTAAACTGCCAAGGATCGAACTTGGGTCAGCCATGTGCAAGGCATGCTCCCTACTCACTGTACTATTGCTCCAGCCCTACATGGTATGTATTTTGTTTTTGTTTTTGTTTTTGTGTCACACCTGGCGATGCACAGGGGTTACTCCTGGCTCTGCACTAAGGAATTACTCCTGGCGGTGCTCAGGGGACCATATGGGATGCTGGAATACAAACCCGGATCTGCCACATGCAAGGCAAATGCCCTAGCCTCTGTGCTATTGCTCCAGCCCCGATAGTACGTATTTTTGAATGAAGGTTGGCCAAATCCAGGGATTCGGAGAGCTGAGTGATTCCAATAAGCTTATCCAGAACCTGCACAGGAACAACAGAAGTCCTAGGAAAGGTGCCTTGGGAGTGTAACTAGAGCAGAAAGGCTGAGTGGGTGTTTTAATTCATGGGCATTCCAAATGGTCTATGCTATAAATTTAATTTTCTTTGTAGCTGTTGCAGATCTTTAGCAGCATATGCCAACTGGCATTTTTAAATAACGAGCCCATCCATTTATTTCAGTTCAATGAAAAGCTAAGTAGCATCGGAACCATGTTGCGAGGGGAATGAGCAGACTGGCTCTCCTTAAAGTTTGGTAAAAGGTGCAGATGCTGGAAAGGCATGACTGGCAGCGTATGTTTCATAAATTTAGCAAATTATTCTAAGACGTGGAGGCGGCAGACTAAAAATTATGGTATCTCAAAAGTCAGCAAGCTTTGGAGTCGAAGGGTAAAGAGCTTTTAAACATAGGTTGGAAGCTCAGTAAATGTTAGTTTCTCTGTACTTTTTTTCCCCCTGTACTGCAATGGGAAATGATAATGGTTTTCTATTGTGCTTTAAGCATCTGTGGGTGATGGCACTGCTGACTGGATGCTTTGGTGGGAAAATTAGCTCCTACAGTTCAAACCATTCAACAGATAATAAGTTGACGGAGCTATAAATATCTAGAAATAAATGAATAGAAAAATAACTTTTAAAAACAAGGCTGAGTGCTAGATGCTGTAGATGGGAAGTGCAATGCTTAGCACTGGTTCTCTTTCAAGAAGCTTCGAGATTTATCGAGGTGAAGGCTTGCTAAGTATTGCCAACTCCCCAGGAACTGCCAAAGAGGGGGGGATGCTATTGGACAGGGCGAGGGGTGTGGCTTTCCTGTCAGGGGCGAGCACCAACCTGAACCTTGGAGTCCAGCCGGATTCTGGGCAGGGCTAGAGAAGATGGGCTTTCTAGCCAGAGAATGGTGTGACCAGAGGTAAGATGGCCGTGGCAGAGTCTCCTGCTGGTATAGATCTTGTTAAAACAAAGAATCCATGTTGGGAAATGGGAACAGAACACTGAAAATTAATTTAGAGGCAGAATGAGTTGGGAACATGGTGGAATGCCTTGAAGAGGAGACAGGGGATTTAGGTTGATTTTTTTTTTAAGTCGCCATTCCTAATGTGGAAACATAATTTATGAGGGGGTCTTTGTTTGTTTGTTTGATCATATTAGGAATAAGACCCATAAGGGAGCAATTTGAGGACTTCATTTAGTCTCTGTTCTTTGGTGGGCTGGTTTGAAGGGATGAGACTTAAGGGCAGAGCAATTGCTTTGAAGTTGAAGTGGCCCTTCAGGTGTGGCATGAGGAAAGGCTGAGTGTGACCAGACATGGACAGAGAGGAAGAAAGGAATTATATTAACAGTAGAGCATGTGGAGAGATCACATAGCAGCTAGGATCCTTGCCTTTCATGCGGCTGAACTAGATTTGATACCTGGTATCCCATATAGTCCTTCAGCCCCACCAGGAGTAATTCCTGAGCTCAGAGCATCGTGGGTGTGGCAAAAAAAAAAAAAAACCAATAAAGCAACAAGTACAGAAACATCTTTGTCTTATTCTCAGTTGCACTCTCCAGAATAGGTTCTTTGGAGTTGGAGTATCATATCGCATGTGTCTAAAAACTGACCAGACACTAAGAACAAGGATGTTAGAGAGTTAAACTCATTTGGGGATTTGGACAACTACGGGTCATGCATACACAGCATGTGCAATAGTGGTGCCAAGATTTCTGTTTGATTTTAATTTTCTTTTTCCTTCCTTTCTTTTAAAATAGACTCTGTCAAGAAGAATTTCCAATCCATACCTTGAGCATACTCCTTCCCAGGTATGATTTTTTTTCTCTGTCTGGCTGCATTCTCTGAAACAAACAACTTGGTCCTGGTGTCAAATTCTCTAGTTAGAGGTATCGCCTTTGCTGTGGATCGCACTTTTCTCTTTCACTGGGAATGACACCGCTGAAGGTGTCTGAGATGTTCTGTTAATTGTGTCCTGGTTCAAGATGTTCACTAGATAGTGGGGAAAATATTACATCTCTTACATCTTCCCCATCCTTTACATGAATGCATTATCAGTACAGCAGAGATACCAAATAATATATGTATTTTCCAATTTGCTGTATTGATGGACACCCTGTATTTCAAAAGTAGTGGATATTGTATACCAAAGAATTGCCATCAAAGGGATTATTTATGATTATCTCATAGCAGACTATGCCTGTATGCCTACTAGTCAGAAAAGATGAAGGTTTTGTGTTGTAGCAAAGAATTGCTCAGGAGAGTTGCATGTTTCCGAATAGCAGGAGCCCAAGCTTTGTGAGAGTTTGGATCTTTAGGATCTTGTTCTCTGCAGTATGCCCTGCAACTAAAATGGAGCCTAAATAGCTGTTTATTCAATTTGGGGGCCTCAAAGCAGTGCTAGGAGGTGTGGGAGTCACCCCTGGTGAACTTGGCCCAGCTACTCAGGCCCTGAGGTGCTGGAGTCAGCAGGGCCACAGTTGATGGCACCTGTGGATCAAAATTTGGGGCTTCAAGCAAGCCATACAAGTGCTCCAGCCTTTTGATCTATCTCTCCACCTCTGCTTTTTTTTTTTAAAGTCTAACTCTAAACTTAACTTTATATCCCTGACTTTTAAAAATGTAATTTTTAAAAAATTAATCAATACTGGTACCATGTTAGAACTAGTACATGTCAGCTAGTCTGTACTTCTGTCATCTGACTTTTTCCAGTTTTTTAAAAAATAATTTTAGCATGTTAAAAATAAATCATTTCCGGGGCCGGAGCAATAATACAGTAGGTAGGGTGTTTGCCTTGCATGTGGCCCATGTGGGTTCAATCCCCGGCATCCCATATAGTTCCCCAAGCACCGCCAGGAGTAATTCATGAGTGCAGAGGCAGGAGTAACCCTGAGTATTGCTGGGTGTGACCCAAGAGGCAAAAAAATAGTCATTTCCTACCCATTCACTTTCCCTTCAGGTTGGTTTAGGAGATAATAATGGGAAGATTAGAGAATGGTGAGGGATGAGGAAGGATGGGGAGGAAGTATTCTCTGTCAGGTCATGCTCAGTATATTGTGGAGCTGTTCTGTGAGAGATAAGAAATAATTTGTAGGTATAAAAATAATTCACTTAGAAACAAGTAAGTGGCGATGAGCCTGCACCTCAAATAGATTTTAATTTTCACTAGTCTTGCTTATGAAGAGCGTTCATTTTCATTTAGCTTCCTTTGTTTGAAGCAGCATTGCACTGAGTGTGGAAGAACCCATCAGAGAAAGAAGGTAGGACCAAAAATAGGACATGGACTTCTCTAGGTCTAAAGAAAATACCTCTTTTATCTTCCTAGATTCAAGACTCATGTGGATGAATTAGAAGATTAAAAAAAAGAAGCTAAATGAAATTTTTATCTGCTAGATGAAATTGCCAAGTAGATAAAACCAGAATGCTTAGAATTAACTCTGAACTTTGCCTTTGAGTGAAGCTTAAAAGCAAAGCAGACAGCAGTCTCTTATCAAATTGTCATGGTGCAAGATGTTCACTAGATAGGGGGAAAAATCTTTCCCATCTTTCAAGACCTTTACATGAATGTATTATCAATATTGCAAAGTCAAAATATGTGTACATTCCAGTATGCTATATCTTGGTAGGAATAGTATCTTTTTTAAGGTGGATATTCGATCCTGAAAGCTATGGAAAAAAGATTACTTCACTGAAAGCAGTTTGTCATTTGGAGAATAGTTAATATAGCTTAATGACAGTGGACCAAGAGCAAAGAGAAAATATATACTTAGTCTGTGACTATGTAGGCTAAAATAGAAGTATTTTAAGTCTAGGGATTTGATCATGATTTTTGATGTACAATATGTTATTGACAGTTCACAGAAGGTCACGTTATTGTTTTAAATTAACAGTGACTATCTTTCCCATTTAGATTTATGGAGAGAATTCTTCCTGTGCAGGAAGAGCATTGAGGAATATTATTGTTGTCCAGGCAGCTGACCTGATAAAAGACAGAGTGAACCTCAAGGGATTTTACAGGTAACACAGTTTTCTAACACCTTTGTCAAAAATTCTCCTTGTGGAGAAAAAAATAAAAAAATGTGTTAAAATAGTAACCTCGATTGCAGAGAGATGAGCTCCATCAGTTCCGGAGGGGTCTGCTTTCTTGTTCAGGAGCCTTGGGTGGGTAGCCAGTGGAGACTTCTCCTTGAGCTTAACCCAGGACGGTGGACAGATGAATGCCAGGTGCTTAAGTGAAGGCGTGGACTACCCAGCCATAAGTGGACTGTCTGAGAGAGGCCCCACTTTCAGAGCAGTGTTACTCTACAACATTTTTATTGGGACTATACTGGGCTGGGACTCTTAGAAAATACAAGTTCTCTTCTGGAGCCTTCTCCCGGCTCCTTGAGGACTTGAGAGCTATCCATAGGAAATATTCTCATTCTCAAGGTAGGAGGGACCTGCCCTCCTTGGGGCAGCGCCAAGGCCCATTGCCATGGGAATGGTCTCTTTCTGCCATGGAGAGTGAACTCTTGTGGAGGAGTTAGAGTGAACAGCAGGTTAACACTAAGTTTTAAAATACTGCTGGCCAAATGAGTCAGAAAGAGAGGGACAGACATAGAAAGATTGCACTCATCTGTGGAATATAAAATAACATAGTGGGAGACTCACACCCAAGAGTTGTAGAGATAAGGATTAGGAGGTCTGCCCCACAGCTTGGAAACTGGCCTCACATGCTAGGGGAAAAGGCAGCCCAGATAGAGAAGGGAACATCCAGAAGAGGATATCGGAAGGACCATTCAGGTTGGAAGATGCGAGCTGAAAGTAGACTATAGACCGAACATGATGGCCACTCAATACCTCTATTGCAAACTACAACACCCAAAAGGAGAGAGAACAAAGGGGAGTGCCCTGCCACAGAGGCAGGGTGGGGTGGTCGGGGATGGGTGGGGGTGGTGAGAGGGATACTGGGATCATTGGTGGAGATGAATGGGCACTGGTGGAGGGATGGGTAAACAATCACTGTATGAGTAAAATGCAAACACAAAAGTTCTTAAGTTTGTAACTGTACATCACAGTGATTATTCAGTAATAAAAAATTTTAAAAATAAATAAATAAATAAAAATTTTTAAAAAATAAAAAAATAAAATACTGCTGACTCTAGGCTGACGCACAGTTGGAGCATATCTTCCATAGGACACTTAAAAAAATCCACATTTTCACCTTTGAATTTTGCTAAGTAAGGACGTGGGATCACACAAAGCAAAAGAAACTCTAAAAAGAGAAAAAGAAAACAATTTTCATTTGTTAACGTTCTTTTTTTTTTTCTAATAGGAATAAGATTGCTAGGCCACCATAAAGAACAGGAAGCATAAATGACAACAAAAAAGAGTCCCCAAAGTGAAGGCATTTTCCTTAACTCAACTAAAATCAACAAGTTTACTATAATAGTTTATTGGAAACTTAGTATAGTAGTCTTGTCCTTCCTACTTGCCATAGAAGGGAGAAAATGCCATCATGACCTGGATTGGCCATGGCCAACTGTCATCATGGGTTGGTTAGAGTCACCAGCTTATTAATGATTTGTGACCTCTTGTCCCTTCCATGCCAGTGACTGTCCCATGTGCCAGATTCCTTCTAATAAGGAACCTTGGCAAGAGTTTGTATTCTTTTTTAAAAAATTAATTAATTAAATTAAATTACCATGAGATACAGTTACAAAGTTTTTTAGGATTGGGTTTCAGTCATATAACCTGTCATATAACTAACACCTGTCCCTTCATCAGTGTACATTTCCCACCACCAGGGTCCCCAGTTTCCTTCCTGCCCTCTACCCCTACCCCACCTCAATGGCAGAGAGTTTGTACTCTTATTCTGCTCATGGGCCCATAGCAATGGAAGAATTACAATGAGCATCATCATCTTTTTTTTTTTTAACACAAATGCTCTTATCTGCATGGTTTTGTGAACACCTTGAAGAAAGCTTTAGGATCTGGAGAGAGCTTGGAGAACACGTGCTTTGTGTGCTGGAAACTTATGCTATCCCCAGTACCAAATGGTCCCCTGAGTGGAAAGACCCACTTCCGCCAGGCGCCTCTGGGTGTGGCAAAAAAAAAAAAGGGAAAAATTTTACAATCATTCTCATCCTCTCATAAAGAATTCACAGTGCAGGGGTTGAAAAACCTTAGCTTAGAACCTAGGCCTACTTCCTAGACCAGAAATCAGGAAGAGGGACTGTGGTGATGGTTGGACTAATTCATGCAGAGCGTTATAAGAAGTAGGTGATGGTATGAAGTTTAAACATACCCACCTTTGAGTTGTGTGCTGAAAATGGATAAAGGGCCAAACATGATGGCCTTTCATTATCTGTACTGAAAATCATAATGCCCATAAGTGGAGAGAAAGACGATGATTGTCTACCATAGAGGCAGAGGGAGGGTGCGACGGGGGCAGGGGAGGTTGGAGCGAGGGATACTGGGGACATTGGTGGTGGAAAATGTACACTGGTGGAGGGGTGGGTGTTTGATCATTGTATGACTGGAACTCAAACATGAAAGCTTTGTAACAGTAGTTCTCAGTGATTCAAATAAAATAAAATAAAATAAACATACCCACCTTCCCCCTTCACCAAAAATAACATGCATCTTTTAAAATTAAAACAGTGTATATGTGTGTGCATGTATGTGTGTGTGTATGTATGTGTCTGTGTGTATTCACACATATCTAAAATCTTTGGGGTTTTGATGTGAGCAAACACTTAGTATTTTTTTCAGCCACCACCTAAGGTCATGTGTAACATCTGTCATTATTCTCAATTTTATTTATGTGTTTTCTTTGGTTACAAGTTGAAAAAAAGATATGGGAACTTGATGTGTATTAATCAGGTTCCTGGAAAAGAATTTATATTTTTACAGACTTATAAACTTTTGTGATTACGTTTCAGTCATACAATGGTCAAGAACCCATCCCTCTACCAGTGCCCATTCTCCACCACCAATGTTCCCAGTTTCCCTCCTGCCACCCCCACCCTTTCCCACCTCCTGCCTCTATGACAGGCACATTCCCTCTTAGTCTCCCTCTCCTTTTGGGTGTTATCGTTTGCAATACAGGTACTAAACAGCCATCATGTTATAAAGGATTTGGTAGATGAAATTAAAAGCTCAGTGGGTGCCCTCAACAGTAGAATGACAACAGCCAAAGAATCTTTTATCCAGGTTAGAACTTGTTTAGAATATAGTGGGACAGAAAGAAGCCAGGATACATTTTGCTATCTTATACACCCCCGGACCAGGTCAGGATCTTCTTTCTTTTTCTTTTTCTTTTTTTTTTTCTAGGGGAGAGAGGAGCACACCCAACAATGCTCAAGGTTCACTCTTGGCTTTGTTCTCAGGGATCACTCTTGGAGGAGCTTTCGGGGACCATATGTGGTGCTGGGGATTGAACTTGGGTCAGCCACTTACAAGTCAAGTGCATTACCCACTGTACTATCTCTCCAGCTCCTCTTATTTTTTAAAAATAAGAGTCAGGGCTGGAGAGTTAGAGCAGGAGGAGTTAAGGCACTTGCCTCACATGCAACCAGCCCAGGTTCATTTTCTGACACTACATGTGATCTCCCAAATCCCACCATAAGTCATCTCTGAGCACAGACCTAGGAGTAAGCCCTGAGCACAGCCAGCTGTGGCTCCCAAACCAAGATAATTAATGAAAATAATGAGGGTGAATTAATGTTCTGGATTCTAAGACAAACTGCTGATATTGATAGTTCCCCAGGCATCGCCAGGAGTAAGACCTGAGCATTACTTTGTGTCACCCTAAACCCCAAAAGCAAGCAAACAAAAACTAAAAAAAAAAAAAAAACAGGGTCTGAAAGGATAGCACAGCAGGTAGGGCATTTGTCTTGCTTGCGGCTGATCTGGGATTGATTTCCACCATCCCATATGGTCCCCCGAGCACCACCAGGAGTAACCCTGAGCATCACTGGGTGTGACCCAAAATGCAAAAAAGAAAAAAACAAAAAAAACCCAAAAAACAAAACAAAACAAAAAACTTAAAAAAATAACAAAGTGTTGACATGATTGCCTGGTGTACCATTTCCATTTGGTAGCAAATGGAGGTCAGGTATTTCTTTTGTCTAACAAAAGAAAAACTAGTGGCAAAACTTTGATATGTCTTCTTTGCCTATGGCACGATAGAAAAAGAAAACTCATACTAGTTTCTGAGACTTCAAATAAGTACATAAACACCCCCAGCCTATTTTTATCTGATAGTTGGGTTCTGTCTGCACTCCCACAAATTAATTACTAAAAATCTCACTGGAGACAAGTGGAGCCAAGAGAAACCAAATTTTGAGCTCCAGACATTGTTCAAATTAATGTATTATTATCGCAAACACTATGGCCTTGTTCCCAATCACCTTCATATCACAATGTTCCTACCTAGTTCTGTGTCTGTCAGTAGAGCGACATGTACTTGGAACAGTTTCTGGCTTCAGTGCAAGACTGAAAATTCACTGGGGGTAAGAACTGCTGTCAGTATCCACATTGCTCTCTTCCCACCATTTCTTCCCCACTGTTCTCACCTAAACCCTGGGGATTTAGGCATTTTAACTAGATTGCTGTAGACTAGTGTGATAGCACAGCAGGTAGGGCGTTTGCCTTGCACGCAGCCGACCCGGGTTCGATTCCTCCATCCTCCTTGGAGAGCCCAGCAAGCTATCGAGAGTATCTCGCCTGCACGGCAGTGCCTGGCAAGCTACCCATGGTATATTTGATATGCCAAAAACAGTAACAACAAGTCTCACAATAGAGATGTTACTGGTGCAAATCGATGAACAATGGGGACAACAGTGCTACAGTGCTACAGTTGTAGACCTGGTGAGCAAGTTGGGGAGTAAGTGTGGAAATGCAAAGGCAGTTCACTTCGTGTATTTGCCTTGGTGCTGTTAGTGACCAACTTTGTTATAAAACCTCTACTGATGGTTTCCCTTGGTGCAGACAGATTGTTGAAATGAATTTGAAAATAAATCTTGATGAATTGGGGGTGGGGTTTGGATCCAGCACTTCAGAGAGAGTAGCTTATTTCGGAAAGATGACGGCTTTCTTATGAACTTAGTTTGCTAGTGTAATACAGAATTTGAGCAAATGGCTTCACTCCCTACTCACTCACCTCATACCCCATCCAAACTGAGCAAATCCTTCTCTATAAGAAAGTAGAGGTGGGAGACTGGGGATATGTGATCACCAGCATTGCCAAGGGGCCAGGTAGGAATGATACTCACCCAACCATGATGGATCAGATACTGTCTTCACCAGATTCTCACCCCCTCCCCACCATGCCTCAGCACAGCTTTGAGAAGCTCTGGTGAGAGACTTCTTCCTCCTCACCTGCAAACAACAGACATGCTCATCCTTCTAGCGATTAGGTTGGTTTGCCATTTGACACTTTAATTTGTTTAGTAAACATTTGGTTTTGCCCTGTTATAGGTGGTGTCAAACACAGAATGAGGCTGAGAAGCTGTATTGTTTTGAGAATAAGGATTAAGATGATACAGTGTTCAATCTGTGCTTTATAAATGCCTGATGAGCCCAAGGATGCTGGCTAATTGACAGAGGTGTTGAGGAATTAATTAACACTTTGAGCCTTTAACATGAAAGGTGTCCTATAGAATTAGAAGTTAATATTGACTGTTGACTCTAATTGCCTGTTTTGTTGTGATGTGTTTTCTCATTTTGTTTCAAAAACTATCCATTTATTTGACTGTTAATCTTTCTAATGTTCTTCTGCCAACCTGCCCCTGAGCATGTTTGCTATTGGCTTAACTGACAACATCTCTTCATATAGTGACACTTTACCAAAAAACATAAATAAAAGGGGCACCTTTTTCAAAGCCTAGAATATTTGATTAAAATATCTCAGCATAACAGTTTGCTACCTTATTTTTTCCTGCACTCTAGAAAATGTAACCCCTCATAGCATTTTTTCTTACTTTTATTTGTGGCAGGGCTAATCACAAAAGGTAGCAAGTGAGCGATATTTTTCTATTTTGGATATGCACATACATTGAGCATCTTTTGATGCCAGAGTACCAAATACAAAATAAAGAGAACCACTTCTGGGCTCAGTGGACTACAATGGAGGGATAAGAAGAGATTAGTCAAAGAGACCAGATCAAAAATCTGTGAATGGCTAAGCCAGATTTTATGTTTGAGCCACCATCAATTTGAGATACTTAGCACCTTATCAAGGCAGAGGCATTATCTTTGCTTAAAAGGCTGATAAGTTTATTCCTTCATTTTTTCAAATATTATTTTGTGAATGCACTGAACAGCATGAAGTGTTCCAATTGTTTAAAGTCCTTGATCTTCTAGATCATTTTCAAGTGAGAAAACTAGATGTTATTCATCTGTAAGAATGTTTAATTATTAAACATGAGGTGATTTGAAGAGCAAATACAATAGAATTTGACTAAGCTTCTGCAAGGAAGTGATATTTGAGCAAAAATGTGAAAAATAGTAAATGCCATTATCCTTGAGTCACTTAAAAAGCAAGCATGTGAAAGAGTGGTGTAAAATTTATTTTCTTCCAGCTAGTGAGGGCCAATACTTACTGTGAACGGTTTAACCTCTGTCCAGGAGAAGCTGCGTTGGGTGTGAACTGGTGGACTGGCTTCTAGAACATTGTCCATTTGTCCAGTGCAGATCTATGGCCATTGGAGTGTGGCAGCTCCTTCTGGATATGGGGATCATGTCATCAGGTGAGTGCTGTATGCTTGAAGGCACAGATTCATTATTTTACCAAGCTACCAGACTACATGCACTTGCTTTTTTGAAGGATATTGTCATCTGGGTGGAAATAAATATTTCAGGCAAACATCTGAATTCTCTCTTATTTTATAAATAAGTGACAATGTATCTTTCAGTATTTCTCTCACACATTTTAGAAAATCAATAAGGTACTTGCTAACTCTTAAATAAGTGCCTGTAAGAGTCATTCCCTTATTCCCTCCCTTCTTTACTCAAAATACAACTCAAAATTAAGAAAACAAAAGATTTTTTAATCCTTTGTTCGAGGTGGAAGATGTGTCCAAGAAGTGCTCAAGGGAGCTGGGACCATGTCCTGTGATTCTTGGCCGCCTATCTGGTCCAGTGGTTTGGTTCATAGGCCCAAGAATGTGGTGTTGCCCAGGGGACAGCCACAGCCACATCTGGTGGTGCTTGGGGGACTGTGTGGTGCTAAGACAAAACCTGGGATGGGTGCACACCTGGATCTGCTGGATCCCTGTACTAGTTTTTTTTTTTTTTTTTTAAAGAGCGGACATCTGAAGATGCTGTAAATAGGTGATTTATTGCGCAGTACTTGGAATAATCAGAAGCTGATTTTATGAGTAGAATGTGTATGCCATTTTAATTGGCTAAGTAATCATGAACAGTTAGAGACATGACCTGTGAAAATGAGCTGTTTAAGAAGAACAGAAAATAGATATTAACTAGAAGCTAAAATAGATGGTGGATGGCTCTGTTTTTAGCTGGGAGGGAATTGAAGGATTAGAAGTTAAGCCATGCCATCTGTATTTTATTTTGTTGGGCCACTCAGGTGCTTGGTGGGTTACCATAAAGGTCTCTTTTCTTTTTTGTTTTGGGAGGGGGAGCAGGAGAGGGTGGAGATGAGACCTCCCAAGAAGGTCTCAGGCAAGGGGGGGAGTGGGAGTTCCCAGTGATGCTTGATCTGTTGGGCCAACTGCTTGAATGCTCAGGCCGGAGGATGCAGACCCCCAGGATCACCTCAGCAGTGCTGGTGGGAGAGTGTGTGGTTTCCTCCTGCGCCTTACCCTGACAGTGCTCAAAGGGTCATGTGGTTCCAGAAGTTGAACTGGGGTTGCTCTGGCCGTGAAGAGCATGTGCTCCTGAATGCAGGAGTGCTCCCCCACCCCCAAAGGCCTTCTTTTCTATATTTCATAAATATTGAGGGTCAGAGAGCATAATGAGATGCAGAAACTCAGACTCCAAGTGTGAGAGAGTGGTACTGATGGGTTGTGGGTATGAACTTAGGGAGTCAATGAAACCTTGCACCTGATACTCTTTATTTAGCAAATTTTCTAACTACCCTTGAATAATGTTATTTATTTGCTTGTCTGGATTTTCATTAGCAAACTGTTTTGTCTTAAAGTCTCCAGTTCTTGATTTCTTTAGGACAGCAGTCCCTATTGGCAGTATTGATATCTGTGGCTGGGTGATTCATTTGTAGATCTATCCTGTGTTCTATACAATTTTTTCCAGCATCCCCATACACTCCTCGAATGCCACTAGTACCCCGTAGTTGTTATTACCAGAAATGTCTACAGATATTGGCAAATGTGCCCCCCCCAGGGGCAGGGGGTGGGGGGCACATTTGCTTCTGGTTGAAAACTACTGACACAAAACCACTTGACATCATATATCTGTGCATGCACCACAAAATTAATGAGATGCATTATCTTGCTTCAGACCACTACATTTTTTTCCCTCCATTTTCTTTGAAAGGCTATTGATTTCATCTATCCTCAATGCAGACAAATTATAAAATAAATGTGAATATACTGGGAAAAGCTTCAAGTAATAAAAACAGATTGGTCAGTAAATCCTTTTTTAATTCAATGGGAATGTGAACATGAATGGGCTGAGAGTGTATCGTTATAGTCCTAGCCTAGGCTTCTCCCTAATAATTGATGAGATTTTCAACTCACTATTAGGTTTTTGATTTTCTAAATAATGCACTTTCAAAAGCTGACACCCATCTCTTTTGTTTCCCTCAGTGGACCAGCACTTATACTTTCAAGACACCTATGTTTTCTATCAGTTTTCATCCGATGAATGCAGCTATTTGTACTGTGAATTTGAGCGAGAAGAGGAATGGCAGAATGGTGTCAAACTCTTACTGCAACTTGTGCCTCTCATCCCTGCTAGACCTGGCATCTGTGAACTGTAAGTAGTTGATCTTTTGTTTTGTTGCTTGATTATCCTCACTTGGAGAATATTTAGTGCAGCTCAGGACTGTCTTCTGCTCTTGAAGATCACCTTCACCCATAAAAAGGCAGTTACTCTATTCCCATTTCTCAGATTCACGTTCAGGAAGACAAAAACCAATTGTTGAAAATTAACTCCCACTAATAAATGGACACATTAAGATGCAGATCCCAGAAGTCTGTGTCTCACCAGCTGCTTCTAATTTAATTCTGCTCTATAAGTAGAGGGTGTAAATTTGGAGTAGACTTGGTTGGGCTGAAATTGGATAAAATCATAACTCATATCGTATCCACCATCCAAGTCGTGACTCCCCTAAGAAAGAGCTCAAGAGAAATTTCTGAAAATAATCTAGAAGCAACATTTGGCAAATTAAAATACGTGAATCATTATCACATGAAGATACTGAATCACCATATGATTAAAATGAATTAAAATTAATTCATCAGAACGTCTGGGAACAGAACTTGAGTCATGCTATGGCAATTCTGACGTGCCTTTGTTAATCCATAGCATTAAGGAAAGGTTTATTTCAGCACAAGGAATGGCAGATTCAGATTTCAGTTGTTAGTTTTTACACATTCAGTTGTCAGAATATGTTCCCATACTGTGACTGAGTTCTGTAAGATTCCCAGCACTAATGTAACTCATAGATAAGAAATGAAGCTCCTGATGCAGTACCTACAAACATAACAATGATAAGTTACTCTATTTTGCTTTAAAATGACAAATGGGGGGTGGCTAGAGTAATAGTGCAGCAGGTAGAGCGTTTGCCTTGCACTCGGCCAACCCGGGTTCTATTCCCAGCATCCCATATGGTCCCCCGAGCACCGCCAGGAGTAACTCCTGAGTGCAGAGCCAGGAGTAACCCCTGTGCATCACCAGGTGTGACCCAAAAAGCAAAATGAGTTTTTTTTTAAAATGACAGTGGATACTGGCTTTTAGAAGGGGCCAGAGAGATAGTACAGAAGATAAGGTGCTTGCCTTTGCACACAGCAGACCAGGGTTCACTCTCTGGTACCCCAAATGGTCTCCTGAGCCCACCAGGAATGATTCTTGAGTGTAGTACCAGCACTTTGCCTGAGCACTGCCAGAGCTTACCCCCCTCCCAAACAAAAAACAAACAAACATAAAAACCCTGACTACTTGAAAAGAAATATCAGAATATTAGTGAAATGCTTTATTAAAAGATTTGGTTGTAGACGACACATTGTATATCAGGAACTATGCTAAATGTCCTTTTGTCTACTATTTCATCTTCAGATGAGTTCCTTAGTAGTACTACTATTACCCTTATTTTAGAAGCAAGGAAACTGAGGCAGAGGTGAGGTAACATGGCACAGCAGTGAATGGGGTGTGAGAGTGTGAATCTGTATCTGTCTCTAAAACCCATGCTTTTAATACCTGCTAAATATTCCTCAGAGTTCCGGGGGTCAATCTAGCTTTCCCTCTGAGATGCAATAAGCAGAAACTATATAAAAATTGTTAGATTGGGCTGGAGAGATCTCTCAACCGGCTGAAGTGCCTGCTTAGCAAGCGGGTGGCCTGGGTTCAGTCCTTGGCATTGTATGGTCCCCCAAGTACCAGTGGATACGCACAAACACAGAAACAGAAAGGATTCACTCTGAAAAGGCTATGCATTTATTACCTCAACCATTGTTCATGGAAGTCTTCACAATGACAAAGCAAAACTTCTGAAATAATTCATCTTTCAACCAGCCTAAATTTAAAACATTTTCTTGTAGTGGACAGTGCTTTTAATGCAAGTCAGAAGTTTCCAGAGAAAAGTGATAGGTCAGTTCGATGTAAATTGAGCAAGATTTCTTTGTCTCTCTTTTTTAAAAAAATAATTTAAAAAGTTATTAAAGCACTATGGTTTATAAGTTATTCATATTTGGACTTTAGACAGCACCGGTCCCCCCACCAGTATCTTCTTCCTTCCACCGGAGCACCCAGGCTCCCTCCCCCCAGCTCCTAGCCCCCCACCCCCAGGCTGCCACCCTGACAGGTACCAACAACCAAAATTTATAAAGTTTGGTGTTGAAGTTTGGTGTCTGGGTCTCTTGTTTTCAGTTCTAAATATCCAAACACATTCCGCTTTGATGCACAGTCAATTCTTGTCTCATGCCAGTGTGTTCTGAGCTTTTCTCTGACTCTTTTCTGTCTAGTCAATTGTACCCACCCCTCAAGGGGGAGCTCCAGTCCTATCGAGGCTGAAACACTATCCCAGTGGCAACTGTCCATATTAGTCTTGCATTTCTCCTTGTTTATACATTTTGATCCTTGTGTGTCCATCTTCCTTCATCCTAGGTTAATCTCTCGTTCTTGTTCATTCCATAAAATAAAGCTTTCTTACGTCATAGCAGCTTATCTGTTCCTAGCTGAAAACCCAGTTCTGTGGCCCTTTGAAAAAAACTCAGTGTTTGATGGCTATTAAAGTCTGGTTCACCAGACAAAAGGCCATATGGCTCTCCATTTGGCCCTTTTAATTTGCCATCCTTTTTTCTAAATCACTTTAAGATAACTAGAGTAAGCCACTTAATATCTCAATGAAAACACAACTCCATTCTCCCTAGGTGCATTTTAAAAAAGAACAAAGGGAAGCAAACTTTTTTATTTCATCTAAAGAAAAGAATAAACAGGAAGCATTAGCTAGAGCTGCTGCAGATTTCTAGGCTGATCTGAAGTAACAAAACTTTTATTCTGTACCAGGTAACTGTTTTTTCAAAATTGAATAGAACATTGTCAAGATGGTTTGTCAGGGTGATCTCAGGGCGGTGGGCTGGGGATGAGGGGACACTAACAGTCACTGCACCTCTTTTCAAACTGAAAACCAAAGCATATCATTCAGATGGACCTTTCTGTACCTTCTTTGGGGGTTGGAGGCTGCAGCAATTAGGAATGTTGAAGAAGCAGTGAAAGGCAGGCTCTCCATTCCCTCGGGACAGTGAGACCTCTTCTGCTTCTGACTCTGCCTCAGTGTAATGCAGGCTGTGAGAAAGCTTTGCGCCTTCCGTTTAGTGCATTTTGGCAACTGCCAGTGTGCTGCAGTGGAATTGGGAGGGTTCTGAAGAGGCTGCATCTGGTGTAAAGCGCTCAGCTCCTCCTTTCTGGGCAGTTAACCGGGACATGGTTCATTCGAGTTGTGGGGAGGATGACCGATCTCGAATCCACACTGTCTGTACTCAGACGCGTAGAGAAGAGGGGAGCTTCTGTGTTTTTCTCTAAGTGACCTATTGTGTGTGCGCTTGTTTTTCTGGGAAGTGGATGGGAAGGAGTTTGGGAACCTCTGCTATAGATAAAGAAGCAGATGGGCCCTTGAGGTAGGTGGCACAGTGCAGCAACGGAAATTGGACGATGCCTGGTATGTCGAGGCAGCGTAAAGCAATGTGAAGTAGCTGCAGCAGTGGGCACAGCCAGCGGAATTCAGATATTATGAGGTGGGGTGCCAAGGTTCACATGGGCACCAGGGCATCTGCCAAGCCATTGCAGCCAAGGCATAGCATTATCTTCAAATGGAATAAAGAGAGTAGCTTATCTGAACATAGAAGCTACTGATATAAATAAAATGTTGTTTACTGACATAAATCAATTCCAGGTGGGTTTTGTTTTTTTAACCTGGATTTGTAACAGAATTTTTGTTCTTCTTTTGCTCAGTCATGTGCAGTGTGTATGGGTTCATGATCTGTTCTGTGGTAAAACAGTCCTCCATACTTGAGAAAATGTGGAACAGCGGGCATGGACACTTTACCCACGTTCCCTTGGTAGTGACAACAATAATCCAAACAATAATAGCAACACTTGCCTACCACATACAAGGTGCTGTTCTGAGCATTTGACACATAATGACAGTATAATAAGTACACTTGCAGGAATCCAACTCTCTCTTGCCACGTCCCCCTCAAGTCTGCCAACTTCCCCCCAAGTCTGGAATTGGATTTTTTGCTACCTTTGAAAAGGTAGTCTCATAAAGTTGCAATCATCTGGAACCTATAGGACTAACGCGATATTTAGCAATACTTGCATCTCAGATATACACCATGAAAGGGTGCACTAAATTATGATTGTAGTTGTGCAGCAAAATAGCTTAAAAGCAAGCAATTGTTTAGTATTCATTTATGCTTGACATTCCCGTCCAAGACGGTTGTCACCTGCACTAACACACTTGCAGTCCAGCAGAGCTGACAGGGTCGGTTTGATTCCAAGTTTTAGGGCCTGAGTATGTCCAGAACCTATCTGGCTGGGGTTGTGCACTTTCGAGGAGAGGTAGGCATCAGGGTTCCCCTGATACTTGGCTACTCTGTTATAGAATGTTCAATGATGGTCTATGTACTCATCGTTCTGGTCTTCACAGTTGAGGGAATGGAGGCAAGGCAGGTTGTTATATAATTTGCCAAGGGATCAGCTTCTTCCATGTTCCGTGGCAGTTTTGTATCAAAGGCAGAAAGCTTGGCCGAGAGTCTGATTCAGTTATTGGGGTGGAGAGCTGAAAGGGGAATATTAGAATTTTTTTTGTGAAGTACTAAAGGTGATGCTCATATACAGTAAGATGAGGTCGACTGTTCTAGAAAGTGAACCAGGCCAGAGAGATAGTACAGCAGGTAAGATGCTTACACTGCACATGGTTGACCCTGCTTTGATCCCCAGCACCCCATATGAATTCCTTAAGCACAGCCAGGAATAATCCCTTGCACCAAGCCAGAAGCAAACCTTGAACATACTGGATGTGGCCCCAAACCCAATAAATTAATAAGTTAATAAAGAGAACCTTTCAGGATGAACTCTGTTAAGTGACAGGAAATATGAAGGGTAATTAAATCAGACCCTTAAAATATTAGTTCTTAAATAGGATTAATATTAAATCAGTTTTAAAATATTGTTAAACAAAGTCAGGCTAACAACAAAGCCAGGTTAATATTATCCCTAAAGAGTTTATTGAGGATGTTGTTATTGTCACTTAACTGGTACTTTAAATTCCATAAATTTAGCCTCATGATTATTTTAATCAGGAAATAATTTCTTTGGTAATTGGATTTACTCCTCCTCCCAATCATTAGGTAAGGAAAAAGGGCAAGGAGCAGAGGACCAGGGAAAAGACAACCACTTGAAACCAACACTCCACTAAAATAATTTAATTATTCACTAGGCATTTACCGGCCATCAGGTTTGTTTAAAGAGCTCTGCCTGGCCCTGTGATCTTCTTCAAGAGCTCTCCTCAGGCAAGCATTATTATGCCAAGGTTCAGATAAAGGAAAAATATATACATGCAATAAAAATAACAAATATGAGTAAATGGAATCCAGCAATATAATAAAATATCATCATGGGTTTAACAAGAAGAGCGTATAATTCACCTTTTTTGTTTTGAAAAGCAATAACTCCATAGATGCAGGAAAGCACTTATAAAAATTTGATAACCTTTCATAATTAAAAAAAATCTGAAAACTAGGAATAACAAAGGGAATTCCTTAATTTGATATAACTTAACATAAAACCTAAGGTTTTCATCATACTTAATTATGAAGGACTGCTTTCTTGCTAAGATGGGGATAAAGATAATTTTATCTTCATCACTTTTCCTCAACACTACCAATATCACACTGTCACTGTCATCACTGTCATCCCGTTGCTCAACGATTTGCTCGAGCAGGCACCAGTAATGTCTCCATTGTGAGACTTGTTGTTACTGTCTTGGGATATCGAATATGCCACGGGTAGCTTGCCAGGCTCTGCCATGAGGGCGGGATACTCTCGGTAGCTTGCTGGGCTCTCAGAGGGATGGAGGAATCTGCATGCAAGGCAAACGCCCTACCTGCTGTTCTATCGCTCCAGTCCATATCTCTTTGTAGATTACATAATTATATGCTTAGAAAGTCAGAAAAAAATATACCCCCATAAAATCCTTTTAGAAATAATGAGTGAATTTATTGAGGTTATAGGGGATAAAGTCAATGTATAAAATTTAATTCTATTTCTTGGACTAACACCAAAAAAGGAAAAAGAAACTAAACTATGAAATGTGTAAATATAAATCTAAGAAATTGTGGGTGAAGTTACATGCCAAAAACATATTTTTGTTCTTGTTTTTGGCCACACCCAGCAAAGCTCATGGGTTACTCCTCGCTCTGTGCTTAGGAATTATTCCTCATGGTGCACAGGAACCTTGTAGGATGCTGATAATTGAACCCAGGTGGGTTGCATGCAAGACAAAATGTCCTACATTCTGTACTATTGCTCCAGCCCCCCTGAGAAACTTTTAAAAGTATAGCTTTGCCAAAGTTAAGGGGCTAGTAGGTACTCAAGTGGGTAGGGCCCATGCATTCACCCAAGTTTGATTCCTGGCACCACAAAGTCCCTTGAGCATCTCTGGGTGAAGCCCTGGAGCCCCCAGCACAGCCAGGTGGCCGCAGTATCCCCAGCACCACAACCTGAGCAGCATTGAATTAACCCCCAGCCTAACAGGCTGAGTTTCAACAGTGCTCCCCTCCTCGCCTCTCCTCCACCCCCATCTCTCATCCCCCTCCAAAGTGAAACCATGCAAATGGAAAATCTATCCATGATCATAGATTGTTAAGATGTCATGTTTCCGTATCATGCTGACCTATCTTTGTTTAATGGCAGCCTTTTGATTTGTTGGTCTCATATTACCTACATAACAATGAAACCTACCTTGGGAAACAATTGACTTCTAATCAAGAGGCTATCCCAGAGCTCTGGCCTCAGATTTCTGTTCTTTCCTGCTCTCTAGATGTGGTCTCATCCAAAACATGGATTGAATATCGACTTCACAGTGAGAACTCGAGTTCTTATCTCTCCTCTGCACACTATAATAAATAGTACCATCACCACCTACTGCTGTGCCCTTTATTCTCCTGTTTGGCGTTTCCCTTCCTTCCAGGCATACATAAGCAACCTGAGAAATTCACTGGGCCTTGCTTTCTGGAAAAGTGCTGGGTTTACACCTTCTAACTGGGGACCTCAGCCCCAGTTACCCTTCCGATGTCCCATCGCTGTCCTTTGTACTCCAGACACTTCCTAATTAGATTCTCATTGTATGACCTTTGGAGGTCATACTGAATAAACAAACCTTTCTTATTAGAGCTTGCATGATGAGACAGAGCCTAAGTTTTGTATTATAATCTTAGGCAAAGAAAAATTTCCATTTATTATCATAACATGATAAAATGCTATGAAGTCTGTTGATCTTAGGGTTTGCTACTTGTCTCCCTCTCTCTCAAGGAAGCATTGTGTCTTCTGAAATTTCCATTGTTTTACTGACTAGGCTTAGTCCAGTTGTAAGCAAAGTGCTTGTCTTTACTAGAGCACTTCAAAATACAAGATTGGCATAGGAATTTTAACAAAATTTGAACTCTAAGGCCTAGTAGAATGAACATTTAGAATCTAGCAATTTAAATATCAAGCCATCCTCAAAATTTCCACATAAAATATAAGATACTAGGAATAACTCATTTTATTCCATTTTAAAAGAATAAATTGTTCCATATCATTAATGAAACATATCACAGTCACAATTTATTATTGTTTGAAACATTTCCTTAATAACAGAAGTAGAAGTCTGAAGCTCTGAAAAAATTGCATTCCCTTGGGAAAAACGTGAATAGTATTTATATTTTATGATATCAGAGATTATAAGAAAAGTCCAATATTTTCTTCACTCATTCCATTTCTTTTCTACCATAGAGATTTACTCTGCTAAGCAAAATAAACATATGTATGTTTATACAACTTGTAAATACAGAATATATTTGTTATGGGAGGATATAGATGGAACAATAATTAGGCGTTAGCTGTGATACATTTTTAAAAACAAACAAATTACCTCTTTACTGTTAAGTCAATTTTGGATGTGGTTAAAATTGAGCCCATGTTCCTTGAGGAACATTCTCTTTTGTGTTGACTAGCACTTGGCTGCTAATGATTACTTGGGTGGGGTGGGGGTGAGATCTAAGCTTGGAAAAAGACATTCTCTGAAGAGCTTTTCTTGTTTGACAGTCATCAAGTAAGGGAATGACATTGGTTGACCCACACAAGGTAATCAGGCATTGTCTGTGGCCCTGGTTCATTCCTTCTCAGCTAGGTGGAGGAATAACCTCACTAACCCTTTCTTCTGCTCAAGACTCATTCTTCTTTCTGGTCTATGAGTTCTGCCTCTCCGAAGAGTCTTGCTACTTATATGTTCTGGGTCTCTCACTCTCCATTGACCATTTTCCTTCAGCAAACAGATAGTTCTTTCGATCATCAGAGGAATTATATTTTCTTCTAGGTATTTATTCATCAGTTTTTGTTTCTACCCAAATTTCAACACCCTTAGCACAAAACCAAAACACTTTGATGGGTGGTGGGCGGCCAGAAGGGGTTGATGCTTGAGCCACTCCTGGCAGGGCTTGGGGGACCATTTTGTGGTGCTGAAGATTAAACTGAGGTCTGCTGGGTACAATATAAGAGCTTTACCTGATGTGCTAATTTCATGGCCTCATAACCAGCACACTCTTAACAGTAGCAGGGAGTGTGCAAACTGCTTTGACCTTGGGTTCATCTCTAGTTTTTTCTCTTTGTAGTCCACCACTTCCTGGGTTTTGCAGTGCCACTTATCAGAACCACATTTCAGATATTGCTTCTCCCAGGATACCTCTGACAATCACAGATCAGCCTAAGTGACTCTCACTTATGTTGACAGGGATTCTTAAAGATAGATTTTTTTTTTAACCCTGCTGGATGTTAGGATTTTTCTCTATCTCCTGTGTGTCACGGGACCATGTTTGGAAGATTCCTGTAGAGTTTGTTTGGGTTCTGGTTTATTCCATGCCCTAGAATTTCATCTGCCTCTAGAAGGAGCCATCTGAGGTTTGTCCAAAAAAATCTGTTTCCTCAAGCCTTCCAAACCAAACAGTCCAGATCCGGTCAGCATCAGCTTGGCTGTGTAAATGTGGGGGAATATATGTGTCAGGGGTAATAGCAGAAGGTGGTGGGTTCCCCCAAGAACATGTCTTAACTTTACAAGTTCTGATGTGAAAAACACTATGTTCTCTACTTTGGGTAGGTTTCAATCTGGAGGATCTACTGAAGGTGGAGGTTGATGTGCTGTGTGATTTGAAAGAAATATACACAGGCTCTGTTAAATAAAAGGTGGTTATGAACACATTTCCTATTTGCTCTGTCCATAACATTTGTATGGCTATTCTCAGCACAGTGCCTGCCCATACGTGCCTGGAAGGACATGAATGACATCTTTGCTAACTGGCATGTGCCACTTAGGATAATGTCCACCTCTTAAATATCTTGATTTCCAAGACATCTTGATGCATTTCACACAGTTTCCTCTGAAAACAGTGTGGTTGTGACTCTTGCAGCCTATTCATTATTGAGACATAGATAGAATGTGCGAGTTCTGAAAGTATTATCACTGTGCAAATGTAAAGTGATTTCATTTAATAAAATTTTTGAGGGGAAAAATGCTCCTAGTCTTCCACCATGGAAAATTAGGCAACCTCTTCTCCTGGGAAGGAAGTAGAGCTTTTTCTAACTTCAAAATGGTATTGGTTGTTCTTGGCTCTTGAGACACAAATGTTTTCATCCTACCCTGATTTAGAGTGTAGATGATCTCACTTGGTGAGCTTTATTTAAAAAAAAAAAAGGAATAATCTCAGACCTATTCTACCAGTTCTTTTGAAGGAATGCTAACAGTGAATATTGAGAACCCCTGCAGGGATACCAGTTAAATTCAAGTTGCTAGCGATTATACTAGACCTGACTGGCGAAAAAGTTTCCATTGCTCAGATCATGGTTCCAGAGTTCTGTGTCTGAAGACTTGTTATTGAAATTTAACACCACATGACTGTTCCACCTTCTCTGAGCTGAATTTGCTGGGAGAGTGCCCCAGGTGGGGAACTTCCTGCTCCTTTTTCTTTATGTTGCATGATGAATTGTGCAAGTATTGTCAAACCATCTCAGTTGGAAATTCTCACCAAGTCTGAGCTAATTATTAGGGAAAGTGAAGAGTGTGTGTATGTGTGTGTGTGGGGGGGAAGTGTGGGGGTGTGGGGGTGATCATTGTGTTGCAGTTGCTTAAGATCTTTTTCAAATTACCAGCTCTTTGATAATTGTTGTAAGAAAGTTATTTTTGTTAAATTTCAGTGGCAAAAGGTCACTGAAAGGAAGAAGCTGTAGGAGAAATCTGGAAGAGTGATGAAGGGGCTACAACAGCAAAAGGGAATGATTCTTGAGCATTAGCAAGGTCCTTCAGTTAAAAGACTAATATTGTGTGTGTGTGTGTGTGTGTGTGTGTGTGTGTGTGTGTGTGCGCGCACGCGTGCGTGTGCAGTGAGAGGCATCCTGGGATATTGATTCATTGTAGAAATTTTCTTGAAGTTTAAGATGCTTCGTTGATTTCTTAACAAATATTTCCTGAATATATTTTAGGGTGGGCTGGAGCAATAGCACAGTGGGTAGGGTGTTTGCCTTGCATGGGGCCGACCTGGGTTCGATTCCTCTGCCCCTCTTGGAGAGCCCAGCAAGCTATCAAGAGTATCTCGCACGCACGGTAAAGCTGGCAAGCTACCCATGGCGTATTTGATATGCCAAAAGCAGTAACAGCAAGGCTCACAATGAAGACGTTACTGGAGCAATGGGAATGACAGTGATACAATGACAGTGGTATTTCAGGGTCTAGCATGTGTTTTAATTACTGGGAATATAACAATGACCAAATAAGACAGAAATCTTTACTCTTACACAGCTTGTAGCCTAGCAGAAAAAGACAGTTTTATAAGCAAGCTTATATTGGCTAAAGGTGGAAAACTTTATGAAGATAAACAGAGTGGGAAATGAAGGATGTGGGTTAGAAAGAACCTCTCCAAGAAGTTGGCAGAAAAATGAAGGATGGGCAGTGGGGAAAGCAGCCTGGAACAGTTCTGAGGAAGGGTCCTCTGTGGAGGGAACAGACAGTGCAGACCAAGGCACACACAGTAAGGAAGAGCAGGGTGTTTGCCTGGAGCAGAGTGAAGAGAGGGGAGGAGAAAGCTGCCTGTAGGGTGCAGGTCTCAGGGCTCTATAGACATTGGCTTCGTACTGAGGGTGACAGGGAGGCATTTGAGGACTTTGAGCAGAGGAGACTCACATACTAACCTATGTGTTGACAAGTCCGCTCTGGCTCCTGGTCCTGGGAAGAGAGTATATGGCAGGAACTATAGTGCTGGCTATGGAGATACTGAGAAGTGGTTACATAGCAGCTAGAACCAGAAGGTAGATGGTCAGATTTCAGGATGGCGCAGTGGGGAGGGAATGTGGGTAGAAGGGGATTTGCAGGATGAATTCCTGGCTCTGTGCTCAGTAATCACTCCTGATAGGGCTCAGGGGACTATAATGCAGTGCTAGAAAGTGAACCACAGTCAGCCCCTTGCGAGGCAAGTGTCCTACTTCTATGTGCTGTACAACAACCCCTAGGACAGGGTGTTTGTTTGTTGCCTTGATTTGGTATGGGAGTTGGGTAGAATGGGAAGGTGTCTAGTTGGGACCAAGGCTTTTATAATTTCTCACAAAGGCACTCACCACTTGTATTGTGCAGAACTACCAAACCCAGAGACACCTTTTGTAGCACTAGGAATGGGCAGCTTCTCCGGGGAAGTTTCTGCATTAGACTTGGGATCTTGGGAAGCAGAAACCTGGAGAATGGGGTGTGTGTGCCATGGGACTAGAGCTCCTGCAGACCCTCCGTTACAGATATTCCTCCTGGAGTCATTCCCTTTCTCTTCTCTCTAGCATGTTACATGTTGCTGCTGGTACCTGATGATTCTGACCCGGGGTTGCCTCCCTCTCGGGCCTGACAAAGGCACTGCGAGCTGCTTTTCTCCTTTCATTCTCTGAGCAGCTCCATCCCCTCTGTGGCTTACAGGATTGCATGCAAGCACAAATGTTGGAGCCTCCTCTTTACTCTCCTGCTCCATCTGTTTGTCTCTCTTGATAGGATGCATGGGAGTTTTGTCATCACTGGGTATTGCTGAAGTGTATACATAAAATACACAAAATAATCAATTGAGTTCACTTTGCAAAAACACATTTGCCAGTGAAGGAGACTCTAACTTTTCTGGGTCTCCAAGCAGAGAACTCAGGAGGATGTTTGGTGAATGGTGGCGGCAGGGGTGAAGGAAGGAAAGTGAGTATGGAAGTTCTCGCTTCCTTTGCTTTTCAAGCTTCTTGCCTGACCCCACCTGTGCGGATCCCATGTCCTTTCTTTATACCAGGTGAGATACTGGTTCCTGCCGGGGCCCATAATCAGGAAAGGAAAAGCATTTCTGAGAATTTGGGGCCGGCAGTGGGGAGCGGCTCTCAGCAGTGTTCTGAGGTCCCTGGGGACCACTCCTAGAGAGACTTGGCTGGTGAGGCTGATGATTTAATGCAAAATCCTGAAGATATAGAGCTTCTTGGGCTCTGGGTCAGGGACCACCAAAAACCACTCTACAGTGCCCTGGGACATTCAGGACATCCCCTGGCAGTGATTCTAGGACCATGTGCTTCCAGGGATTGAACCCAGATCCGTGTCCTACCCTCTGTACTGTCTCCTAGTCCACACTTCTGACTTCTGATCTCCCTGCAGGCAGTGGGGTCATCCCTAAAGACTTAAAGTCTGGGGAATTTCAGGGTGAGATCTAGGTTTTAGAAGGATGATGGGGGTATCTAGAAGACTGGGCACAAGAGGAGAATCTGGAATAAGGCCGCTAAAGTTATCTGGTTAGATGAGGCCCTGGGCAGTTGGCAAGACTTGCCCAGGAAGGACCCAAAGAAAGCAGAACTTGTGGAGGGCAATGGTGGGGAACTGGTGTCTAATGGAGGAGAGGCAGGGGGGATACAGAATGGCCTCGAGATGAGGCTGTATGGAGAGACACTCTATAGAAGCAATGAGGGAGAGAGGAAGAGGTGTTCCATGTAAGATCCTCATAAGGGCGAAAATCACGTCTTTGCAGTTGCCGCTTAGAGTCACTGAAAGTCAGATGGAAAAATAATGTTAGCTCAGGGGAGATTCCAGGGCTGGAGAGATTTTAAGGCGTCCTGGGTGTAAATCATAATGATTGAGGCAATAAAGGCAGGAGACAGGCTGTGGGGCCGCTGCCGAGCGAGCAGAGCTCCATCTCCCTTACACACATTGCTTTGGAAAACGCCCTGGCCATGGTGTGTTTTGTTCTGGGAGAATGATGAAAGATAGTTTTGCTTCTGAACACGGACCAAATTATTCGTCACAAAACCAGCCACGGCTCAGCCATGACTCATGAAATAGCTATCATCAGCCGCATGCACCAGAGTTTCCCTTGGAATTTTGAGCTCCTTTCAGCAGGCGATGGAAAACATGCCTGTGGTGACACCACGCATGCTGGTGCGCAATGCCTCACACCTGTGAACTGATCTTTTAGATGTCTGCTGGGATCTGGGGGGCGTGAGGCAGCACCTTTCCAGAGGAGCCCGGCCTCATCAGCTGCTCTTTCAGCCACTGTCTTTGGCTCTTAATTTCCTGTCAGGTTTGTTCTGCCTCTTCAGCTTCATCAGACACCTCTCATGTGCTGGCTTAGGCTGGAAAGGGTCATAAATCTCTCCTCAGCATAGCTTCATGGCTCTGGAAACCTTGTCAGTGGATTCTTTCAATACAGAGTTTATTGTTTACAATACTCACTCTCAAGGCACTTTGCTTGGGAGGAACAGGGTAACTTGTTTCTGCTGTTTATCAGGCAGATTGCAAACCAACATTGGGAACTTGGAGCTCCTTGTTGTACACGGAGTTATTTGGCTGCATAGGCTTTATTTCATAGCCATATCATGCAGTTCTAGCAAAGGTAACAGTTTGTAATTCATCGCTCCAATTGACAGGGTGAGACTTTGTCTTTTTTTTTTTCTGTAAAAAATGTTTAATAACGTTTCTAGAAGCAGGGAGCTGATGCTCGAATTGATCAGACCAGATTTTCTCTTCTTAAAGAGCTGCGTCTTAGCTCTTGTACCCCCCACAAGGCTAGCACTCCATCTGGCCCTCTGCAGTTACTGAGATTGAAATCAATCATGGGACCGCCAAGCTGATAACTCCGCTCTGCAGGTCAATTACCGCCCATCCCTCCAAGTCCACAGAAGGGATTGAAAGGAATTACTTGTGGAAATAGATCTGGAAGACAATTATATATATTCAATTCGCATCATCCAGATTCTTTTTCCTTTGTCCAAGGCAGGTGGTTTGTAAGATATAGCTTAAGAACTAGATCCTTTCACATGTTAGTGTACATACTTGTCTGAATTTTTTCAGGAATTGCATAATGAAGGTGTTTTTCCTAAAGAAACAAATGAATCTTATACTACATGGTGTGCTAGATGTCTTTTTAGTTATTCAACAAATACATGATTTTCCTGGCTTCCCTGCTAATCATTGTTACTTTATGATAAGTGAAGTGATGTTTCTGTTATTGCATTGCAAACATTTGTTATCACAGGACTCGGAGGACTTAAGTACACCTTGCCACTTTGCGAGCATATGGTCATGAGTTCATATCCCCATTGTCCCTTATATTCGATCCTAGAAGCTCTGCTATTTGAACCCAATATCCCTGCTATCTGTGGTACCACAACTCAAAAAATACATATACATGAATACTATTGTTTAAATAATCATTTCTAAGGCTGGAGCAATGTACCGGTGTTAAAGCACTTGCCCTGCATGCAGCTGACCCCAGTATAGTCTGTGACACAGTTGGTTCCCTGGGAATCCCTGGACAGAGTTCAGGAGGCCTCAAGCATTGTCAGAATAGCTTGAGTAATCTCTGGCACTCTAGGGTCTGAGCCGCACTTACCCTCAGGCCCTTTATTGAATCAACAGCCCAATTGGCTAGCAATATCCAGAAGGGACCCCTGGCTTTATGAGCAACTGCTTGGAAGACTCTTCCCAAGCCCCCCTCCCCCACCTTTTTTTTTGCTCTCTTTGTAGTAGACCAACAATAGACCATATCATAGCAAATCAACTTTTTCCTTTCTATTATCTTTTTTTTAAATGAATCACCATGAGGTACAGTTACAGACCTACAAACTTTTGTGCTTACATCTCAGTCATATAGTGATTGAGCACCCATCCCTCCACCAGTGCCCATTCTCCACCACCAATGTTCCTAGTATCCCTTCCACCACTCCCTTCCACCCCCTCCCCCATAGCAAATCAATTTTGGTGGAATTAAGATCCATAGGGAGGGGCCGGAGCGATAGCACAGCGGGTAGGGCGTTTGCCTTGCACGCGGCCGACCCGGGTTCGATCCCCGGCATCCCATATGGTCCCCCAAGCACCGCCAGGAGTAATTCCTGAGTGCAGAGCCAGGAGTAACCCCTGAGCATCGCTGGGTGTGACCCAAAAAGCAAAAAAAAAAAAAAAAGATCCATAGGGAAGTTTCTTTTTGATGTTTTCAAATTTTTTAAATTTCATTTAGACTTAGAGGGAGCTTCGGTATTTAATCACCTTTGTTCATATCTACTTAGGCTGTGGGCATGCCCATATTTGTAAATCCAGTATGTCAGGATTATTCTGGGACTCCATTTGGAGAACAATATTTAATCCTCAGGATTGAATCTGTACAAAGAAGTTCTCGCTAATTGATTTTTGAAGGAACAGTGGGCTTCAAAATAATTCTGTTTCTCTGGCATCACTGATCAGTATGGTAGAGTTTCACTTATGTACTAATCTCAGTGTCATTATTTGCCCTTTGTTCCACATAATTCAGTAAAAAATTTTGAACAGCCAAAGCTGAAGCTTTATTTGTTCTGTTTTCCAAAGGTCTAATCAAAAAATGGAAGACCCAGAAGAAAGCAGTGATGAAATTCTTGCTCGTCTAACATCTGCGGTAAGATCCATGCAATTTCCCTATTGAGGGTGCAGAAGCAATGAGACTGGGATCATGCGAGGTAGTTTGGTTGGTGGCTCAGAGAGTCCTGGCCTGTGACTGCTCATTACTGTGGGTGGCCCCAGTCAAGGCAAAGGAGACAAAGGTATTGACGTACTAGACTATGTACAGGCTCTCCTGAAAGATCATAGATACTCCTGCTGGAAAGTTCCGGAACCTCAGCAGAGGCGTACTATCTGATTTTCAAAATAGAGTATGACTTAACCTAGGGAAAAATTGTGATCTACTGCACAAAGAAAGACTGTTTCATTCTAAAGGGGGAGGAGGGGAATCCCATGTAGCCAACAAATAGCTAGTTCATGGTTTTTTAATGTACTCGATGCAACATTTTCATGGTGTTCTTTTAAAGTCACTGATCAGAGTTGGTAATTATCTAGTTCAAAAGCCACCCATGGTCACTGGTCATTGAGTTCCAGCTGTGGGCAGGCTCCAGCCATTTTATCTTACAAAATCTTTATTTATTGGCTTGACTTTCTGGAATCTTATCAAGCCTTCCCAAAGAATCTTGAGCTGTACTTTGGCTGAATTACTAAAATGGTAATTGCTAGTAGTCATTGTAGATTGTTATATCTGTGGAATGAAACTGCTCTCACTCAGAGTTTTCTATGCCAAATCATGGCATTGGGGCACAGCTTGAAAGTTAAAACTTGCCTCTTTTATTCTATAATTTAGCCTAGAAATTGTAATTTTTTTTTTATTCAGTATAGAGATTATTGGTTTGAAACATGCCGTGAAATGTTAAACTTTGCAGTAGTTTTATAAAACACAGTGCTACTGAGGCCGGAGCATTAGTACAGTGGGTAGGGCATTTGCTTTGCATCCCGCCAACCTGAGTTTGATCGCCAGCATCCCATATATTCCTCTGAGCTCACCAGGTGTAATTCCTGAGCACAGAGTCAAGAGTAACCCCTGAGCATTGCAAAGTGTAAACCAGAAAACTAATATATATAAATTATTTTTAAATGGTGCTATCACTTATTTTACAGATATGACTATTTATTGAGGTTCAGTTATTTGCCTAAGTATAGCCAGCTAGAAAGGAGCAAAGCCAGAATCAAAAGTCAGTATTTTTTACTTTATTAATATGTTCTTTTAACTATTGTGAGTCAGTTTTCAAAATAAAGCTTTTGAAAACACAGGGGTATAGGCACTTGCCTAGGATGTGACTGTCCCCAATTTGGTCACTTGCATTGCATATGGTCCCCTGAGCACTGTCAGAAGTGATCTTTAAATACAGAACTGGGAATAAGCCATGAACACTTCTGGGTGTGGCCCCCAAACAAAACATAACAATAATCAAGCTTTGGAGATAGTCTCAGAAGCATGAAAGACATATAAGATGTGGTCCTATAGCCATATCAAGAAAACTAGTACGTTTAGAAGGTTAACATATGAAGTGATAGGCAACTGAGCACCAAGAATAATGGCTTATAGATAGTAGCTAGCAGAAAAGTTCCTTGGGGAGATTGAACTTCAACCACCACCAAAAGCAGTCAGAATTTTAATGGATAGAGATTAGGAGGACATGTACACTAGCTCTATGTTTTACTGTGCACAATTGTAGTATTGAAAAAGTACACTTGGAAATGGCATGTAGATGCACCTAATGAGAGAACAAAGTTCTTACTAAGAAAAGTAAGAATCTTTCTGAACAGATTAACACAATAAAGTAGATATTTAAAAATTCATTGGAGCTGGGGAGACTGGTTGAAAAGCTAATGAAAATCTAGTTTATGGTAGTTGTGTAGGAAGCAAAAGAAAAATACATGTAAAAGAAGCACAAAGTGTATATTTCATTATTTGGATTAGATAAAGGTAGAGGAATCATTAGAGGAATTAGATAAAGGTAGAGGAATCATTCCATAGAAACACACTGGGCATTAGAGGATCTGTTTTGAGCATGTACGAAAGAGAAAAGGATGATACTCTTAGGAATTTGAGTAAAATACAGGTGGATAACATTTTAGATCTACAAGATAGGAGTATAAAAATATTTTGGAACTCTAGGAGACATGAATGTAGATCATAACCAGTGCTACAGTTGTGGAAACCTGTCACAGGTTATTCATTGATTGAAGAGCAGAGTGGACAGTGGAATCTTGGGGTACACCCACAGAAAAGGCAAAAAGGAAAAGAGAGTACTGAGAGGTAGTGAAAAGAACTGAATGATTTATACCATAAGAGACACATACCAGAGGACCTCTAAAAAGGAGAGGATGGATGGATGGACAGCAGAAGCTTTCACTGTATATTCACTTGAAATCTTCTTACTGCAAAGGCCTACAAGCCAAAAGATTTACTGAATAAGGTGAGAGCAGATGCTGAAATGATTTCTAGAACTGAGAATGAATAGAATTTCATCTTATGATTGATGGTTGATTGGCCTGAAATTGAGGAAATATCATTGTACTGAGATTGAGGACCTTGATTCATCTAACGGTGTGACATTGGCCATTGTAGACTAGATAAATATATGCTCATTCATTCAATAGTAAAATTCTGTAAGAAGCTTTCATTTTTAACATGTTGATGTTGCTGCATACTGCCAGTGGCTCACACTTGAATGTGGGTTAATTAACACAGATTGCAGCGCTGGCATCAATCTGAAGGGAAAAGGACTTGGCAATAAGAATTAGTAACCTTACTTGACACATAGGAATTCCATAGAAACACACTGGGCATTATCAGGAATAGGTGAGACTATTCCTGTCAGACATGTGGTGATTTCTGACTTGCTTTCCTCCTCCTAACTTCCAAACTTCCAAATAATGATGACTTGAATATCTGGTCCATCATTTTTCCTTCCACATCTTTACTAAAGTGTGTTAGTCCGATGGAGCTGCAGGCTATGAAGAGCCTGGAATGATGTACACAGCCATTTTCTATCCTTGAAGTTCTGAGAGTTATTCCACTTTGTATTTAAACATTAAATCTTCCAGTGTCCATGACAAAATGTGTGTTCAGGACTGATGATGTAGATTTTATATATTTGTATTGCAATCCGTGGTAAACTAAACAATGGAAGTAATATACAGTGAGTTGAGCCATGGATTTTCATTCAAAGACAAAAAGAAAACAGAAAGCAGGGGCGGGGGGAGGAACTGCACATCCTTAATAGGAGGTTAAAACTGATTCTCAACTGCCATCTTTGCTTACTTAAAATCAACATCCAAAAAAGCCCTATTGGGCAATTTCTGTTTCTTGGGCTCAATTTTCACAATAGAAATTGTAGCAGTAAGAAGACAAACATCTTCCCGAGGCTTGAGTGAAGATCCTGACTTTAACTTGCACAGTCTAATGGTCAAGCCACTGAGGTAATCTGAGTGCAGCTAACTTGTGTATCCACAAGTTAGCTGCACTGGTGAGGATAGTGATGGAGTTTGTGAGATAAATAAAAATTGCAGATCCGATATTCAGAATTTAGGGAGAGTGGGCAGAGAAGTAATAAAGTGGATAGGTACTTGTTTTGCACACAACCACAGATGGTTCCAAAGCACCACTAGGAATGATCCCTGAGCCCAGAGCCAGGAGTAAGCTCTGAGCACGGCTGGGTTGGGCCTGACCTCTGTACCCTGCACTCCACCACCTCCACTCCCGTCTTCAAAAAAGAAAGACTTTTAGGGAGAGCAATCCAGTAGGGATGAGTACAACATGTAATGCTCTAAAAATATTTAACTAGATACCCTTACCCCCTATATTTTCAGCTTATTTAGTCTGTACTTTTCATCAGCTTAAACTTCTCTGTGCTTCTTCTGCTTTCTTCCCTCCACGTCCTCCAACTTCAATGAAGACTTCTGCTTTTGATCCTTTTAGTGGTGTTTTTTGAATTCTTCCTCATAGACTGTTCAGGTTCTTTTATCACTCATCTAAGTAAAACAACTCCTGAACAGTTGAGGCCCAAAGAATCAAGCCGAAGCTAGGATGTATCACTTTTGGTCAACATGTGAGAGAAATCTGCTATAGAATTTCTTTCTCCGCTTCTCTAGGGGGTGGGGAAAGATGTGGTTATAATCAAGGGCAGAGCACTGTCACATTCACAAAAACCTCATCCTCTGCTCAGTGCCCAGAAGCTGACATGATTCTGTCAGTTTTCACATTGACTATGCATTTGTCTTCTCATGCTGCTTTCTGACATTCTCTCTAGTAAATGTTTTGTTTCCCCCCTTGGGAAGCCTTTGCTACAGGTAAAACAGTTCTCATTTCACTCCTGTTAATTAAGGTTTTCATTTAACTCAGGCCTCAATCTATTTTTCTCTCATGCTGTCTCTACTGTTGCTAGACCCCTGCTGGTTTATACGTGCTACAGAGGCACAGGGTCTGAACAAACAGCCTTGGTTCTGTCTCAACTCAGAGCATGCTACGGTGATCCTCACAGACCCAGACTTTTCACCATTCTCCGTTTTGAAGGCTGGTTGTTTCTCTGGAACTGCTTGTCTAATGATTTTATTTTCATTCACTTAAAACTCCTCTTCTGAACCGGGTCTAATATTTCACCTGAAATGAGTGAAATTCCATTTTGAGTCATATCTTTCACACAATTTATACACCCTCTCTGTGTTCAGTTTGTATGTGATGTGACTCTGGTTCTTTTACTTAGTCTTTCTGGTTCTTCCTTCATTTGGGGGTGGTTCGGGGGTACTCCTCACATTTCTCAGTTCCTATTCCTGGCTCTGTGCTCAGGAGTCATCCCTGGCTCAGGGGACCATAAATAGAGCTGGGGATCTGAACCAGGTTGGTGGGGTGCAAGGAAAGCTCCTTACTCCTGTACAATCTCTCCAGCCCAACTTAGTCCTTCTTGATAAATCTACAAACTGGGTTTATGACTTTGGAGAAATTTATTTTCAAACAATAGTGTCTCGAGAAAATAGTGACAACTTTAAAAAAATGTATTGCAATTTTAAAATTGGTGGCACTATAGGAAACAGAAGTAGGATGGGGATAGGGTTTGATTTATCTTTTTCTTGGGTGGAGGGGTGCTTAGGCCACACCTGGTGATGCTCAGAGACTACTTCTGGCTCTACACTGGCAGTGCTTGGGAAACCATATGGAATGCCAGGAATGGAACCTGTGTCAGCTGTGTGCCAGGCAAATGCCCTACCCACTATACTATAACATCTGGTCACTGATTTAATCTTTTTTTAATAGTAGAATTTATTAGAGACTGCCAAACTAGTATGGTCTAGAAATTTGGGGGCCAATAAGAGTAAGAAAAATCTGCTATTTTGGGTCTATCGGATGAATGCAATTCAGTGGTGATTGCTTCGCATTCAAAATGTTTTTTGTAACATTAAAATATGAGTTTCTGTGCCTACCTTGTCTGGTTGTCTGCCTTTTACTGCCTTGGGAATGGAGAAATGGTATGTAGTTCATCTTCCTTTTCTTAGTGTATGGCCGACCTGAGCAGGCTTGTTCGTTCAGAAAATAAAAGTAAGTTACTCCCCCAGAGAATGACTAACCTTCTGTCTAGCTGCCACAGGATCGTGAACATCTTGCTACCTTATATTTCTTATCTGTAGGGAACATAAAATTCCTGCCTGGAATGTGTAGCCTGGCTCCCGCCCTTCCCGGAGCTTAGGAGCTACTTAGGAGATCTGGGGAAGGGCTAGGTAGATTGGGTTTGAGAGAAAATGTCAGATGAAGCCTTAGAAGACTGATCAGATTTCAAGTTTTGACAAAGCTCTGGCAAAATTGCTGCACAGCTCTGGTCTATATTCTTTGTTGTCTAGACCCTGGGACCTGTGATGACTTACTCTCTTGTGCTTTAAGCTTTCTTGGTCAACTGGGTATCCAAAGGGCCTGGAGCTATAGACTGTAGATAGATCTCAAGGACCACTTAGGGACCTGGTTAAAGCCCTTTTCATTTCTCTCTGGTAGGATCTCACTGACAACACGTTACAAACTCAGATCTCTCAGTTAACTAAATGGTATGTTGCTGCTCTTTATTATCCCCAAATGCCGATGTGCTCTGTTTATCGCACCTCCAAATGATTTTCATCATATGAAGATAGATTCTGAAATATCAGAGATGTACACACAACTTTTTACAGCTAATGACTGAGTTACTGTTTCTACTTCCAAGGAAACCATCTGAGCCCACCAGATTATGTGATTATCTAATTTAACTCCAGCTTTGAGAATTTAGTTTGATGAGCAGTACAATAAAGACTGTTTTGTCTACTAAAACGAGTCCGGTGGATGGGGCATATATTTAAAAGCATCTGCTCAGAAAGGCGTGAATGTCTAAAACTCATTAAAGAATAAAACAGGTCAAAACAAATTCCTTGTGAGTAAAGAAAGGTGTAGGAATGCATTTGAGTATGTGTGTATGTACAACTGTGCTTTATATTTGTATTTAAGTATCTGTTCCCAAGATGGAGAAAATAAGTTTTTTGTGCAATACACATAGAAGCAGATACTTTTTAATTGACAGGAAATATAGGCCTACCATTCAATTATCAACTTATATAGTTACAATCTTTGTTTGTGAAGGACTACCGCAGTCTTATCTGAGGGAAGTTAAGGAACTTAATAATGCTACTTAGTGAACATTTCATATTGGGCTACATTGTGCTTTTATTTAAAATATAACCTCTTTATTATTGAAAAGTCAAATAAAATGGATAAAAGATTCAATGTGAGACCTGAATTCAAGATGATATTGAGGAAAATATAAGTATAATACTTCATGACATGAAGCTCTAGGTATCTTCATGATCCAGTGCCACTGGCTAAGCAAATGGAAACAAAAATAAACAAATAGAACAATATCAGACTAAGAAGCTGTGCACTGCAAAGGGAACAATGACTGGAATAAATAGACACCCACAGACTGAGAGGGAATATTTGCCCATCACTTATCTGATAAAGTGTTTATATCCAAGGTATATAAAACACTGGTAGAACTTTACAAGAATAAAAACAACATTTTCTATCAAACGCTGGGGGGAGGAGGAGAGTTGAACAGAAACTTCCTCAAAGAAGATATACAGGTGCTCCAAAGGTATGTGATTTTAAAATGCTCTGTACCAGTTGTCATCAGGGAAACACAAATCAAAACAACAGTGAAATATTATCTCGCATCAGTGAGACTGGCATACATCATAAAGAACAAATGCAAGCAGCATTGGAAGTAGACGTAGGGAAAAAGGGATGCTCATTTACTTTTGGTGGGAATGTTGACTGGTCCAACCTTTATGGAAAACTACATGGACTCGCCTCAAAAACTAAGAATTGAGTTTTCATATTATATGACAATTCTACTTCTTGGCATCTACCTCAAGGGCTCAAAAACTCTAGTCAGAAAAGGCAGTTGCATTCTTATGTTCATTGCAGCACTATTCACACTAACCAAAATCTGTAAACAACCCATGTCCAGTGACTGGATAAAGACATGGGTTCATTCACACAATGTAATACATATACACAGTTATATAATTTGTGGCTACATGCATGGATCTGTAGATTGTCAGGTTGAGTGAAATTAGTCAGAAGGAGAGGGTTAGACACAAAATGATGTCTCTCATATAAACAAACATAGTAAGAGAATAACAAATGCCCAAAGGCATCAGAGACTGAGAACTGGTTTTCAGTAGGAAGCCAACCACAGGAGGGATGGAGGGGGAGACAGGGACAATGGTGGGGGGACGTGAACACTCTGTTGGAGAGTGTGGTGCTGGAATACACTTTATGCATGGCGCTCCCTTGGTAACAGTTATGTAGAACACAGTGTCAAATAAATACATGAATAAATTAAATAAAATAGGATCTCTTCGAGCTCCTTCAATGCAAAGTAATTTTGCACACCCAAGTCTTTGCTAGCGCTTTATATGCTCAGCCCACACATGCGGAAGGCCTGCACAAATACAAAAGGGAAAGCTTTTTAAAAGTATGATATTTTATGTGAGTGCTGAATAGAAATAGCATGAATTCTGTCCCTGTATCTGTTAGTGCCAGAGTGATGGGCAATCTGCTAGTGAGCAATCATCACTCTAAGCCAAATCTTGTTTTCTCTTTCCTTGCTCGTTTCCTCCCCTCCCGTTCACTTCCTTCCCCCAGCCCCATTCCCGTAGTGCTAGGAATCATGTGCAGGCTTCACAGGTGAAAGGCATGTGCTCTAATACTGAGCCGCCTTCCCAGCCCAGTTTTCTTTCTTTCTGCTTTACAGATACTTGGATTTGGTGGGAGGGGACTGGGAGTGGGGGTAGGGGTAGCAATACCAGAAGTGCTCCTGCCCCCAAACAAACAAACAAACAAAACACCAGAGGTGCCTAGGAGTCCTACCCATAGTACTGTCTCACCAGCCCTGATACTTGTATTTTTTTGTTTATATTTGGATTATGGGCTGGAGTGATAGCACAGTGGCTGGGCGTTTGCTTTGCATGAGGCCGACCCGGGTTTGATTCCTCCACCCCTCTCGAAGAGCCCAGCAAACTACCAAGAGTATTTCACTCGCACAGCAGAGCCTGGCAAGCTACCTGTGGCGTATTTGATATGCCAAAAACAGTAACAAGTCTCACAATGGAGACGTTACTGGTGCCTGCTGGAGCAAATCGATGAGCAACAGAATGACAGTGATACAGCGATACTTGGATTTATATTTTGTATTTATATTTATGTAAGTATATATATTTTAAATTTATACTTGGATTTTTTAAAACTTAAACATTTAATAGGGCTGGAGCGATAGCATAGCGGGTAGGGCATTTGCCTTGCATGCAGCTGACCAAGTTCGATTTCTCTGCCCCTCTCAGAGAGTCCTGCAAGCTACTGAGAGTATCTCATCCGCACAGCAGAGCCTGGCAAGCTCCCCGTGGCGTATTCTATATGCCAAAAACAGTAACAAGTCTCACAATGGCGACATTACTGGTGCCCACTCGAGCAAATTGATGAACAATGGGACGACAATGATACAGTGAAACATTTAATAAAGTTATTGCCAAAAGAAACCTATAAGGAAAAAATGTCCATAACAAAGCCATTCAGAAATAATTTATTACTAATTAACACTTGGCTTTTTACGCTCTAGCTTATTGTTGTTGTTATGTATGTGTGTGTGAGTGTTTTAAATAACCCATCTATTTCCTGGTCTGTACTTTCACTCAATTTGCTTTCAGTGCTGAGCGTACCTCCTTATATTTATAGGGCTTTCATTGTGTCTTATTCCACGGATTTATCATTCTCGTTCCCTATTTTGAACACTATGGCTGTTTCCCAAATTGAACCAATATATTTGTTAAGGCATTGTGATATACACAAATATTCATAGGTAAGTCTCAGGTATACAGTGTTCCATCACCAATCCCACAAGCAATGTCCACTTCCTTCCACCAGTGTCTCCAGGTTTCCTCTTTACCACCCTCGCACCCCAATCCCAAGCCTGCCTTCCTGACAAGCACATTACAAGTTTGGTTGCCATAGTTTATCTCTCCTGCTGTCATTGCTGTTGACTCTGTAATTTGGATATAGAGCTATACCACTCCCCTCCTTGCTATCCACCTCATTTTCTTTCCCACTTTGTCCTTGCTATACTCTGGAGTTAAGAGTGATGAAATTATTCCCCTTTTTATACCTTGCATTCTCTTGTCTGTTTTTTTTTGAAGAGTTAACTCTGTAGTTTCTCACCTTTTCCTTTGCTTTAATTATTTACATTGTGCGTATTAGTGAAATCATCCAATAATTGTCTTCTACTTTTTATAGTTAGCATTACCTTAACTTCTCCACTTTGTCTTAAATGGCTCAGTGTTATCCAGTAATATTCCATTCCATATACACACACGTACATATCACAATTGTGGCTATTTTCAATATTTCATTTTTATAAGTAACACTGCATATATATATATACACGTATCCACATATATCACAGTTATGGCTATTTTCAGTCTTTCATTATTATAAGTAACACCAATTAACATCTACTTTGGGAAATAACTGAAGAAACTTGAATGCATATGTTAATTTGTTAGCCTGTTTTTCAGTTAAGAGGAATTGAGAAATGGGTACAAAACTAAGAAATTCTGGTACTTGCTGAGTTTTGTATTATACAGGCTTAATGCAAGTGGTTTTAGTATACTATATTTCCATCTCACATATAGGATGTATTATACATATTGGAGAGATGAAGCTTTTCCTATTTTTGGCTTTTTTGGGTCATATCTGGTGATGCTTAGGGTTAGTCCTGGCTCTGCACTCAAGAATTACTCCTGGCGGTACTCAGAGGACCATATGGGATGCCAAGGATCTAACCTGGGTCAGCCACTTGCAAGGCCAGTGCTCTACCCCTTGTACTATTGATCTGCTCCCCACATTTTAGATATAAAATGTTAATTAAAAGTCCAAACTAATTCCAAATAATGACAGGGTTCAAGAAGCAATGTTCCACATTATCTTCACTTGAAACACTTTATACTAACTGTAAATAGTTCTCAACAGATTGGGTTTTGATTATAGCATTATCATTTCTCCTTTGAAAACTTTTATCAAGTGAAGTATGGTGCTATATTAAATAGAATTTTAATTTTTCATCTCTTTGGAATTATTAAATGCTGGTAAAGGTTGAGAAATTCTCGAGACTGCTCTGAGAATTGGTATTACCATTCCATGGGAAGAGGCATTCCTCTAAACATTAATACCCTTCTAGCACCTATGAATATCTGTCACTGTGTGACAAAAGAAGCTCTAGGTCTACACTGTCTGTGTGGAACCAGCCTAATCTCATGAGCCCTTAAAAGCAAAGGTGTTGCTGTGGCCCGAATCAAAGAGAAATCACAGAAAAACAAGTACAGAAAATATTCTGAACATGGCACTGCTGACTCCAAGAAAGGGGTGCCCACGTGCAAAGACTAAAGAGAAACCTCTCAAAGCTAAAGGCAGAGGTAAGGTGCCAACCAATGGAAAGCAGATGTCTTCCTCCTACAGATCAAGAACTAGATTCTGCCATCACCCTGAATGAACTTGGAACCATAGCCTGCCCTCTGCCCCTCCCCCCAACCCCAGCCTCAAGGAAGGGATGCAGCCCTGTCATACCTCGATTTGGACCACATGAATCTCTGCTCCAGCAACCTGATTCACACATGCAGTGCCTGGACTTCTGATCTGCAGAATTGTGAGATGATAAATGGCTGCCATTTTAAGCACTAAATGGGGTGGTAATTTGCTGTGGCAGAACTACAAAGTTAATACACATTCCCCGTTAAATACATATCTGCAGTTCCTTGACTCACGAAATAGCAGTTATCTCTCAAATGTCAAAAGCTGCTGGGCCACAGCTAATAAGACTGATTGATGCCTCTGAAGTTCCAAATGGAATTTCTAAAACTACCCTGACCTCTATGTATTTATAAAAGTTTGAAATTCTGTGGAAATCTCAAACTTTATTTTTAAAGTTTCTAAACATACAAGCATTTTAAAATGTTTTTTACTTTTCAGTGAAACTTACCAGTTCATCTTGCCCTGGTTGTAATGGGTGACTAGACAGGCAGACCTTATTAAGCAGAGGTACTTACAGAGTTTATCATGTAGGTGGGAAGAAGGTACATAAGCATATGAACTATAAGGTAATTAACAACTAATATTTACTTCTATCATATTTTAAGCTCATCCGTATGATTAATAAGACAATGATAGCTAATATTAAAATAACATTTTGTTTGAGCTTTATGACTTACTTTGTAAGGAACTATTCTAGATGCTCAGTTCTCCTGAGATAGATGTCTGTGTCTCCGGCCCATCAGCCAGAATTTTAGAACTTCTTTCAAGGTTGGAGTAAAATAAGAGATCTGCTATTCTGCTGTTAAGCTTTTGGATACTGAACTCTGAATTTTGTTCCTTTAGGAAGTTCTCCCATGTTCAGTTTTTCTAGATTTTCCAGTTGGAGAGGATTTTAATTGATCTGGATGCATCACAACACAAGTGTTTCTAATGTAGTATTCCTGCAGGATCCTATAGGAATCTTTCCTTGCCACAGACAACCCCTAAAATGCCTGGGGCCTGGCTGGTATTATCATTATACTAATGCATAGTATACCATTGCTGTAGTATATGCTATAGTATAACATTATCTCCAGCAAGCATAAGGATTGAAAAAAAGATACTTTACATTTAAAGAATAACTTCTAAAATGGAATAAAATGTATGCTATAATATAAGTTTGTAAATTATATTGTCCTTAAAAACTACCTTTGTTAATTAAAACTTTGCAACAGAATCCCATAAAAATGAATTAAATGGGGGATAGACCAAAAATAGTCTTGGCATACCAGAAAATGGTAAAAAATTAACTGAGACATCAAAATTGAATTTTCAATGATATAAACAAAACCATTTTTTTTATTTCATTAGAGTGAAAACCCATAGTGTCCTATATACTTATTTCTTTAAACACTGTTTGTATTTGTGAAATTTTTGTTTGCTGACAAATTCATGTTATCAGCAGTGAGGACTCAAGGGAAGCCATTTATCAGGAGTTGTAACAGGAGCCTTTTGAAGGGCCAGATATCCCTGCTCTTTTGAAAAGATGTCAGTGCCATTAATTTGCTCTTTTCAAATTTTCTTTTCAACCAGGAACGACATTTTATGAGATTTCTACAACAGAAAAGGGCCTCCAACAGTTTTTGTCTGTTTAAGATTTCACGACCTTTATGTGTGTGTTGTGCATTCAGTGATTCTAACATCAACTGTACAACTGATAGATATCACCACCACCAAGAGGTTCATGCCTGTTCTCCTTTGATAGTGGGTGGTTTGGAAAGAGGCATTCATAAAACAAATCTTTAGAACAAACCTTTGATCTGGGTGCTTCTGATAGTTACCTTCCTATCTAAAGCTTCTTTTGCTGAACCTAATATAGTAGGCTGTTCTACTATGGGTACCTCTGATTATTTGAAAGTGCTTAAAACAGGCCTTTGTTTGTTTTTGGTGTGTTTTTGTTTTTGTTTTGCTTTTTGGGTCACACCCAGCAATGCATAGGGGTTACTCCTGGTTCATGTACTCAGGAATTACTCGTAGCCATGCTCGGGGGACCATATGGGATGCTGGGAATCGAACCCAGGTCGGGCACATGCAAGGCAAACGCCCTACCTGCTGTGCTATCATTCCAGCCCCAACAGACCTTGTTTTATGCCTTCTCATCTTTGGTCTCAGTTTTACCCTTAATCATTCAAATATTTAAAGTTAACAATGATGTTCCTCCTGAGTCTTCTCAGCAGCTACTACAAACATTTCTCTTTTGTTGGTAAAAAAACAAACATTTTTTTAAAATAACAAACTTATGTACCAGGAATGGCAGCAGGGACAAAAGTCAGGATGATAGAGGAATCCATTTTAATGGTTTTTAATCTGCTTTTTAATGGTTTTTAATCTGCTAGTGGAAAGCCCCTTGCTCTGGAGGAGATTTACTGGCATGTGATAACTTTAGCACTAAGGTACATGTAGAATGTTCTCAGGGTACACATATGGAGAACTTCTTTCCAGTGGGATATTTAGGTAGAACTCTAGGAAGATGTTAGTAACCAAGTTGGGACTCAAAACTATACCAGGTGGGATAGTAAAGAGGCATTCCAGAGAGAAGAGCATATAGGAAGGCCCAGAGCAAAGAAAGACCTTGACCCAGTCAGAAAAGTGGTATGCATTTTATATTCGTAAGGCTGAAGCATAGACTGAATACAATGTATGTAAGATTAGACAGTAGACTCTGATGGGATGTGTTGGGAAATCTTTGAAGACTTTGTCCTTGTTTTTTAGTAAGAAATATAAAATTATGTCTAAGGACAATTAGTCTGGTTCTAGGGAAAGAATGATATGGCAGGAAGAGAAGTAAAGTTGAGGTAGAAGTCTAAATGGGAAAGGGTTGTTCTGAAAAAAATAATTAGGGTTACTTTATTTCTGACTTGACACCCCGGGTGCATAGCACTACCATTCACCAGCCAACTCTGTGGAACATAGATTGGAGTTATGAGGGAGAGACGTGGTATAAAAGGAACTTCCCATTTGGAGATGTTAATTTGAGCTGTGAGTAGAGTGTGGAGGTCCACAAGGTGCATGAATAGGAGGCTCTAGCACTCTGGAGCAGCAGGTGTCATTGAAGCATTGGGAGTAAAGAATTGGCCTAGGGAAAATGAAAAAAAAAAGAGATAAGATGAAAGAGCTGAGGATGGGTAACTTTAGATGATTAAAATTTAAAGATTGAGGAATAGCAGAGCTCAGGAAAAAGAGAAGTAGCAGCCAGCGTGGAATGAGAAAGTCCTTCATCAGTATTCCTCAGCCTTTTTCTGATCGTGATCCTTTCTGACCTTGTTACCTTCCTGTCACTCCCCTGTAGTGGTTTGCCCCTGTTTCATGCTGTAGCTGCCCTATTTATGTGATTTTCACCTGTGACCCCTTGGAATATCCCATATGGCCTCAATTGAGAAATGCTGATTTGTACCATATAGGACTGCAGTGATAGCACAGCGGGTAGGACGTTTGCCTTGCACGCAGTCAACCTGGGTTTGATTCTTCCATCCCTCTCAGAGAGCCTGGCAAGCTACCTAAAGTATCCTGCCCACACAGCAGAGCCTAGCAAGCCACCTGTGGCGTATTCAATATGCCAAGAACAGTAACAATACGTCTCACAATGGAGACGTTACTGGTGCCTGTTTGAGCAAATCGATGCACAACAGGACAATAGTGCTACAGTATCATGGAATCCTAATGGTCAAGAAGAAAAGAATTCATTTTAACAAGTGAAAAATATTGAACCCCATCAAAAAAGTGGGAATAAGAGATAAACAGAAATTTCCTCATAGAAGACATACATATAACCAGTAGATATATGGGGGAAAAAATCCCCTGCATCACTAATCACCAGAGAAATGCAAGTCAAAACAATGAGCTATCAACCTCATACCAGTGAGACTGACACACATCAAAAAGGAATGAAAACAATCAGTGTTGGAACAGATACTCATTCAGTGCTGGTGGGAGTGTCAACTGGTTCATCCGTTTTGGAAAACAATATTAATATTTCTCAAAAAACTAGGAATCGAAATTTGATCTGACCTGGCAGTTTCACTTCTGAGCATCTACCCCAAGGAATCAAAAATCCTATTCAGATGAGACATTTTCATTCCTGTGTTTATTGCAGCACTATTTATAATAACAAAATCCGGAAATAGCCTGAGTGTCCAAAAACAAATAACTGGATAAAGAAATTATGATACATATACACTATGGAGTACTATTTGGGCATAAGAAAAGATGGAACCTTTTTCATCTTAAGATGCAATTTATTGCTAGGTGGACGGAACTCAAGGGTATCAAGCTAAGTGAAATCAGCCAGAGGAGAGGGACAGATACAGAGTAATCTCTCCCGTATGTGGGATATAAAGACAGAGTAAGAGTAACAAGTGTCAAAAGCAACAGAATCTAAGAACTGGTCAACTAAATGGAGGTTACCATGGTTGAGAGACTAGGGGTGTGGTGGGGGTAGAGGGAGCCTATTCTGGGATAATTGTGAGGGTGTGGTGTTAGTGGGACCGTGGAAGATAAGGTGTTGGAATGCTGTATGCATGAGACAATATTCATGATCACGATCATGAAATCCCGTTGTTCGTTGATTTCTCTAGCGGGCTCAGTAACTTCTCCATTTGTCCTATCCCTGAGATTTTAGAATCTCTCTCCATTTAGCCTTCCTAACAGTGCCCATTGGAGGCTCTTTCAAGGTCAGGGGAATGAGATCCAGCTTGTTATGGGCTTTGGCATATGAATACACCATGGGAAGCTTGCTAGGCTGTCCCATGTGGTCAGGGAACTCAGTAGCTTGCTACTTTCTCCTGCTTAAGTCTCTGTATGTTGGCCGTTGATGGGATTACACACACCTGCGTTCCTCTGCCGGTACCTTCATGCATGAGGCCTGTCCGAATGTGTGGAGAGGAGCCTCGAGCATGGCTGTAGCTAAGTTCTGGTGGTCTTTGGCTGCCGGGAGCTCTTCTCGGGGTGGGGAGGGAAGCTGGAGCCCATACCCTCCAAGGGGCCCCAGGGAAGACAGCCAGGCATGCGGGCAAGAGACTCTCTGCATGGGACAATATTATAAAATTATAAAGTCATCATAAATAAAATAAGGTATTTTTTTAAGAAGGAGAAAAGAATGGGAAACACTGTCAAATCCTATATAGTAGATAAGTTAAACAAAGACTGCTGTGTTGACCTTTTACTGCCTGGAAGTGGCTATCTCTGGGTTGTATGTGGATACTATCTGCTCTTGAGCCTAAACATGTAAGTGATGTTTTGGAAAGGAGGTATTCACAAAATAATCTTTTCAGGATTCCACACTTTTTATAATATTCCTACAAGTATTGTTTTCCATTCTAAGTGATCTTATTTCTATTGTAAACTCATACCGTACTCATGAACATACCTGAATGATCATATCTATTTAACGTCAAAGTAGATATATGCACTTGTAGCAGATTTAAATGGAAGACTTAAAAGAAAAACACACCTTAGTGTACCTCTTTATTCCAGTTCATTTTGCCCATTTCAAACCACTTATAATATATTTAGTCTTTGGTCAGTCATTGTCTAAATTACATTAAAATTAATATGTATATCTAGATTTTAAAAATAATTTATTTCAATAACAGTGAGATACACAATTACAAAGTTGTTCATGATTGGGTTTCAGTCACATAATGACTGAAATTTCTGGATTAAAAAAAATCATCCATGTGTGACTTTTAAAATATACCTAATTGCCTTGACATGGGTGAGTGAGCCAAAGCATATTTTATTATCTCAGCATGCCTGACAAACCCATGTTTGATTTGATGATGGCAGTTAATGGGAAATAACTATAAACTACTAGTGAAGAGCATATATGTCCAGACAGTAACTTTTTAATTTAGTAATTATTACTTGGAACTGAAGGGTAATCACAGATTATCCATGTTGTTGCAATATTAATTATGACAATATTCGCTCTTTGGAACAAAATAATAAAACTAGAAATAGAAAAACAGACCTTTGAGGAATAAAAAAACATGTTACTTCACCAATGAATAGTCCTTCATAGGACCAAGGTTTAGCCATACTCAGTGCTTTATCTCTGTCATTTAAAAAAAAAAAATACACTAATCAGGGCTGGAGTGATAGTACAGCGGGTAGGACATTGGCCTTTCATGCGGCCGACCTGGGTTCGATTCCCAGCACCCCATATGGTCCCCTGAGCACCTCCAGGAGTAATTCCTGAGTGCATGATCTAGGAGTAACCCCTGAGCACCACCGGGTGTGACCCAAAAAGCAAAGAAAAAAAAAATCACTGATTACTTTAAGAAGCACATTTGTTTTGTTTTCTAGAACTCTTAAGTCCTTACCAGTTTAAGATTTTATGGTGGTTTAAATGTACATTTGGGAATAAATAGGGAAGAACATTGGATTGATTTCTTCTTCAGTGTAAGAAATTGAGAAAATGGATCTTGTATTTTAAAAACATTCTATCATAGTATCAAACTTTAAATGCTGCTAAGATCTACAGATTTATTCAAAATCGTTCAGAAATGTGTGAATCTCTTCCAAATGAGTTTCTAAAGACAGCTGTTGGGTTTACTAGAATCTTTGCCTCTCCTAAGCTATTTTCCAAAAATGACCCTCACTAACTTTGTTTCCAACTTTTCACTGGGTTTATAAGAACCTCTTCCTCCAGGAAGTCCTTGTGTCTGCTCCGTTCCTGTGTCCCTCAAGAGGCTCTTGACACTGAGACTTTGCATTCAATGCTTTCTGTTGCCTTTTGAGTCTTGGCATGGCTGCAGAAACCCCTTTGTGAGCATTTGGAATTCGAGCCTGCGAGCACTATTGAAGTGCCAGAGAGAAAAGAAGACTAAATGCTGAAAATAAGCCTGGCTCTGATTTTTGTTGAATGTCAAGGCTATTTGTGAACAGTCCTGCTGGTTATTGAAAAAAAAAAAACACTTCAACATATTTCTGAAGGATAACAAGGGGAGAGGAGGAAAAACTTGAGATCTGTCTTATCAGTCCCTTATTCATCCTCTATATAGATACTCAAAGAGCAAATATACCCTAGCTGCTGATGCATTATGAATTATATGGTTCTTTTTATATTGAGAAGACTGTATTTTAAATTAAAATTTAAACTTCTCCAAAGGCTTCCTTGCATTTTTCTTTGTTCTTGGGTAGACTGTATCTATCCAGCTGTTGTTGTCAGGTACAGTGGGAAGGGCATTTGTCTTGCAAACTGCCACCCTGGGTTCAATTCCCCACATCCTATATGATCCTTTGAGCACTGCCAGGAGTAATTCCTGAGTCTAGAGCTAAGAGTAACCCGCGAGCGTCACCAGGTGTGACCCAATAAGCCAAAAAAAAAAAAAAAAGAAAGAAAGAAAAACAAAAACTTGCTGTTGTCATAATGGGATCTTCTCCTGTGACTGAGTTATCACAGCAATTTAGACCCCAAACAGTGAAGTTTGCATTCCTCTTGAAGGAACATTAAATGAGAGAACAAAATTAAGACTGGTTGTCAGTTGAAATGATTATAAGATCACGAGGATGACTCTTGGAGGTCAGAGAGATAGTATGGTTCGTAAGCTACTGGCCCTGCTCTGTGCTCAGGGTTCACTCCTGGAGGGGTTCCTGGGGACTGTATGCCACGCCAGGGATTGATCCCAGGTCAGCTATATGCAAGACAAGCCCTGAGCACAACTGGGCATGCCCTGCTCCTGCCATTGTCCCCAGAAGGATCACGCTTGAGGAAACAGATACTCTATTGAAGGAGGAATGCTTTTCAACCTGATCAGTCCAGAACCTTGGCAACAGCAAGAGCAAAACCATTGCTTGGACCTCTCCCTGCATTGATCAAGTCTGATATAGTAGCCTGAGGGTCTTTGGGTTCTTAAAACTCCAGGTGACAAAGGGGCTGGACCAGTTGGCATTCCCACCAGCAGTGTAGAAGGGTCACTTTCTCTCCACATCCTCTCCAACAGCGGTTGCTTTTGTTCTTTTGGATGTGTGCCATTCTCTGTGGTGTGAGGTGGTATCTCATAGGTTTTTATCTGCATCTCCCTGATGATTAGTGATGCAGAGCATTTTTTCATGTACCTTTTAGCCATTCGTATCTCTTTCTTGGAAAAGTTTCTGTTCATTTCTTCAGCCCATTTTCTGATGGGGTTGGATGTTTTCTTCTTGTAGAGTTCAACTAGTGCTTTGTATACCCTTGATATCAATCCTTTATCGGATTGGTATTGGGTCAATATCCTTTCCCACTCTGTAGATTGCCTGTGTATTCTGGTCCCTATGTCTTTTGCGGTGCAGAAACTTCTTAGTTTAATGTAGTCCCATTTGTTTATCTGTTTTTACTTGATTGCTTAGTTCCATGTCATCTTTGAAGATACCTTTATCTTCAATATTGTGGAGGGTTTTGCCAACCTTGTCTTCTATGTCCATTATGGACTGTGGTCTGATGTTGAGGTCGTTAATCCATTTTGATCTGATTTTTGTGCATGGTGTCAAGTCGAGGTCTAAGCCCATTCTTTTGCATGTGGTTTTCCAGTTATGCCAGCACCATTTGTTGAAGAGGCTTTCCTTACTCCACTTCACTTTTCTTGCCCCCTTATCAAAGATTAGATGATCATACATTTGGGGTTGTATGTTGGGGTATTCCACTCTGTTCCATTTGTCTGTGGCTCTGCCTTTGTTGTAGTACCATGCTGTTGGAAAACAATATGGACACTTCTCAAAAAATTAGAAATTGAACTTCCATTTGATCCAGCAATACCACTTCTGGGAATATATCCTGGAGAGGCAAAAAAGTACAGTCAAAATGACATCTGCACTTATATGTTCATCGTGGCACTGTTTACAAAAGCCAGAATCTGGAAAAAACCGAGTGCCTAAGAACAGATGACTGGTTAAGGAAACTTTGGTACATCTATACAATGGAATACTATGCAGATGTTAGAAAAATATTGAAAAAAGTCATGAACTTTGCATATAAGTGGATCAACATGGAAAGTATCATGCTAAGTGAAATGAGCCAGAAAGAGAGGGACAGACATAGAAAGATTGCACTCATCTGTGGAATATAAAATGGCAGAGTAGGAGACTAATACCCAAGAACAGTAGTTTATAATACCAGGGGGTTGTATCCATGGCTTGGAAGCTGGCCTCACACGCTGGGGGAAAGGCAGCCCAGATAGAGAAGGGAACACCAAGTAAAATGTGATTGGAAATCCCGAGCGGGGAGGGAGATGCACGCTGAAAGTAGACTAGAGACTGCACATGATGGCCACTCAATACCTCTATTGCAAACCACGACACCCAAAAGGAGAGAGAGAGAGAGGACAAATTGGAATGCTCTGCCACAGAAGCGGAGTGGGGTGGGGGGGATGGGATGGGGGTGGGAGGGATACTGGGTTCATAAGTGGTGGAGAATGGACACTGGTGGAGGGATGGGCTCTCGAACATTGCATGAGGGTAAAAAAAGCACGAAAATGTGTGAATCTGTAACTGCCCTCACTGTGACTCACTAATTAAAAAAATCAATAAATTATAAAAAAAAAACCCTCCAGGTGACATAACTGTGTAGTTATGTTTGGGAACTGCTGGAAAAAAGATTAAAATCCAAGCTAGTTAAAGAAAGCATTTCTCAGGAGACAAAAAGTAGTGCTTGCATAGCCATTTGACATAAGAAAACATGAGAGGGAATGGAGGGAGAGACACTTGGAGTGGAAAATTAGTAGAGGTTGTTAATCTATTATTCACAGCTGGGAATGTTAAGAGCCCTGAAAAAGAAAAAGTTGTCATGACTTAATGTGGTGACAAAAGCTAATCCACACTGAACATATTTAATGGGAAATCCTGAGGCATTTTCTAGCCTTCTTGGATCCCATGTGATACAATTCATTTTACATTTCATTGTACAAGTACTCAAGTGCTTGGTTGCAAGTGGTTGCTTGCGTCTTGCTGTGAATATGCCAATGAGAGGGTCTCTTCTGGGAATGTTGGAAATGTTAAACTCTGAAGCACATCCAGCCTCCAGTGCCACATTCCAACAGGGAAGCATTGTGCTAGGGGAGGTCTGGGTAATGCACCTCTTATCAGATCCAGAGCTATGTCTTTCTTCCCATCACTGTGGCAGTGGTTCAGCACTCACGTTAGAGAGGCCACCCCCAGTATGTGGCTCTCTGCCCAGGACGTTTATTTGTGCCTCTTCCATGGGGCTGATTACATTTCAGGAAAGGGAAACCAATATGTGCCAACAACATAAGTAGATGGGAAATAATCATTGTCCATGCACTCTTCCATTTAACAACTACCCCACATGTAATGACTTGAAGTGAGGCTGAAGAGATAGTACAAGGCCACTTGTCTTGTACACAGTTGACCCAGGTTCCATTCGTGGTATTACATATGGTCCCCCAAGCCCCATCCGAAGTGATCCCTGAGTACATAACCTGGAGTAAACCCTGAGCACAGATAGATGTGTCCCAGAAATAAACAAAAACAAAACAAAACATCACACAGTTCCCTTTTGTTAAGAACTGAAGAGCATCTTAGCCAGGTGGCTCTGTTAAGATCTCTTAGGAAGTTATTGTCACAGCTAACCGGGCCAAGACCTCAGTCAACTGAAGTATGATTTGTGTTAGAGTACAGAACTTTTTCTTTTGTTATGTGGGGGGTTTTTAGTTTGGGAAAACAAAGTTTGGGGACACACCTGGCAGTATTCAAGGCACCTCATGGTGTCAGAGATTGAACCCAGGACCTTTATCCATTCATCAGTTGCTGGACATTTGGATTATTTCCATTTCTTGACTATTGTACTAAGAGCTGCAATGAGTGTATATGTCTTTCCAAGTCAATGTTTTTGTATTTCAAGGGTAGATGCCAAGAAGTGGAATTCCTCCACTGAGGCAGACACATGGAAACTAGACTATTCCACATCCTGCCTACATTTAAAAAACAAAGCTTTTGCATCCTTCCTAAACTACAGATGTTCAGGGAGTGTAGTTGAATGATCTCATTTACTTTGTGTAAAAATCAAATCAACTGTCCCCCACCCCCAAATTTAAGTTTCTTCTAAATTAAACTATGGAGATTTTTTGTTTGATTCCTTGGGGGGGGCACACCCAAGAGTGCTCAGGGTTCTTTCTGGCTCTGCAATCAGGGATCACTCCTAGTGGGGCTTTGGGGACTCCTATGCAGTGCCAGGGATTGAACCTTAGCTGCATGCAAGGTAAGTGCTTTAACCCCATATTATCTCTCAGGCCCTAAACTATGAAGTTTATCTTGGCTTTCTCATTTCTCACTCATCGTCTTCTTGGCTTTCCAGTGAAAGAATGCTGGTGCTTGGTTATCTAAACCCCCTGTCTGTCCCCCAAGAATCCTGAAAAAGATGGAGTTATTATCCAATATTTCCCTTTTCTGGGGTAATTCTATTTTGAACCTGATTAGAGAAGGCAATCCTGAAACACTTCCAAAGAGTATTTCAGAAAGCTGAAGGAGGGGTGTTCGAGTGGGTTTTGCATGCGTCATTTCCCTCCTCATTTTCTTCCTGCCTCTGAGATACCTCAGGCCTTCCCCAGTTTCTCTTGAATGAGGACACCATTGGTAAGAGACTGTTTTCTTTGTAAGTGAAGACATGTTTTACTGCATTCAACAAATACCTGTGACAACATGAAAGGGGAAGTCCTGAATGGAGTGGTACTGCTAGATAATCTACCTTATTCAAAATGTTTAAGAAGAGTATAAAATTTTATGTAATGTGGCCCATTGTTATTAAATTGTTATTATTGAGTTTCTGTACAATCATTTATCACACGTGTGCTCACTCATCACTTTTATTTTTTTCCAGTTCTCTTTTCTCCCTATATAATCTTCAGCTGCAACATTGCCGACAATGAGCATATTCAGAGCACAGACTCCCAAGGGTAGAGGAAATAATTGTCTTGTCATTACTCTGTGATATTCCTAGGTGTCTTTAGGTCTCATAGAATCAGTTCAACCCTACCAGAGAATCTCCCTTTGAATGGCATTTGGGAAAAGCCCAGTCGTAAAGCTGCCTGGGAAAGACTACCCCTCTCCATAAGGAATGAAGTCCCAGCATCTAGCACATAGCTACTTTGGCCTTTTTAAAAATGAATACAAATTAGATTCATTTTGATAGCAAATCTTTTTTAACCTTGAATTCCCATGTACCCCCATTTCAAGTGTCACTAGCAGGCCGGAGATCATGTGGAGAGTAAGGTGCTTGCATTGCAGGCTGACCCTGGCTTTATACCGCCCCTCAAGCATTGCTAGGTACAGCCCTGGAGGTACAGCCCTGAGCACCACTGCAGTGACCAGGTAATCCCTGACACTGCCAGCTCAAGTCATACTCCAACATAGGAACTTGCATTGAACCACCTCCCTGAAGGCTGAGAATTACCAGGAAGGCCCTCAGGGCCTCCTGAGCACTACTCAGGAGATAATAAGTCAATAAATGAAACAAACACATAAATAAAGAAAATGTTGTTAGTGTGCCAGGGAGGCAGCTTAGAGGTCTAGGGTGCATGCTTTATATGCGGGAGCCTCAAATTTAATCCCTAGCATCAGATGGCCCCTAGATCACTCCTGGGAAAGGGTCCAGGCCACTGCTGGGTGTGGCCCCCAAAACCAATGAATAAGAAAATAATAATCTACTGTAAGCTGCAAGACCCCTCCAGACTCACCATCTCCAAGCATTGAACCCACACATGTAAACACACACACACAAACACACAAACACACACACACACACTCATTCACTCACACTCTTCTAAACTTAAACAGGGTGTATCCTGCAGTGGATTATTCTTGCTTATATTGGAATTTTTAGCAAACATGTATTTCTCTCTCTCTCTCTCTCTCTCTCTCTCTCTCTCTCTATCTATCTATCTATCTATCTACCTTTCTATCTCTCCCCTTTTTCTGTCCCTGTTTTTGAAGGGAATATCTACACAAAGTGTGGGGATGAGGAAAGTAAGGTCAAGCAAAAATCTAAACAAATGAGCAGGTTTAAGAAACATCGAATTTTGCAGACTATCTTGTCTGCATCCTGCTTGACATAGAAGGCAAAGAGTCAATTTACTTTAATCTGGTGCTTTATCCTGAACAATTGTTATGACCTTGTCAGGCTTCGAGGGAACACTGGTTGTATTTGAGCAAAGGTTCAATTATAATAGGAATACCGATTTCAGCTTTCTAATATAAGCCATAATCTTTGAGGGATAATGCTTACTGTCTTTTCCATGGTTTTATTTATTTATTTATTCATTCATTTATTTATTTATTTATTTTGCTTTCTGGGTCACACCCGGTGATGCACAGGGTTCACTCCTGGCTCTGTACTCAGGAATTACCCCTGGCGTGCTCAGGGGACCATATGGAATGGTGGGGATCGAACCCGGGGTGGCCTTGTGCAAGGTAAATGCCCTACCCGCTATGCTATCACTCCAGCCCCATAATTCTTGTTTTAATAATTTATTATGTGTATTTCCAAGTGTCATATATTTGTGGAAAAGATGTCAGAGATCAAACTCAGGGTCTCAGTGGTCCAGAGCAGGTCTAGAGGGTAAGAACTAGTCTTGTGATACACCAGCGTTTCTTCTATCCTTGACACTGTGGTTCCTCTGAATACTACCAGGGTTCACTCCTGAGTACCACAGGGCATGGCCTTCCCTCATTCCACCCCCTCCAAGACCCAATTGTAGTTATATTCTTAAGATCCTTTCCTATGTCATAAATACTAGTGTATACATTCTGGTAATTCTCTTTGTTTTGTTGCCATACCTAGTGGTGCTCAGGATTTACTCCTGGGTCTGCACTCAGGGATCACTACAGGAGGGTTTAGGGAACCATAAGGGGTGCTTAGCTCCAACTCAGGTAGACCACATATAAGCAAGCAGCCTACCTGCTGCTATACTATTGCTACAGCTCTTCTAATTTCTTTTTAAAATCTGTGTAAGTCATATAATTTCAACCTAAAATTCCTATGCAGAGATTTTTTCATGTTATTAAAATAAAACAAAAAGCAGGAGTGGCAGTAAATTTAGCTCTAATTGCAATATCTCTTAATTTGGTTGCACATCTAAAAAACAAAGCATTGCTTTTGATAGCTACATTTTTCTCACTCTAATCTGATGTTTTTCCCCTATCTTATTAGATGCAGAGAGAGCTGGCAGCTGTCATTGCTCTGAAAGCAAGGAAGTCTGGTAAGTGTCTTTTCCATGGGTCTGAAAGAAAGTTCTAATTCTTTGTGGATATTTCATATGACAAGCTAGTGGATGTATCTCAGGAACCCTTGGTGTTGAATGAAGAAAAATATCAGTTTGATTTTAAAGTCATTTGTTCTGTCATTGAAATGGCACGGGGTATTTTATCTAGTTCTTTATAATACCACTGCCTTGCTTGCTTTAGATTTCAAAGAAAGGCGAAAATAAAAATTTTATAAAATGTAGACCAGGCAATATAAAACAAAAAGACAGTGTATAGTGAACAAGAGGAAGCCAATCCTGTTCTATATCTAGGCTAATTATACCAGAGTAAATAATATAAGGGTGGTCTTTTTTTTAAGTATATAGCTATCTTTTATCTTGACATAGATGCATCTAAATCTAATTTGTCTACTGGCATTTAAAAGCAAGGATTTTTCATAGCACGTTCTAGTGGGCCTGATTTCTAATAACCTGTAGGAAACGATCTGTGCAAGTGATATGTGGAAAGGAAAGGGGAGCTTTCAGATACATTTGCAGGAGAGAAAGCTGTACTCAGTTGAAATTCAATATGAAATAGAGACTCACTCAAGTAGAAAAACACTTGCTTAGAAAGGAGGTGTGGCAGAGACATCCTGCGTGGTTCCGGAGGAGGAAGTTGGTGCTGAATGGAATGACAATCAGATGGGAGGTACCTCCTGGATGTTGCTGACCTATACAATAAGCCTTTTTGGGTGAAAACATTGTAAAAAAGATTAGAGCTGACAAAATATGAAGAAATAAATGGAAATGCTTTGAGACTAGAAACCGTACGTGCTTAAGATCTTGCCTTTTACATTTTGAAGCCAATGTAAGTTAGCACAGATGAATTTGTTGTTGCTGTTATTAATTTGATGCAGAGGATACAGAAGCCATATGCGAAAAGGGTGATGGAGAGGACGTTGCAAAGAACAGTGATTTTGACCCACAGGGAATTGAGAGGGTGCTACAAATAGGCCTCTGTAGAGAACTGCATCAGTAAATTTGCAGAGATGGAGACCAAGATGGAAAAATGATCTCAACATAAAACTCCTAGAATGGAGGATTGGAGAGACTTTGTGGGAATGCTGATCTTGAGTCTTGCAGTTATATGGAGGCAAAATTAAGTCTGCACAAGCTGGAACTTACAGAAAGATTTTTGCTCAAGGAAATAGTAATCGTATCATTGCTGGGGGGAACAAAAAGCAATTAAGTACAGAGAGACTAGAAAGAGGGTTGTGTCTGGGAGAGCCTCTGAGCAAACACCTGAGGCCACTGAGGACCAGCTCTCACTTATATTCAGGCAGGAGCACTGTAGAAGTGAGCTGAGAAGGGTTGGGTGCATGAACAAGGTGGAAAGGAGGGGGTGGGATGTCAGGCTAACCAGTTTAAACCTTTCCAGAGGTGACAGGAAATGTAGAGGACTAAGGAAGACACACACCTCTCACTGTAGACTGTGCAAAGCGAAAGATTGACATGGAGTCAGCATCTTACTCCTTGGTGTGATTTCTGAGATCAGCATGTCGGTTTCATTATTTATCTCATCTGTGAAGTTTGAGCGCGAATGGAACTTTTGCCACTTCTCCAGGACAGAGTAAAATAGTCTCATATACAGACATTAATGATGGAGATATAAATTCATAGTTTTTCAGGAAAGTCATTTTTTAAAGCCTTTCTAGTATCCCTACTTTATAATCCAGTCACTCTGTGACAGTGGGTCCAGCTGTCATGTTTTGAAATGCAGACAGAAATCTATCAGTTACATTGATTTGTAGCAATAAGAGATTCCTTCAGTCCTTATAATAAAGAAATGGCAAGATGGATAGTTTAATATAATGGAATATGTTAAAGCTTTTAAAATATATTAAAGAATTAATATAATAAAATGTTCAATGATAAAATGATATGCAATGAGCATATGTTGCTTCTCATTTTCATAATGGAAATGGCTTCATTTATTTTTTTCTTACTGTTACAACATGCTCACTGAAAAAAAGACTTTTGTAATTCATGAATGTGCAAACAAGAAACTGAAAAACTACCCATTGTCTCAGCCACAGAGACAACCACTAATACTATTTTCTTGTGTATATTTCTAGACATTTCTCTTAATTTGTAGATATCATATAGTATTATGTATCTTAATAAGTAGATTTTATAAAGTAGAATCATTTTTTGAAATAGTTTGTTTACATGTAACTTGAGGGCTGGAGTGATAGCACAGTGGGTACAGCGCTTGCCTTGCACTCGGCCAACCCAGGTCCGATTCCTCTGACCCTCTCAGAGAGCCCGGCAAGCTACCAAGAGTATCTAGCCCACACAGCAGAGCCTGGAAAGCTACCCATGGTGTATTTGATATGCCAAAACAGTAACAAGTCTCACAATGGAGATGTTACTGGTGCCCGCTCGAGAAATCAATGAGCAACGGGGTGACAGTGACATGTAGCTTGAAATAGTTAGTTTACATATAGTTATAAGAAATTACACAGAGATCCCATGGTCTATTTACTCTGTTCTGAACAATAATATCATAATGAGGTTATATGTAATACCAATTATAATACAGTATCATAATCAGGTTATTGACATTGATCGAAAATGTTCTTCAGCCACCATAAAAGATCCCTCATGTTTTTCCTTCATGGCTGTAACAACTTTCCTCCTACCCTCACTCATATCTTCTCTTTGATTTGTTTCTTTTTCCTCAAAAACAAGGTATCACTGAACCATGTAATATTGAAAGTTTCACTAGTTATATACTCAAAATTCACTACTCAGGTAGTGAGTACATCAATAATTCTTTCCTTTTAATTGCCAAATAATATTCTGTCATATGAAAACACAACAGGATCTATTAGCTTCCAATCACTGAAGGATATTTGGATTATTTCTAGTTTAGGGCTAACACTGCATTCACAAAATTCACATGCAGCTTTTGTATGAACATAAGTCTTCGTTTATCTGGAATAAATGCTCAGAAATACAATTTTGGGGTTGTTTGGTATCTCAGTGCTTATCTTTTTAGAAACTTTTCCCCATAATGACTGCACTATTTTCATACTCACTAGCCACTTTTCAAGAATAAAATGTTTATTTAAGCTTTTATTATTGAGGCACACAAAATTTTTATTGGGGCACAATAAAATAGTATTATTGAGATAATGATTTATAGTAATATTAATATTTATGCTTATGTTTTAGGTATACAGGCTGGAGCGATAGCACAGTGGATAGGACGTTTGCCTTGCACGTGGCCAACCCAGGTTCAATTCTTCCGTCCCTCTCAGAGAGCCCGGCAAGCTACCGAGAGAGTATATAGCCCTCACGGCAGAGCTTGGCAAGCTACCCATGGTGTATTCAATATGCCAAAACCAGTAACAACAAGTCACACAATGGAGACGTTACTGGTGCCTGCTCTAGCAAATTGATGAGCAACGGGATGATAGTGATACAGTGATACAGTGATACTTTAGGTATACAGTATTATTACCACACCTACCCCCAAAGTGCAAATAATCATTTAGCCCCACAAGTTTCTGAGATGTGGGCCATTAGGTGATTTCATCATTGTGCAAATATCAAATTGTAATAACAGACCAAGGACCTCATTCGTATTGCCTGCTGCACACCCCAATTATATAATAGGGCCTCTTGGGATCAATATTGTATGTGTGGTTCTTTGTTGACTGAAACATTGTTGAGCATCATGTGACAATATAAGTGACCAGTGTTCTCTGTGTTCTTGTCAACATTTGATATTGTCACTATTTTTGATTTTGTTAAAAAATTTTTAGCTATTCTAATAGATGTATAGTGATTTCTCACTTATATTTAACTGGGGGTAGGGGAGTTTGGGCAACACCCAGTGGTGTTTAGGGCTTATTCTGGGCTGGTGCTTAGGAATTATTCCTGGCAGTACTTAGGGGACCCTGTGGCACGCCAGGCATCTAACCCTGGTTAGCCGTGTGCAAGGCAAACACTCTACCAGCTATCGTATCTCTCTGATCCAATGTATATTTTTGATCGCAGCCTTTTGGATATGCAGTGGAAATATTCTCCCAGTCTATAGCTTGTCTTTTAATTTTTCTTTTTTAAAAGTCTCCACCAGTCTTAAATTTTGGTAAGGTCCATGTAATTTTTTTACTGTGTCATGTCTCTGGCTAGCCTTGGATCTCAAAAATTTTCTCAACAGGATTATTTGTTGGAAAGTTCATCTTGCTCCCATCTTGCTTGAGTTGCCTTAACACCTTTGGTCAGAAATGAGTTTGGTGTCCCCACCTGGGTGTGCTTCTGGGTTCCAGTCCATTCAACAGATTCCGTAATTACCACTACTACCACCACCATGATTGCTGTAGTGTACAAGATTCACTCTCTATGGATTTAGTTTTATGCTAACAACATAAACTAGTATTTTTTCTATAAGCTATAGAGTCTCCATCAGTCACTGTCACAGTCATCCCATTGCTCATTGATTTGCTCGAGAGGGCACCAGTAATGTTTCATTGTGAGACTTATTGTTACTGATTTGGCATATCAAATACGCCATAGGGAGCTTGCCAGGCTCTGCTGTGCAGGCAGGATACTCTCAGTAGCTTGCCGGGCTCTCCAAGAGTGGCGGAAAAATCGAACACAGGTCGGCCACGTGCAAGGCGAAAACCCTACTGCTGTGCTATTGCTCCAGCCCTCAGAGTCTCCATACATTTGTTTTATACTGGAACACCTGTCTGTTTCACCCTAGACTCTCACCAGTCTAGAATTGGCACTGAGAGTGGATGGAAAATAACAGTGCTGTGTACTTGAGAACCCAGGTCAGAAGCATCTGTGAGTTCATTACTCATTGTGTTTATTCAAGCCATTATCAAATTCTTTCTGTTGTTTTTTTTTTTGGGGGGGGCACACCTAACATTGTTCAAGACTTACTCCCAGCTCTGTGCTCAGGGATCACTCCTGGTGGGGCTCAGAGGGCCATATGGCTGCTCAGAGTTGAACCTGGGACAGCTGTATGCAAGGCAGCGCCCTGCCCACTGTGCTACCATTTTAGCCTACTCTATCAAATTCTAATTGAACACCTACTCTATACTGGGTTCAGTGTAAGGATATGTGGTGTGCAAGTACAGATAGAGCTGGTCTGTTTTTAAATCACAACATGTTTCATAAATACTTTTAATTAATAAAATTATCACAATGTAGTTTGGAAATAAGACACAGCACTGTTACTGTAGCTATAACTCGAGTTCCACTTGCAGAATGGTCCTTTCTGTGCGTGCTGGTTGCTAATAAATTTAAAAATAAAAACTATTTTGAGAGCGGGGTAAGAGTGCAACAGGACAGGAGCACATGCTTTGCATGCGAGTGCCCCAGGCTTTATCTCCAATACTGCTTGGTCCCCAGAGCACCATACCAGGAGTAATGCCTAAGCACTGATAAATGTGACCCCCAAACAAAAAAGCAACTATTTTGAGTGTTTTTGTTTGGGGGTCACAGCTGGCTGTGCTCAGGGATTACTCCTGGTAATCGATCTATCTAACTAACTAACTAACTAACTACAAGTGGTCTGGGAATCAAACCCAGGTTGGTTCACACTGAGCAAGAGTCTGACCAACTATTCCTGCCCTGACCCGGCTGTTTCTGCGGCTTTTTAAAGAAAGAAGAAAAAGAACCTAGCATACATCTAATAAAAACAGTATTAAAATGATAGTTGGTACATCTGGGACTAGAGAGGAGGAATCGATTACTCTGATATGTATGGCTTGCAGTAAAACTATTAATTAGGGCCCAGGTGGCCTTACCAGATTTATGTCTCATGGTGAAGGGTTATTAAAACAAGAATTCATATGAAGAAAAAGTTTTGGGTTACAAGCAGAAATAAAAGTTTCTGCCAATCAATAGCTTATATAAACGATTAAAGGTCCTAGCTTACTTTTTAAAAAATCCATTTAGCTGTAATTTTCTAAGAGGCCATTAGAATGTACCTTCAAATGATTTTCTCCTCTAAATGCTAATCTTAGTGAAGGTGAATAGCATTTCAGGACTTCACGTGATTTACAAAAAACTTGTTCATCCCTTTGTGGTGAGCTGCTTTTTCTGCCGGCCAATGTTTGCCAATAAAAGTCTCGGGAGAGAAATTTCTTCCCTTTTCCAGGGTCTCCACAATCAAAGCATTTCCAGCCTTCATTCTCTTCAGACCCAAAAGGGGCTTTTCTCTCTGGAAAGCCAGAAATCTCTTATCGGTAAATCTTTTTATATTTCCTCCTCTCCGCTTCACCAGAGCTAGTTAAGCACTACAAACTAAGCATCCAGGCTACTAAAGCTGAGAAAAGAAAGAAGGGATTCTGTCTATGCTTTGTTTATGCCATCAAGCATTTAGCTGTGATCCCAGTTTGGGGGTAGAAGGTAGGGCCTTCAAGAGCCCTTCCAGCTCTCATGTTTCATTAGAGCAGTGAATATTTTCAATTAATGACCCTCATGATCCCAACTAGAGTCAGACAAGCTTGGGAATATTCTATTCAGCATTTGTGTATGCAACCATGGAAAACAAACAGCAAGCCCCAAAGACAGTGCATTGACTCAGGAGATCTATGGAGTTCATCGATCTTAACAGAGAGAAAGAGCCACCTCTCTCTACCCCCACCAGTCTTTGCCAGAGGCCCGCCAAAAGCCTGGGAGGGGGAAATGTGGGGAGGGGGCATGCCCACCTCTGGAGCAGGAGGGCAGGACTGGGTGAGGACGAGAGGTAGCCCCTCTAAACACATGGACCCTCAACAAAGCCAGCAGCAAGAGATTGCTTACTGGGTAGGAGCAAGTGCCTATGTTGACCATGGGTAGCATTTTTGTACCAATAAAAGAGGAAAGGTGTGCTTGAGACTGGAAGCTGAGGCCCTGACGCAGAGCTGCATTGTCTGAACGCAGCCTCTGGCCTCTCCGACGCATCTGCACCCACTAATGATCTTCTGGGTTCTGAGGGTAAAGAAATGGCTGCTGGGGCAAGAGACGCTTGCCTTGCAGACTGCTGACTTGGGTTTGATCCCTGGGACCACATATGAGCCGCCCCTGAGTCTCACCAGGAGTCATCCCTGAGCACAGAGCCAGGAAGAAGCCCTGAGCACTTCTGGGTGTGCCGCCCCACCCCTCCGCCTCGCAAACCAACAAAAAGCTTGTTTGAGAAAGCATTGTCGTGTTTGTCCCCCACCCCATCCCCTGCCGCTTGCACCAACCCCTCTGCTGCTCCAGGATGATTCAGCCACAATACTTGGTCTCCCTGTGGTCGGAAGCAAATCGCACTGAGCAGAAGCCCCGAGAGGAGAATCCCTCCTGGTGCTGGCCAGCAGCAGAAGGTCCAGGTGTCCCCTCAGCATTTCACCTTCTGGAATTTTCACAGTCTAGGGAGGCCCGTCATGGATGTCAGTGTGGGTATCAGTCTTGGCTTTCTCTAAGAAAACTCAACCTAGAATTAGGATGTGTATCTTCATGGGACCCACAGCTCTCCTTATAGTCCCCTAGGACCACAGGATGCTGAGTCTGTGACCCTGAGCACAGACCCCGGAGTAAGCCCTGAGCACTGCCAGGTTGGGCCCCTAGTCCACCCATCCCTCTAAGATTCCTGTGTGCCAAGACATTTCTTGTGTAGCTTAAGGTGGTCTAGCCTATTGTGTTGAGTCTTAGCTTCTTCTTCTTTTTTTTCTTTGCTTTCTGGGTCACACCCGGCTATGCTCAGATGTTACTCCTGGGCTCTGCACTCAGGAATTACTCCTGGCGGTGCTTGGGGGACCATATGGGATGCTGGGAATCGAACATGGGTTGGCCTCATGCAAGGCAAATGCCCTACCCGCTGTGCTATCACTCCAGCCCCGAGTCTTAGCTTCTTATAAACTTATTTTGGGGAGAATTTGCCAAGCCATCCCCACGGCCCATGCCAGGTGATCTCAACCAAGCCAGGCCCTACAGTTGAGTGCTTGGGCCCGAGGACAAGGGGCCGCTCAGGCGGCCATGGCCCTGGGACCATGGCAGCCATGTTGTTGGTACTCAGGCTTAAAGGGCCACAGTGAGCAGTGATGAGGACTGAGGTGCCAGACTCCGGCCCGGACCCTGCTTCGCTAAGCTCTCCCCCACCACTGAACACTTTCTATAGCTGCCACACAGGAGAGAGAAGCTGGTCCCAAAATGATCAATAAATTGGTGGGCTGCTTCCCTCAGTTTTTTTCGAGAAAACTAAACAAAGGTTTCTGAGTCAGGATTTGGTTTGAGGAGAAGACAAGTGAATGATGCCGGTGGGAGTCCAGGGTGACTTGTGTGAAGTGGGGAGGAGAGAGACAGCAGAGAGAGAAGGAAGGGACTCTGCCGCTTTCTCTCTATCCACCTCTGCCACCTGAGAAAGAAGCAGGAAATCTAGAACTGTGCGCCTTGCTCCTTGCAGGAAAGGAAAGTCAGGCCTAGACCTCCCCGAGGCCTGTTGGGTCCCTGCCTTTTCCTCACAGAAAGAGTTTTGGAGGAAAGAAGCAGTGAAGTATGTTTGGAAGTTTTGAGGATGGAGAGAGAGAGACAGAGACAGACAGACAGACAGAGACAGACAGAGACAGACAGAGACAGAGAGAGGAGAGAGAGACAGAGAAAGGAGAGAGAGAGATAGAGTAGAGAGAGAAGAGAGAATGTGCTGGAGAGAATGTGGGCTTCTCCAGAGTGGAGAGGGAGCCCCGGTAGACATCCCATCATTAGATGTGACAGTATGAAAGTACAGGTCCCGGATGACACCTGTGCTCTGGCAGCACATGGTCTCGGGTAGCACATGCACACGTGCTTCATTTGTTCCCGCTGGCTTTTATAGGGTTTCTCCCAAGCTGCCCACCCCACAAGGGGCTTTCTACCTTGCTAAGAGTCCATTGCTAGGACGGTTCCCAAAGGGGTAGAGTTGGGAGTAGTTGAGGGTCTTCTTTGATATTCCTTCCTGGTCTTTGTTCCTGCTGAAGCTTCTCTCCACGAGGGTCCAGCCTTCTCTGGGTCTGTGCAGGCACCACGTTAAGGTCTTAGAGGCTTTAACCCCTCTGTCCACTTGGTGGGTTTTTGCAGCCTTGGGGCTATTGATTTTATTCCTTCCCAAGAACTGCCATGCTGGGTGGGGGTGAGGGTCCTTCCCTACTTGCCTGCCTGCTTCAGTAGGAACAACAGCCTCTGCCTGCCCTGATAAGGTTTGGTTTTATTGGCTTTTGTTCGTTTGCTTTTCAATTTTGAATTCAGCCCTTTTCTGGTTTCAGTAGTTGCTCATAAATTAAAAGCCAGCAAAGACAGTCTCCCGTGCTGTCTCAGTGTCCTATTTTTCAGGTTCTCTGCTCTTGTTTTTTATGAAAAATAGTTAAATGTTCAGAAAACTAAAAGCTGTAATGACATTCTTGTGAGTGGCTTCCCCTGGTCTGAACGCTCTCATGATAACTATGTTATTAGTGCTAAAAAACACTTGCTAATAATGATGGGGTCTGCTGGCTTTATTTTAGGCAATCAAGACATTCAGCGTATTTTCAGTATGATTTTCCACTGCTTCAAATTTCCCAAGTCTTTCACAGCTGATCCTCAAAGAACTTAGCTTGCCCTCTCAGAATAGGCATTGCCAAGGGATTGCTTTTGTCTTTTCTCTTTTGCTTCCTCCTGGCGGCTGCGCTGGTGAGTTGCCCTTGCTCGCCTCACGGCCTGCAAGGATCCACACTGCTCAGTGAAGCCCACCAAACAAGTCTTCTAGCACTTGTCAACCAAGAGGGAAGAAGTAGTGTGTGTTTGCCCCTAAAATAATCAACACAGCTTTCAGGTCTTTTTGATTGATTGATGACCCGAAGTTTTCCCTAGAAGAGAGAGCTTTGCCTAATACTAAGCCAACTGTGAAAGCTTGTAAACCCTCCCCTCCTCTGGCACAATAATAACTCCTTGTTCTAACATTTCCAGGGACTGTTCTGTGCCTCCTTGCCGACAGATTTTGTACATTCACATTCTATCTCTACCAGTGCATGTTCTTATTGAACAGTGATCAATTCAGGGGTTGACAGCTTGTATCTTACTTTGCTGTTTAATGGCATCAAACCACGATAAGAGTTCTTAAAACAGTCTGTCTCCACTCAGGCTAAAGTTAAAGGATGATCGAAAATATGGAATTCTTATAATCAAGAAGAGAATGGTAACATCTAGGAGCAATTGAAAATGCAGGCAGCAGCAGATGCTTTGTAAATTTTTCCTCGCCCCATGGGGGATACAAAGAAAATTGCTTTTGGGGGAAAAAAAGAAAAAAAGGAAGAAAAACCCCCTGTGACACTGTCTTTTGTAATTAGAGCTATTAGGTTGAAATGATAAATAACCACTCAATGGCACACTATAAAGAAATCACCCTTTGCCCAATTGTTCCTGAATTGCTGTGAGATCTGAGAGTTAACGGTTGGACTCTGACCTACAGGGTTGCTTCAAAGTTAGGAAACTGAAAGCAAGGCAACAATATTTTCCTTTTCATTCTTCAACAAAGTCGTGTCCCTAAGTCCTGTCCGTTAAGATAGTAAAAGGGGCTGAAGCAGTAGCACAGCAGGTAGGGCATTTGCCTTGCACATGGCCGATCTGGGTTCCATTCCCAGCATCGTCCCCTGAGCATCACCAGGAGTAATTCCTGACTGCAGAGCCAGGAGTAACCCCTGTGCATCGCCAGGTGTGACCCAAAAAGCAAAAAAAAAAAAAAAAAAAAAAAAAAAGATAGTAAATGAAGGTAATTTGCCAGGAAAAAAAAAAGTTTTAGCCAGAGCATAATAATCTGGTGGATGCAAGTGATTGGAGGCTTTTGTGAAAACTCTCTGCAGGATGCCCCTTGGGGGGCTGTAATGCTTACAAGGCCCCCCAGGCAAAAGCGATTCTTTCTCTTGCTGAGATCTGGTCCCTCCTGGCAAGGAGCCCTGGTGTGTCTGAATATCCGCTGAATGCAACAGCTCAGGTGCTCCTCTCTCTTTGTGTGATCTGGGACAATGACCACACAGTTTGTCATTCAGGTGTCTACTGTTGTTGCCAGCGTTTTGTTAACAGTGTCCAGCCTGGAGGAAACAAGTTTTCCTGAGGCTTGGAGCAGGGTGGGTGATGGGGCTCAGGCGCCAAGAGGGAGAATCTGGTTTTTTCATGCTAGAATTGGACTTCGAGCATTGCTGCTCCTGGGACTGTATTTTTCTATGAGGAAACTTGATGAGTATAATGAGGGGACCCGGTGCACAAATTCAATATTAATTCAACACCCAAGGTCAAATAAAAGTTAATGACCATTTGCACACCAGAGATCTGAAACTCACATTTTATTTCTTTCTCATAATGACAAAAATAGAAGAGTAATTTATATTTAAATTGATTTAAATTTTAGAGCATAAACAGAGGTCTCTCTGCTACCCGCCCCCCCCACCCTTTTTTGTCTCTTGTCACTGAAACTTCCCGGTAGAGTCTGACTTTCATAAAAAATTATAAGTCCCATTCCATTCCAGTCCCCCAGTGTAGAAAGTTTGTGGAATTACAGTAGTTCCAGCCTTCTGGGTTAAGTGACAGCAAATCAGAAGTCAGTAATGCCATCAGGACCCCTATTTTTATTTTATTTTATTTTTGGTTTGGGGCCACTCCTGGCAGTGTTCAGGGCTTGCTCCTGATTGCAGTCAGGATTTGCTCCTGGTGGACTTGGAGGAACATAAAGTGTACCAGGGATCAAACCCTGGGCATGCATGTGCAAGTTAATACCTTACCCACTGCAGTAGGTTCCAGCTCCAACCCTTATTTTTAATGATGAAGTTTTGTATTCGTTGCCCTCATTAGCAGAGGGAGGCACCTAAGCTTGTGTTTAATGCACTGTTGACTGGACTGTGTCTCTCAAAGCCTGTGAGTTCCTTTGTTCTTGGTCTTCAGGTGAGTGAGGGCTGCTTCCCAGGTAGATCCATGTATGGTCTGTGCCACCTAGTGCCAGAGCTTATCCTGCAGGACTAGGATGCCCACCATACTGCCGCAATGGGATAAGCATCCACAGCAGATCCTGTCTCTGACTCATTTTGTGCATTTACACATAGGTTCACATTTGCAGGGGGATGTGTGGGTGATTGCCCACCAGGAGGGTTGGTCTGCCACTCATTTTTACAGGTTATAGTGCCATGATGACTTTTCTGTGTCCGGCTAAGATAACAGTTAAAGCCAAATGTGGATGTTTAAAATTATTAGCTTGTTTAAGGGAATAGTAAACAATGATGCTCTGATAATTAATTGGAAAGTGATATAAAGCTATAAAAACTGGGGCCAGAGAAATAGTACATTGGGTAGAGTGTCTACTTGCATGCAACTTTGTGAAAAACTTGAACCTGGGTTCGATTCTCCTGCATCCCATATGGCCCCCTGAACATCTCCGGGTGTGACCAACCCTCTCCCGCCCCCACCCACCCCCCCTGCTGCTGCCAAAAAATAAAACCCAAAAAACTAAGTAAATAAAAAGTCAAAATTATCTCTCTGTGGATAGAAAATACTCCTTTAGCATATGCTATTTCAGGAAGTTAGGAAGTTGTGCCACTGGATAAACAGAAACTCGGACCCAATGCAGCCGCTCTAGGTCTGAGGTCAGGCATTGACTTTCCAGTGGCCTGAAGGGCTGAATGACCCTCAGCCTCAGTTTCCTCTTGTCATAAAAGGACGAGTTCAGACTGTGATGATTGGAGGGTCTCTTGGGGCCTTCAGGTCAAATTCTCAGTCCCTTGTAACAGAAAGCTTCATTTCTCTGAGTCATGCGTTGTTCTCTGTTCATCAAGAATGTGTGCCCCACAGTTGCTGAGAATTTAATTCACTTTCTGAACTTTTTTCCTTCCCTCTTCTCTTTTCTTTGTGAAAAGCTACCTAAGGCCCTTCCCCCTACCCTCAACCCCAGGGAACATTTTCTGCTGTCATTTGTTTTGACAAGTAAGCTATCAAGGGAAATCTTTGTCTTCGCCATATGACCCAGCTATTGTCCATCATTCGTCACATTAAAGGTCTAATTGTATAAACAGCCGTGAAAATGGAGCAGTTCTCAGTAAAACTGGAAACGACAAGAACAGAATGTGTGCAACTGTGAGTAAAGAATGCAAAGGGCACGATGGGATTCGGCTGAATTCTAGCTGAGTGATGATGCTGTTATGATAAAAAGTATGATAAAAAGTAGAATTTACTTCAAATATTGTTCTTTCCATTTATGCAACACAGAAGCATTGGCGAGTTTCTAAATCAGATGTCTCTCTCAATACACAAACTGACTCTAGCTGTTTGCATTTTTATTTTCAGAAAGGCTCTGAAAGTCCTGTACATGTAGTTTAATACTGCATGCGGGGATTCAGACATGTTTTCCGAAGAAATCCATGAGAGATGCTTTTACCAGGAGTCAATGGGTGCAGTCATACATTACTTCTTTTGGTTTTGAGTTTCAACAATACGGGTTTTTTTTTTTCCTACTTTTTGGATCACGCCTGGCGACGCACAGGGTTACTCCTGGCTTTACATTCAGGAATTACTCCTGGCGATGCTCAGGGGCCCATATGGGATGCTGGGAATCAAACCCGGGTTGGCTGCTTGCAAGGCAAATGCCCTACCCGCTGTACTATTGTTCCAGTCCCTCAGCAATACATTTTGACTTAAGTATTTTATTTGGAAATGAGGACATGAATCTGGGTAGATTGTTTTGTATAAACATTCCTGGGCTTCCCAGTTAGCTCAGTGACAGATAGCACCTGCCTTGCAAGTCTGAGGCATGGTGCCACGTGCTCTGAGCCAGGTGCTGGCCATTCTTGCTTCCTGGAACCCCTTGACAGCTACAGTGTGTGCCATGTTGGGTCCAAGCAGCCAGCAGTGTGTGCATTCCACAGACTGGAGTTAGAGCACCCCAGTGCATCCCTGAAAGCAACAGCTCCAAGGGAGTCCCAACTCTCCATGGTTAAGTGCCTGAACACAGTCAAGTGTGTGTTCAGCCCACGGTCCCTGCAACAAGGATGCAAGGGAGGACAAGCCAATAGGTAAACAGGCATATATGTAAGCAAATAAACAACCCCAAATTTCTTTCTGAATAGCTGCGTCAAAAATCATCCTTAGAGTAAGAGTGGGGTTGCATGCATGCTTTGCTTGCAGGAGGCACCAATTTAATTCCCAATGCCACATGAACCTCTGGGCACAGAGTCAGGAGTAACCCTTAAGCACCGCCAGATGTGCTGTCCCTTCCCCCCAAATTTCCCCTTGACAAGAAGTATTTTGTGTTTTGTTTTCTAGCACTGTGATCTTCACTTTTAATGTGCAGAGCAGTTACCTGGAAGTGCTCAATTCCAGCCTTTCCCCCTGTGTCCCCCTCACCACTCCATTTCTGTGTGGGGAAAGGCTTAGGCAGCCGAGGGATTCACCAGCCTGGTTTCTCGGAGGATGGTGGCCCTGACAGACATATTCTGAAGTCCATGTGATCTTCATTCCCAAGGGAGTGGGCTGGAATTTTATGACGATCTGACAAACCAAACATGGAAGTAAGAAAGGGGCATCTCTACGTTTGCTCTTTACTCACTCAGTGGAGGCTTGCCTGACTTTTTAACGGTTTTTCTATGTGAACGGAGATTTTTCTCACGGGAATACTAACAGATTTACAAAGCTCTTACGGCATTGGCAGTAAAAGCTTTCTAAATGAAGAGAATTATTAGACCAGGTTTTATTTGGTGAGCAGAGGCAGGAATGAACAAACATTCTAACTGAAGTTGGTGTCCAGAGTTAGCAGGAACACATATTTGGGGAGTGGATTGCCGGGACTGAAAGGGGAAAGTGAGTTTAATCTTGCCCCCAGTTAAATGCCACTGAACCCAAACCATATCCTTGAAAATTACAGGCCAGTTCCTAGTTAACAGAAATAAAAAGGTCTTTCTGGTTCCCCTTCTTGGCCAAATGGTAGTGACTGACTAACCTTCCATCATTGACAATGCAAACATTTAATTAAACAAATATTTCATGGGAGATCTAAAATATCAACAGAGGAAGTTTACACTTTATCATGTTACTGCTTTCTGGCACCAGCATGACTCCCCAAGACCTCAGGTTGAGGGTATATTTATACCCTTTGCAAGAAACAGTTTTGAGAATCGTCACCTGACCGCAGCAGGGAAGAAAACCTGGTGGGGCTCATTGACGCCTTCACTTCCTTTGTGCTTATTTTCTTCACTTTGGTTTGCAGTTGTGCTTTTCTGGGCTTTAAAGGCCCATTTCGAGATCCTATATCTGAAGATGGAAAATACACACTCTTTGCTTCTGTCCAAAGAAGGTTGATTACAGCAAACACAAAATATTTCGATGAGTAGGGAATTAAGCTTAGCGGTGGCCAAGGACGCCTCCTGCTGACATTGGGGCTTGGGGGTGCCAGGCCAGGGTCCTGTGCTCCCTAGAGAGGTGTGTCCACCTGGTCTGAGAAAACAGTTGCAACCTCTGCCGTCAGTTTGGACCCCAGGCATTTGGGACCCCTCAAGTCTACAGCCAACTCGGGTAAAATATGAGCTTAGTTAGCACTTGTACCTGTGTCCTAGGGCTGGAGCGATAGCACAGAGGGTAGGGTGTTTGCCTTGCATGTGGCCGACCTGGGTTCTATTCCTCTGTCCCTCTCGGAGAGCCCGGCAAGTTACCGAGAGTATCCCACCCGCAGGACAGAGCCTGACAAGCTACCCGTGGCGTAGTCGATATGCCCAAAAAAAGTAACGACAAGTCTCACAAGGCCCGCTCAAGCAAATTAATAAGCAATGGGATGACAGTGACAGTCACCTGTATCCTAGTTGGTGATATTGCCTCATTTTGTGTTGACTCTAGGCCTACACGAGTCAACTCATCCTAGAGTTAGTCTTGTCACCAAGTGGGCCAACTCATCATTTTTATTAGTGAATCACCATGAGTTACAGTTACAAACTTATGAACTTTCATGTTTGCATTTTGTTTATATCCCTCCACCAGTGCCCAGTCCCCTCCACCAGTGGGGGGGATGGGGTGGGAGGGTGGGAGGGATACTGGGAACATTGGTGGAGAGGACTGGGTACTGGTGGAAGGATATAAACAAAATGCAAACATGAAAGTTCATAAGTTTGTAACTGTAACTCATGGTGATTCATTAATAAAAAAAAATAAAAAATAAAAATAAAGAATAAAAAAAAATCCTATTCCTTCACGGAACCTGAGATGAGGACTCTCTCCTTCACCCAGCACGGCTGGGGATGGCTGCTATTAAAAACTGACTTGTGGTGATGTGGGTTTAAGCCATGACTTTTGACCACCTTCTTTAGCTGTCTAGACTTGGAGACACCATTACTCTGTGTGATCACGGCTTACTCTTGGCTCTGTGCTCAGGGATCAGTCCTCACAGGCTCATGGTACCCTATGGGGGTGCTGGGGGATCAAACTTTTGTCAGCTGTGTGCAAGGCAAGCACCTTACTCACTGTGCTACCTCTTAGCCCTCATAAAAATAATTTTAAATAAAGATCGCATTTCTTTAAATGCTGCACTAGAATCCTGGGGTGTTGCTACCTACTTTTCTGTGTGGTAACTGGTCTCTTTAGGACGTTGCTCCTTGCTTGAACCCTCCTCTTAGATCACTCCTTCCTGGCATGTGAGGGTCCCTGGAACCCGCAGTACCCCCAGCCCCTCTGCTCTGGGCTGCAATGTCCCTGCTGGTTGCTGCTGTGCTCTGAAATTGCAGGGATGGTTAGGGGTTGGTCCACTTGTCTGAGTCAAGCTCTCTAGGCCCTCTATGTTTCACCTCTATTGCCCTGGCTGGGTCTGTAACTCATGACTTCTCTGCCATTGTTCCATGCTTCCCGTTGCTGACTCTTTGCAAGGACATGCTCGGTGGCAGGCTTGTGTTCTCAGGACAGGCAGAAACTTCAAGTCCTTGCCTATTTCCCTTCTTGGGAAGACTGGCTCAAGAAAAGCTCTGCACCACACAGCCCCCTCCTGCGCCATGGCAGGGGTGCAGAGCCCCCTCTTTCCACCTCCATGCAGCCAGGCACAGACTTGAGACACCATCACTCTGTGTGCCAGGGTTGGATCTGTGTGTAACCAGCATCTTTGTGTTCCCCAATCATCAGCCTGATCGCTCCCTCTGAGAGCCCAGAACCAGCTGGGGAAGAGCCACCCATGGATCTCTCCTTCCATCTCTGTTGTTTCACTTCTTCCTCACTCCACTTGCAGCCAGCTCAGACAGCCTTGAGCATTCCCAGCCCATGACTTTCGACTCCTTTCTCAGCAGTCCAGAACCCATTCATGACTTACCAAGGGAGGCACCAATTCTCAACAGATTTTACTTGGTCAAGCTAGTTGTCTTGCTGCCAATTTCTTCCTCTCGGATATTGGAATATAAATATTAGTGACTTGGACCAGGAAACATGGCTTAGTGGTAAAGTGTCTGCTTTCACTCAAGAGGCCACAGGTTCAGTCCCCAGGGGGATCTCTGGTACCTCAATGAGCACGGTCCTGGCACCCCCACAGCAAAATGCGTCCAAGACAATGCCTGTGAATGCACTGACTCTCATGCTGTAGCAGTGACTAACCGAGAGGGAAGAGAAGGGAAAACACACAAGAAGAAACAACTTCATTGTGCTTTTGATTATGTAGTACGGCCCTTGATGGGGTACCTTGAACCCACACATACCCATCCTTTGGGGTAGTGGATATCATCACTCTCTCTTTGTAAACAAGGAAATTGGAAGTTGTGGAGATGATGGCCCCTGACAAAGGTCATGTAGTAGGCATTTTGTCGGCATGATGCCCTAGTTTTTCTTGATCATGTGAAAAAAAAAAAAAAGAAAAGGAAATGCCTTTAAGCTTGCATAGAAGAGTTTCAGACGAGCTGTAAGGAGAACTTCCCCATCGTCTTCCCCACCTGCCTCTCTTTTTTCTTTTAATTAATTTATTTATTTTTCAACTGAGTCACCATGAGAACAGTTACAGGGCTTTAGGATCAAGTTTCAGTTATACTATGTTCAAACACCCATCCCTTCACAAGTGCATGTTCCACCACCAATAACCCCAGCATATCTCCCTCCCACTCCCCCTCTGCCTTTGTAGCAGATGATTTTCACTTTACTCTTTCCTTACTTTGATTACATTCAACTTTCAGAGCCAGAAGGAACCCCTATGCATTGCCGGGTGTGACCCAAAAAGCAAAAAATAAATAAATAAAATAAACCAGTCTGAGAGAAGTGATGGCATTTGCCCAGCGTGGGGTGGGGGTGTCTCCTTCCCGGACCCCCATGGCGCCAGGGCTTTCTGATGTCAGGTCCCTGCTTTGTGCAACATCATATGATCTTTGTTACCAACAATAGAAAACATACAACCTAATGACGCCATTCCGACAGGTCTGACTGTTGGGGGAAAACCCCCACCTGCCTCTTGAACAGTTCTCTCCACTGCCACTCATTGATTGCCCAGTTTGGCCTTTTGGTCTTTGATTATATTTGTAAACTTAAGTTTTCTTAAGGAATTTTTTTGGGGGGTGTCACACCCAATGCTACTCAGGACTTAGTCCTAATTCTCTGTGCTCAAGGATCACTCCTGGTGGGGCTCCAGGGACCACATGGGATGCTGGGGATTAAACCCAGGTCAAGCAAGTGTAAGGCAAGTGCCCTGCCCACATCTCTCTGGCCCCTCCTAGGGAATGTTTGGGATTTCCTCTGTTCATTTGAAAATGCTACTGCCATCAAGCTGAGCAAAGTCACCCAGAAGAGGGACAGACACAGAATGATATCTCCCATGTGTTGGGATAGAAAAAACAGAATAAGGAAATAACCAGTGGCCAAAGGTAAAGATCTGGTCTGTGGAACTGAGCTTACAATGGGGCAGGGGATGAGGTGTCCCCACACACTGGGACAGTGGAGAGGGCAGCTGACACATGTGGAGCTGGAGTATTATAAGCATGAAACTCTGTAGATCACGATTCCTCAAGGAGAATTTAAAATGAACCAAAAAAAATTAGTAAAGAGAATGAATAATTGGAAAGAAACATAAAAAGAAAATGCTGTCACGTCAATGAGAAGATTTAGCAGTAGAATTGAAGGTGGTTCAAGAAGGAAAAATAAGGTCTGCTCATCGTCCATATGGCACAAGTTGTAATAGTGATGCTTTTAACATGTGGTTTGCGGATCCGTATTAACACCTCTGTTAACCAGGGCATCAGTATAGATCTGACCTATTGCATTTTGGGTTCACAATCCGGGGAGAGAATCATGTAGCTGTGCAGAGGCCCTCCGGAGACTGAGCTGCTGGGACTGGCCCAGCTGCTTGCCATGACCAGGGACTCCCAGGGGCCCGTTCTCTCAGTCTCTGTGAGTTGGAGGCCCAAGCACACAGCTTGGGGCTTGTGGGGTGGGGGGAGTTCAGTGGATGCATAAAGCATGTTGCACTTTTCTTGTGCTCCGTGAGATCAATATTTTGACATTTGCGTTCCTGGAACACTCGGTGGAGAAGAGCAGAGACGTGCTCCCGCATCTTTTTAAATGAATGAGTTTCTCGCTGTGTCCAGCACGGCCTTGGCTCAAATCTTTCACTGCGATTCCAGCACACTGGCCAAAACTTCATCTGCCCCTCAGAAAATGTCCTTGCAAGACCAAAAGGAGCAGTTTCCAGTTTCATAAGCAAAATGTTGCAGAAAAATTGTAGCTCCAATTTTTCTCCAAAAAGGAACAGTTTCCTGCCTTCCTGCCTTAGAAGCAATATTTTGCAGAAAAATTGTAGCTAAGGTAAACTCAACTTTTTTTTTACCCACATTTTATTTCACTTGTGTCACATGTAAAAGAGAAGCCCCCCCCCCCCACCCAGTTAGTACAGTTCCTCCTAAAAAGGGCAATGGACAAGGCGGCTGGGATCAAATACTGATTTGCTCTTTATGACCCTAGCGTGCCTCTGGGGTAAATATTTATGCTCTTGTTAAAGGATTTCATCTAGGATACGCTTTGGGGATACTGTTTTTCTCCATGAATAACTTTTTCATTGACTGGACATGTATGTAATGTTACTCAAGAGAAGATACTGTTTTTAACAAACGAGGGTGAAGTGAAGGAAAAGACAGTTGAATCTCCTGGTTGTAAGACAAAGAGAGAAGGATTGAAGTGGGGTCCCCACAGCCTTAGGGCAGGGATCCATCATAGTCACTGGCTGATGCAGCCCCCAGCTTTCAGTGGCGTGGGTCCCTCCTGCCACATGTGGGGAGAGTAGGGAGAGTGCAGCCTCTGATGGGGTGACGTGGGAGGCAGTTTTGAGCCACGTAGAATTGTACCCTCCTCACTGCACATTGGTTGTGTTGTCGGTGTGCCGTGGAGTTCCAGAATCTCAGCACACTCATGTTCAGATGTCAGTGGAAGGATTCCATTCCTTTTAGGCAGCAAACATGCTATTTTCTTCTCTCCCTGGATCATGGGAAGGGTAGAGACGGGGTCATGTGTTAGGGCACTTAGAAGTGAGTCGGTATTTATATGCAGGGCTGTCTGTGTGCAAGGCCAGTGCCTTAAGCTTACCCTCCTCTATCTCCCCAGCCCCGGCTCCTTATTATTAGTCTCTCTCCCTTCATTTGAGCTTATGTAGAGGAGATGAAGCCTAAAACCTATTTGGCTTTTTATTTTTTTCTGCACTGATGGAACCAAGAAGGTAGGTAGCTCAGCTTGCATAGCATATGTAAAGCCTGCACTTGATCCCCGTCCTTACTTCCCAGCCTTTAGCACAACTGGGTTTGATCCTGGTGGCCCCTATGTTTTTTTTTTTTAAAGCACTGATGGATGGATACACTTAGTCAACGCACACAGATGCTGCTTAAAGGCACTGAGTGGCCCCATAAGTCTAGACTCATCAACTTCTCCTTGACAATCAGTAATCATTCTGGAACTAAATCACGCATGAGGTGCTGCTGGATCTGGACAAAGGATTTTACTTCTAGACACAACTACCTCTCTCCTTAGTGTGTTAGGAAGAAATTATAAGTGTGGGGAGAATGAAGAACCAAGAACATCAGAAAAAAAATCACCAAATTAAATTATTCACTGCTTAATTCTAAGAAACGGCATTCATTTTTTATCAACAGAAACTGATTCTCATTAGCTCTAATAAAAATCACCAAATAGATATTTAACAAATGTTGGCAGTGTTGAATTATTGATCAGCCCACAGCACATACATCAGATTTGCCAACACCCGTATCAGAGAGGGGGGAGGGAAGAGTGTGTGGGATCCTCCCTCTTAGAATCCACGTGTGAGGCCTCGCCAGGATCCTGGGCTGGTCTGATTTGGTTTAGCAATGGCGGTCTTTGCTTTGCTCGCAGCTCCTCACTGATGCCGAATGACATCCCTCTGAATTCAGCTACTCTTTATTTTGGCTTCTACTGTTTTCCAGCACTGCTCTGTTCACTTACCCATGCATCCTGTGGTTTTCTCCTCTTTATCTGTGGTCATGCCACTATTCCACCTGACTTCCCTGTTGTCCTTGCCCCATCAGAATCTATCCATTCCTTGATGCCTTTCCCCTCATCCACACTGCTTACTACTCTGTGTGTGTGTGTGTGTGTGTGTGTGCGCGCGCGCGCGCACGCGCGCCTTATAATTGTTGATTCCTGAATTGATTCCCTTTGTTCCATATATAGGACCCATTCCTTTGCAGCACTGTGTACTAGCAGGAAAGAATTGTGAAATATTCTCTCTTGCCTTGAGGGATTCCTGGCTGCCTGCCTCTTCATTCTGCCTGGAACCTTGGGCCCAGGTGCTGAGGACCCCAAAGAGTCTTACCGAGAAGCTGATGTTTTTACTGGAGAGTCCATCAGATGAGAAAATCACCCAATGAAGGAAGGAACCAGGCTTCCTAGGCTGGAAGCAGACATTGTGAGGCTGTACCAAGAGAAGGATCTAAAGGCCTCTGTCTCATGGCCTGGTCTTCAAGACCAAATTGGGGCATCTTTCTGCCTGAGTGTTCAGTCAACTGGGGATGCAAACCCTCAAGCCACAAGTCCGTAGGCGAAACTGTGCTGCAGCAGGAACGCCAGGATGGGGCCAGAAACTAAATGACTACTGAACTTCCTGGTCTGGAGTGATATAGCACAGCGGGTAGGGCATTTGCCTTGCACACGGCCAACCCAGGTTCCATTCCTCTGTCCCTCTCAGAGAGCCCGGAAAGCTACCAAGAGTATCCAGCCCTCATGGCAGAGCCTGGCAGGCTACCCATGGCATATTCGATATGCCAAAAACAGTAACAAGTCTCACAATGGAGACGTTACTGGTGCCCACTCGAGCAAATCGATGAACAACGGGACAACAGTGCTACAGTGCAGAACTTCCTGGATGGATTATAGGATTATAGGTGTGTGGGGGTAGGAGGCTTGGCACCATCAGAGTCAAATGTCAGAACTAGCTCTCGGCCAGTTCTGTGTGGCAATCCATCAAGGGAAAGCGTGGCTGGGAGGCCTCAGCAATGGCCCAAGGTGATAAGGTCATTAGTTCTGACAGAATCAATGAGGAAGAATGATGGAAGCATTTCGGGGTGGATGTGTCGGGGGTTCAGTGAGAGTGGGGGAAGCTGAAGTGCCTGGGGTTGATCCAAATGAAGGCTTGGACCCCCAGAAGAGAAGCCGGCTTGTGGGATGCAGCCTGGGATGAAGCCTGAGATTCCAAACGTTTGTGTTCTGAAGCAAGGACTCTTTCTTAAGAAAGCCTTTGTGCACTTCCCTTTCCTAGCAGCTAGGACCAGGATGCAAGAACAGACCCGTGATAGACAATAAAATGATTCCCCACATGACTGGACCTGGGACCAGGCCTTGGAGGGCCAAGATGGAGCCAGAGATTCAGGACCAGCCCTTAAAACAGTGGAAGCTGAAACTCCAGGAACTGATAAGATCCAGAAAGAAAAAGGAGCCTGCAGGGAAACTTGTTTTTTTTCAAGCATTCAAGGATGCCAGGGAGCTGGAGACAGCAGTTTAAAAACAATAGTCTCAGATTCAGCCGCTGGGCAGGGAAGATTGTGACTGGGAAACAAAACAAAAATGTTGGGACTGAGCAAGGAGGAGAGAGGAGAGTGGTTCAAAGGGCTCTGGATGGGGCCGTGTTCTGGGAATGTGAGTGATCTTTGTTCCAAGGTTAAGACTGGAGAAAACACCGGAATAAGGTAAAGGTGGCAACCGCGCTCTTCCCTCGTTCTGCTGGAAGACCAGAGATATTTGAACCGTTTGAGGTGTGTGCGAGGTCACCGAGCAGCGAAGGCATCCCCTCAGCTCTTGTGACTGCCACTGCGTGCTCATATCTTCCCCAGGAATGAGCCCCTGGCTGAATGCAGATGGAGTGTTTTGAGGGGCTTCCTGAAATATTGTGTCTCCTCTGCGGGAATAGGGCAGAAAATTGCTAGGTGGCAAAGTCACGAGGACGCGGCTCCGCCTCCTGTGGCCTGGAAGTGCCTTCACCTACAACCCAGGGAACACACAGGAGCCCGCCGAGGTGCACCGTGCTCCATGGGGGAGGCAGGTGTGGCTTGGCTCATTGCGGCGCTTTTTTTTTTTTCCCGTTTTAGGTCATTCCCAGCGATGCACAGGGGTCACTTCTGGCTCTGCACTCAGGAATTATCTCTGGTAGTGCTCAGGGGACCATATGGGATGCTGGGAATCAAATCTGGATGGGTCGCATGTAAGGCAAAATACGCCCTACCCACTGTGCTATTGCTCCAGCCCCCATTGTGGTGCATTTTGATCTTTGAAATATTTTCCCTTTCTCTGCCAGTGGCTCTAGTGTTCCTTTCCTGTCACTGCTGCTACACATTTGGTTGCAGGAGCCCTGAAGGGTGGCACTTGTGCACCTGGAAACACTTTGGCCATGGCCTGGGGGAGCAAATTTAGCAAGGTGGGATGGGATTCAGCTAGAGCCCTTGTGCATCTGTATTAGGAGCTTTACCAAGTGCCCTTCATTTTTACAAGGTTTCCCTTCCTTTGTCATGCTGCCTATTATGTTTTGTTCTTTTTCTTTCAAAAGGAAAAGGAGCCAGAGAGATAATGCAGTTGGTAAAGCTTGCACTTGGCTGAACACCCGTGCCCATTAGGTCCCCAGTGCTGCGTAGGGTCCCCCTCCCAGCACTGCTACCCCATGAGTAGAATTTTTTTTAAATAGTAACACTGTGAGATAGATCATTGCAAAGCTATTCATGATTGGGTTTCAGTCACATAGTGTTCCAACACCCATCCCTCCAACCAGTGTAATTTCCCAGCATCAATGCCCCCAGTTTCCCTCCCACCCCACCCCCTACCCCCAAACCACCCTCCCGATTTGTATTGTTTTCATGGTGTTCTATCACCTTCATCCAGAACTTCAACAGAGAAGTACATTGTGTATGGGATGATTTGGACAGTTGCTAAAGCATCATCTATAGAGCATAGGAGTCTTTTCTCTCTTTAAGTTATGTGAGCATTAGACGAAACCATCATGAAAGAGCTTCCTCATTGCAAAAATGGTGCCCGGGTCAAAGATTAGATGAAAAGCCAAAATGCTTGTTCTTGGCAGAGTTCCTTAGTCAGTTGGGCTGAACAAAATTTTCTGTTCTCTTACGTTAAGACTCAAAATAATATGTCTCTGTCTGTAATTAAATCTTGTGTTGGGGATGGGAAGCTGGAGAAATAGGGCATTTGCCTTGCATGCAACCAAGCTAGGTTCTATCCCTAGCATCCCATATGGTTTCCTGAGCACAGCCAGAAGTGAATCCTGAGTGCAGAGCCAGGAGTAATCCCTGAGCATTCCTGGATTTGCCCCCACCACCCTCCCGGTTTAAAAAAGAATGATAATCTTGGGTTAGTTTGCAAATTAAAAAGCAAGTTGGGCTGACATTTAAAAGCTGACCTGCCGCCTCCTCATGTGTTTCAATCATGGCATATGGGGCGCTCCGTAGCTGCACCTCATCAACATAGAACTAATATCATCATGAAATGCTCCCATTTATGTTTAAATCATAATCCTGGCAGAGTTAAAGGGAGATTTTTCTTAGCAATGGTCCTAGTAAATTATTGGGAAGGAGAACCTATTGTCCATAAAGCTCCTGGAGGGAAACTGGCCTCGTCCCTGGAGGCCGTCAACAGTCACTCATCTTCAATGGCTCCTGGCTAATTCACAGTGAGAGCATTTCATCCCAGGGCTCTGTCGATAATTGATGCACAGAGATCCTTCTCCTGTAGACTCTCAGATTTATTCTTCAGAATACATGCCTTAGAGCTTGTGACTATTGTTGTGGTAAGTTGTTTTCAAAGGCCTTTTCTTGATCTCAGAACTTTGTGTGTTGAATGATAAGGGGATGGTTTGTGTTGGCAAAGAGTGAGCCTCTCACCCTGCCCTTGGTCCCAGAATCTGTCATTCCTGTGTACGTGTTCCCCTGGAGGGAACCATCCCAGAATCAATATTTGTATAGGATACTTTCCCTGGTCTTGCCTTTACTCTGATCAGATAAAAGGAAAATGAGGCTGAAAAATCTAAATAATGGCTTCCCCCTCTTTCCAGCCCTGGAGCTGCAGAGCTCAGAGGCATGATTAGAGAAACAAACTCCTTATTTATTCCTTGACATTAATCTTCCTGTCAGAGGACTTGCAGAGTGCCTACCTTCTATGACTCTGTATTCGATACATGTCATCTGAAGAGGTGATTAAAAAAAAATCCTTGGAAATTTAGAATAACTATTCTTTTCAAGTAATGTATGTGAACCAAGTGGAGGAAATGCATTTTTGGAATCATAATTTTTTCAGAATTTCCAAGAAAATGTAATTTATGTGTTGGAGGAAGTCAGACTTTTTTTCATTGGTGCTAAGATTGAGTCTCCCCACCCCCACCCCCAGAATTTAGATGACATTTATTATGAAGATTAAGAGAGATTGTCAAATCTTAGTTTGATGATTTTCCTACATCTCCTTTTGTTAAGCAAGATAATTACAAGCAATAGATTTGGAGATCTTCAAAGATATTATCAGTAAGGGGCTGGAGTGATAGCATAGTGGCTAGGCTCTATAGGTCTCTATAGTGGGCAGGGCATTTGCCTTGCACGCGGCCAACCCAGATTCGATTCCCAGCATCCCATATGGTCCCCTGAGCACCGCCAGGGTTAATTCCTGAGTGCAGAGCCAGAAGTAACCCCTGTGCATTGCCAGGTGTGACCCCCCCCCCAAAAAAAAAGCAAAAAAAAATTATCAATAATTACTGCAGTTTTGAGGAAATATCATCATCATCATCATCATCATCCCATTGATGGTCGAATTTCTCAAGCGGTCTCAGTAATGTCTCCATTCATACTAGCCCTGAGATTTTAGAAGCTTCTCTTTACACGTTCTTTCCAACAGTGCCATGTTGGAAGCTTTTTCAGGGTCAGGGGAATGAGACCTATCATTGTTACTGGTTTTGGCATATGAATATGACACGGGGAGTTTGCCAGGCTCTCCCATGTGGGCAGGAAACTCTTGGTAGCTTGCTAGGTTCTCCCAGAGGGAGAAGTAGGCTATAAGATGTTGCTTCCAGGAACTTGGTTTTAAGTCTCTGGATGTTGGCCATTGGTGGGATTACATGGCTTTGGGGGCAGTCCCTGAGTGTGACCTCCTAGCTACTGGAAAATGGGAATCTGGACAGAAGAGGCCCAGTCCCGATCTGAGCAGTCTTGGAGATCTCATCCCCGGGTCCCTCACACCTGGGTTCCTCTGCCAGTTCCTTCATGCATGAGGCTTGTCTGAACATGTGGAGAGGGGCCTTGAGCATGGCTGTGGCTAGGCTCTATAGGTCTTCGGCTGCTGGGGCTCTGCTTGGGGTGGGGAGAGAAACTGAAACCCAGCCCCTCTGAGGGGCCCCAGGGAAGACAGCCAGGCGAGGGGGCAAGATACTCTCTTGAGGAAATATAAGACTATCTTTTTCTGAAGTTGGCTTTCATGCTAATTTGTTCCTTTTTTGATTGTATTTATAGACATTAAGAATTATACCTGTGTCATTGTTCATTGTCCTATACCTTCTATGTCATAAGGCAGGTAAAATAAATACTTATATTCCAGAACATTGTTGCTTGGAAAACAAAAACATTAAATTAGTCAGTAAAATACTCTAAAATTAGGGGCCAGAGAGAGAGTACAGTAGGTAAGGCACTTGCTTTGCAAGTAGCTGGCCTACTGTTTGATTCCCAGCATTGCACATGGTCCCCAGACACCCTTCCAGGAGTGATTCCCGAACACAGCGCTAGGAGTAAGCCCTGAGCACTGCCGGATCTGACCCAAATCAAACAAACAGTGCTCAAAAATTTAATTGTCGATGAGGTTAAAGCTTTAAAGAGCAAAAATCTAAACAAAGTATAAATTGAGTGTCAAGACAGGCATGGAACTTCATGTGAAAAAAGTTATCCTGCACTGACACTTGCCCCGCAAGAAAATTGCTCCTCATTACAGAATGAGCAAAGACTTATTATTCCAGTTCGTTGAATGGTGTTTCTTGCTTCTGAAGCCCATTCCATTTTTAAGTAGAATTTTGGATGTGATTTGATATTTGATTTCTCCTTTTGAATTTTTGCCTCTGGTTTTTCAGAGAGAACATGTGTGTTTTTCTTTGTTCTTACGTTTCCTCCTAATCAGGCAACAGTAGCAACAGGGGACCCTCTTTGAACAAGTCTGAATGGCACTTTTTGCCGAAATAGAAGGAAAGATTGGGCCTTTTTGCCTTTTCTTGCTTTTGTCTTTAGACCGAAACGGGTAGGTAAAACTGGTCCACGGAGTTTAACAGAAGAACTTCCTCCCCCTTTTTTTATTCTTAGCCATGAAAGGCTTAAGACTTCCGTAAGTGGGTGTAGTCAAGTGGTGCCTTTTTTTGGTCACCTGGGGAGAAATTGTTCGTCATTCCCCATGGTTTTCATAGCACAGTCCTGTAGGCTGGCACCATGGTGAAAACCACAGAAAAGCAAAACATCTCTGGAATGGATGTTTAATAAACACGGAGCGAAAGCACAGCATTTCAAAGCTCATCAACCAGTGCACACTAAGCCCAGTGTACCGTGGGTGACCTCACTGTTCGAGGGACTGGGGTTCAGTTCCTCCCACGGTGTCCAGATCATTGGCACGTGCCATCCATGCTATCAAAAGTAGCAGCTCAGATTCATACTCTTCCGTCCATTGCCACCTCCCCTGTTGGAGCCATTGCCACCTCCAGAAAAGGCAATAATAACCGCAGTGGCCCTACTGGGCTCCCTGCATCTCTTTTTTGTTTCTTTGAAGTCTGTTCTCCATAAAGGGTGCCAGAAAAAACTTCTGTGAACATGCATCAAATTCTGGGACCCCCAGTTTGAAATCCCCTTGTGCTTCCTTGCGTTTTCAGCCAAGCTCTGAGCACAGTGGTCTGTGATCACACGTGGCTTGTCTCTGCCATGGGTGGTTGGGCCCAGCCTTCAGGTCTCAGCCCAAGTAGTGCCTCTACAGACATGCACCATCTGTGCTTGCTCGTCAAAATGATCTTCCAGTGAGTTTTCTGTCATTCCGACTCATTAAAAAAATGTATTATGGTTTATAGTTATTGGTTCTCTCCTCTATTAATAATTCTATTCCACAAAGCCAGGGCCCTGTCTGTCTTATTCAGAGGAATAACCCCAAATGTCAGGAGTGATAGCACAGCAGGTAGGGTGTTTGCCTTGCACGCAGCCAACCTGGGTTTAATTCCTCTGTACCTCTCAGAGAGCCTGGCAAGCTGCTGAGAGTATCCTGTCCACACGGCAGAGCCTGGCAAGCTACCCATGGCGTGTTTGATATGCCAGAAACAGTAACAACAAGTCTCACAATGGAGACATTACTGGTGCCCGCTTGAGCAAATTGATGAGCAATGGGAAGACTGTGCTACAGTGCCAGGTTCATAGTATATGCTCAATAAATACTTGCTAAAGGCACAAACTCTAGACAAGGAAAAAGTCACCAAATCATTGCAACATAACCTGAAATCTGTTCGACAGAACTGAGCTTACCAGGGGTATGGGAGAAAAATATGTGAGTGGATGGGAGGGAACCATGAAACAATCATGGAAGGAAGTTGGTTCTCAGGTGGAAGGGTGTAAGTGTGAACCCCTGTCATGAACAGTACTGTTGATCACAATGCTTCACAATAAAAAAAATAAATGCATGAAGCAATCCAAGTGCAAAGTATTGTGCTTCCTTAAATATATAACACTAAGCCATCAGCCAGAGTGACAGGTTTTAGAAAACTATCTTGTCCTCCTATGAACCTGACATAAGCCTTTGTTGCCCCTCTCCAGCCCTGGCCAAGCACAACACTGACATGGTTCCATTTAGGTGGGTTTAGGGGAGAGAAGAATTGAGGTCCAAGTTTTCCACAGCCACTGATTAGATCACTTAGAACACTATACATGAAAATGGACCCAGAACCAGGAAACTTTTGGTTGATGCTACTTACATTTTGTGACTCTACCTAACATAATGTTTCTTCCTGCCAAATTGCTATTGGAAAGGAAAATATCTGAAACCACCTTCTCCTACTGCTGCATTTGTTTGATGTCTTTCTTATTCTTTTTTTAAAGCGCTTGAACAAGATGAGGAAAACAGTGAGAAGCACGTACCTGGCACAGAAGGAGAAAATGTTCTGGATTCTCGGGTAAGACAGATCCTGGGACCTGCCCTTATCATGCCGTCCTGCCCTTATCATGCCGTCCTGCCCTTATCATGCCGTCCTGCCCTTATCATGCCGTCCTGCCCTTATCATGCCGTCCTGTGTGCAGCTTTGCCAGGTTGGGTTCTGCAGCAATAACATTGACGGGGGTCGCGGGGGGGGGGGGGGCGGGGCAAGTGGTCATCCCTGCAGAAGGCATTTTTGCAAGGACACTTACCTGACAAACCTTATTTGCAATTTGATTCCTGGAGCAATGGCGGTACATGGAGAGCCCAGAGAAGGCAGAGGGAAGCACACTCGGTGCTCAAACACTCCCAGCTGGCATGACACTGGGGACTGGGCCATGGCTCTGATGCCCACTAGAGAAGGGGTGCTAGCCCCAGGATCTAACTCATGGCATGGACATGCTGTGGTAGTGGCTTTTCTCTGTGGCACTGTGCTGGGGTTGTAGCCTTTGTATATGAGGCTCTGGGTTGGTCCCTTGACCCTGCTAGTCTCCACCCCCAGCACTGCTGAGTCTAGGCCCTTTGACCACATCAACAACAAGAAGACTGTTGTGCAGGACTTGAGAGAGAGTACAGTGGGCAGGGCACTTGCCTTGCAGCAGCCCAACCTATATTTAATCCCTGGCACTCCTTCTGGTTGCCTGAACACCACCAGAAGTGATCCCTCAGCACAGAGTCCTGAATGCAGAGCCAGAGCATCCTTGGGCATGGCCACAAAACAAAACAAAACAAAACGAAATGAAATGTTGCACAGTAACTAGTTCAGGCCCCTTAATGCAGTTCCCTGTTCACTACATAAAAGCAGTGATTAAAGAGCCCCATTTGGCTGACTCATTGCACTTCCCCATCAAAGTTTGACTTCTTGGGGCTGGAGTGATAGCACAGCGGGTAGGGCATTTGCCTTGCATGCGGCCGACCCGGGTTCGATTCCCAGCATCCCATATGGTCCCCTGAGCACCACCAGGGGTAATTCCTGAGTGCAAAGCCAGGAGTGATCCCTGTGCATTGCCGGGTGTGACCCAAAAAAGAAAAAAAAAAGTTTGACTTCTTGAGGCTGGGAGATAGTACAGTGATGGGAGTATCGGGCTGATAATTAGATACCCCTAGCATGTGCCCGAGCAGGATTGGGCAGAACCACATGGTCCCTAAAGCATCCCTGGGTGTAGCTCTGGAGGCCTCCAGCAGCACCGAGGAGTCCCAGGTCATCCTGGCACCACAGGACCCTAGCAACGCCGTGTCCTCAGACTCCTGCATTGAATTGCTGGCCAAGAATCTCTTGTGGGACCCCCAGTTCTCCTGAGCTCTGCATTCCCCTCCCCCACACACACAATTAATAAATCTGTCAAAAAATGAAGTTACACTTTGATTCTGGCCAGAATAATCATATTCATACTTTCAGCCAAGATTATGCAGGTTGCCATGTTTTCATAATTTCAGGCAAGGAATTGTTTTTTGCTATGATGGTCTGCAATATTCTGCCATCCACAAATTCATAGTAAAGTTCGACTCCCATGGGGCTGGAGCAATAATACAATGGGTAGGACATTTGCCTTGCACGTGGCCGACCCAGGTTTGATTCTCAGCATCCCACATGGCCCCCTGAGCACCACCAGGAGTACTTCCTGAGTGCAAAGTCAGGAGTAACCCCTGAGCATCGCTGGGTGTGACCCAAAACAAACAAACAAAAAAAGTTCTGCTCCCAAACACTGAGCTCACCTGACTTGGACTTCACCAAGTTCATGCATTTGACACCATCCCAGAGATTCACTGTTAAATTATTCGTGAGGACAGATGTTTCTCAGCCCAGATTCTTTTTCCCTGTTTCTTTTGAACTTGTTCTGTAGGCAAAAAACAAAATCTGCCAAGTGCAGTCTTATTTCTCTGTGTAACTCAAAAGAATGCCCAGACCTTGTTCTTTGGGGATTTTCTGATTTTTCTTTTATAGCACTGACAGAAACGCGTATCAACAGGACGAACAGTGGAATGAAATCATGAAAGCAGTGGGCTGATAATTAGATCAGGAACAGATTCTGTGTGAGTGTGAAAGTCAGGAGTTAAGTGCACTAGGAGGCATCATTATGAGTGTCGCAGGCCTGGGCTGTGTGGAAAGGCAGACAGCTGTCACTTCCTCTGATGTGTCTGAGAAAGCTTGATCCAATGCCTCAGACACAGCACCGGCTTCGTCGGTTTGATCCTGCAGTTCAGTCTCTACCTGTGCCCAGGAGACTAATCAGTTGCTCACGTCAGCTGAGCTAGAAGAAAGTGTTCAGAATTTCTCCCTCATACACTTTGGCAGGAATTAGACATGAATGTCTGTGTGTGCCCATGGGTGCGTGTGTGAATGGCACACGGAAATTTCATTCAGTCTTTGATATAGAATGTAGCTCTATCATTGAACACCTAGAAGCCAAACCCTTAAGGGATTTTTTTTGTTTTGTTTTGCATCTTTGCAGTCTTCACTCCAAATTTCTTTTTAAAGTTAAGTGGAAATCATTTTTGCATTTCTTCCTCCCACGTAATGAAATATGTCAAGATGGGGGAAATGCCTCGTGGCTGTCAAAACCTTGGGGTTTATAAAGACTTATGGCCTTCACTGATCCCAGATATTGCCGTGCACCGGGTTTCCCTCCTACCAGGAAACTGTAGTTCTTTGCTCTTTGTATATTGGCACCTTCCTTAAAACATCTTCTCTGCCTAAGAAACTGCACGTTTCAATGCAGTGACATGTGGGCAGAGGGAGGAAAAGGTGTAGACTTGGGTTTGCATCCCAGCCCTTCTTCCTTAGAGCTGGCTTCTTGGGGCAAGAGTCAGCCTGTGCATTGTTGTAGCGCATTGTCAGGATCTCGGTCACCAGAGTGTTCCTACTGTGATAGGATGTGGCCAGCACTTTTCCCTTTCATCGCTCTGAAGTGGTGAGGTTGGCGTGAGGCTGGCATGAAGTGCATGGAAATACCAGCTGTTCTGGCACAGGAGTGCGTCTGGAACCACCAGGCAGCTCACACAAGACTTGAGAGTGGCATCCCCTGAAAGTTCCCATGGAAATTCACTCATTTTCTGGCAGAAGTTGTCTTTGGAATTTCTTGCTATAGTTCAGGTAACCTGGCTCTTCTCCAGGTTCTGTCCCAGCAGAGCTGGGACACTTGACGCTTGCCTATTGGACTGCATTCCTTCTTAGAAACAGTAGCACTGTAGCACTGTTGCACTGTCGTTCTGTTCATCGATTTGCTCGTGAGGGCACCAGTAACATCTCCATTGTGAGACTTGTTACTGTTTTTGGCATATCGAATACGCCACCGTAGCTTGCCAGGCTCTGCTGTGTGGGCAGGATACTCTCGGTAGCTTGCCGGGCTCTCTGAGAGGGACGGAGGAATGGAACCCAGATTGGCTGTGTGCAAGGTAAATGCCCTACCTGCTGTGCTATCACTCCAGATCAGAATCAGTACTGAACATTAACACTGATGCAGTGCTTCTGGTGCATTCCATTCTTACAAGCACCCTCTGAATTAGATATCTACCACCTCTTTACAAATGAACTAGTGAGACCGGACATCAAATCAAGGAAGCCTGACTCTGATATGTACTCGGTTTTATTTTTGTTTGTTTTATTTGGGGGCACACCTGGCAGTGTTCAGGGCTCACTCCTGACCCTGTGCTCAGGGTTTCCTCCTGGTGGTGCTCAGGGGACCTATGCAATATGGAGAATCAAACTGGGATTTTCTTTGTGCAAGGCAAGTGCCTTAACTTCTGGACTATCTCCCGGACTCTATACTTGTTTTTAATCACTGTGTAAGTTGCCTATCTAATGCCCAGAGATAACTGTTGGGTTATTTTGAAGATAAAATGAGGCAAGTAGAACAGTGCCTGGCACATAATAAGTGTTCAAAAAATGGTTAACCTTAGTGACCTACTGTGAGCTTCATGATCAGCTGGCACTTTGCTTTTCAGTTTGATTAAGGTGGCTAATGTGTGTAGACAGCGACAGTAATGTGCCAGTAATACAATACCAATGGTATTGACATACATAAGCATTCTGGAGCCTTCACCTTCACTCTTTATACAGAACTAAGGGTTCAAGGATCTTTATCCAAATGTATGCAGTTTTTACCAGAGTCTAGCTTATGGGCTCTATAATGAGGCTTTCAATGAATAATTTCTCAATTTTTTTGGTTGAATCACTGTGATGTATATAACATATAACTCAATATGATGATTGAGTTTCATGATTGAGATTCAAGCTTCCAGCACTTCCATCCCTTCACCAGTGTACATGTACAATTTTTGCCACCAACGCCCCCCCTCACTGCCCCCCAGCCTGTATGGTAAACACTTTTCTTCTCTCCCTCTGCCCATCTGTCTTTTCCTTTTAGGCACTGTGGTTTGCAGTACTGCTACTGAAAGATTATCATGCATATCACTTTACCTCCTTTCAGCACCCAGTTCTTGTCCAGAGTGATCACTTCCAACTGTCATTGTCATAGTGGTCACTTCTGTGTCCTAACTGCCCCCTTTCTCAGCCATGACAAACTTCCTATCCAGTCCTCCTGGCCCTTGTTTCTATTTGGGTATTATTATTTTTTTAAATGAACAAACTTTTATTATTTATTTTTAAGATTATATTATTGAATCACTGTGATAGATCTTTAAAAAGCTGTTCATAATTTGGTTTCAGTCATACAGTGTTCCAACACCCGTCCCTCCCCAGTTTATACATTTCCCAGTGCCAGTGCTCCCAGTTTCCCTCCCATAACCTCCTCCCACACCAGCCTGCCTCTATGACAGGCATTTTTCTTCTCCTCTCTTTCTCTCTCTCTCTCTCTCTCTCTCTCTGTCTGTCTCTCTCTGTCTCTGTCTTCTTTTGGACATTGTGGTTTGGAGTATTTAAAGGTCATCCGGTATATCCCTTTATCTACTTTTAACACTCAGTACTTGTCCAGCGTGATCATTTCCAGCTATTATTATCATCCAGGTTCCTTTTCTATCTTACCTACCCTCTTCCAGCCCCCCCACCCCACACACACACTTGTGGTTGATTCCAACCTTTAACCAGTCCTCCTAGACCCTATTTTCCCTGGCCATGGATATGACTTCTAGTTATAATATATATATTTATATACCACATATGAAACAAATGAATGTGGTCATTCTATATCTATCCCTTTCTTTCTTATTAAATAAGAGTGGACTTATTTCACTCTCTAAGTCCACCCATTTATAGGCAAATTTAATGACTTCATTTTTCCTAACAACTGAGAAGTATTCTATGCACAAAAAATCAGATCAAAATCAACATCAGACCTGAATCCATAAGGTATATGGAAGAAAAGGTAGGCAAAACCCTCCATGATATTTAAGCTAAAGGTATCTTCAAAGATGAAATGCCACTAACCAAACAAGTGGAAGCAAAGATAAACAAATGGGACTACGTTGAACTAAGAAGCTTCTGCACCTCAAAGGAAACAGTGAGGTCTTAGGATACAAAGACAGGATACAAAGACAGTCTTCTGAATGGGAAAGGATATTCACCCTTGTGATAAGGGGCTAATATCAAAGATACAAGACACTGGTTAACTTTACAAGAAAAAAAAAATCCAACCCCATCAAAAAATGGGGAGGAAAAATAAACAGAAACTTTCTCAAAGAAGAGATTCGAATGGCCAAAAGGCACATGAAAAAATGCTCCTCATCACTAATTATCAGGGAGATACAAATCAAAATGACAATGAGATATCATCTCACACCACAGAGACTGGCACACATTCAAAAAAAGAAGAACAACCAGTGCTGATGCGGATGTGGGGAGAAAGGAACTCTCCTTCATACTTGGTGAGAATGCCAACCATTTTGGAAAACAATGTAGACATTCCTCAAAAAATTAGAAATTGAGCTCCCATTTGACCCAGCAATACCACTTCTGGTATTGGAATATACCCTGAGGGCCCAAAAACACATAGTAGAAACACCATCTGCATCCCTATGTCTATTGCAGCACTATTCACAATAGCCAGAATCTGGGAACAGTCTGAGTGCCTTAGAACAGATGAATGGATAAAGAAACTTGGGTATTATTCTTGATGAGAAATTTTTTTAATGTGGTTTGAAATTCTTCCTTTGACTTAAGTGGTCATTGGCAACTGGATTTAGAGGCTGGCAGGAGAGCTCAGTAATCGGGTGCAAGAGTCAAGTTCTAACCCCAGCTCTGTGTTGCCCTTGAGCACTGCTGGATATGTCCCCGGAGAGCCTCCAGTATTGCCAGAGTGAGCCAGGTGGTCCCCACAGGTCTGAAGACATCTGCATACCCTCAGATCCTCATATTGGCCCTGCGAGCTGCCTATCATTGGGAGCACTGCTGGGGAGGCCACTCCCATTAGATAAAAACAAACAAACAAAAATCAAAAAACAAAAAACAAACTTCTTATTCCAGGCTGTAATTGCTGTCATGGGAAACAGATGATCCCCTTAAATCCTGAATGTTAGGATGTATTAGAACTTATTCTGTGCTCTCTCTCTCTCTCTCTCTCTCTCTCTCTCTCTCTCTCTCTCTCTCTCTCTCTCTCTCTCTCTCTCTCTCTCTTATTTGTCAACTTTGCTGCCCTACCCAGTCCTGAGATTTTAGCAGCCTCTCCTTACTCATCTTTCCCAACGTTGGAAGCTCTTTCAGGGTCAGGGGAATGAGACCTATTGTTATTGTTTTGGGCATATTGAAGCTTGCCAGGTTTGCCAGGTTTGCCAGGCTCTGCCCATGTGAGCAGGATACTCTCGGTAGCTTGCCGGGCTCTCCAAGTGGTACATATGTATACATACATACATATATATATATACATATATACATAGAGAGTAATATATAGAGTAATATATACATATAAATCATAGACAGTAATATATATTACTTTCTATGAATTGTTGCCTACAATCGCATCGTAATGTATTAAGACTATAAATTAGTACTGCATAATGGCTCTTAGTTCAAAGCAATATTTAATACTGCTGACCCACCCTGCTTGAACTTGCAAATTCGAGGAACATATATATGTGGAAATGAGAGAGCCCCTTTATCAATTATGTAGAAGTATAACGCTGTCTCTTTAGTTTCATGGGAAAAGGTAATTACATGGTATAATAGACTAAGAAAGTATTTGAGAGAAATAGCAGTTATAAATTCTATATAGTTATGGTTTCAGCTTCATCTCTTCTCCCAGCATGCTCTGGTACGATACAGAGTGACATACAATTTTTATCAAGTGTTTCTGTTCAAAGACTGTTGTGCTTTCACACAAGGGATTTCCCTAGGAAGGAGGACCAGAGGAACGATTTCCGGAAGCTGGCGTTTTGTTGTCGATGATGGACTAGAATCCTTGAATGATTTCTAAAGCTCTTGTTGCCCCAGCATGGTGGCTCAGGACTGTAAATCTGTCATTATATCACACTTCCTTTCCTCAGCACTTTTCACTGTGGGTGCTTCTTTCTGCTTTCTCCAATTATTAAAGGATGTATTTTTCTCTCTCAGTCAGGAAGAAGAATTTCTTTTAATCATTTATTTCTGTCTGAAGAAATATGAGAAAATGAATACTTGCTGCAATAAGATTACTATTTTTTTAAAAATTTGACTTGTCTTCTGACTTTTGCAGGAAAGAATTCTTAATATTTTCTGTTTAGAAGCTAGGGATACATGCCCTTGATTCTTGTATCTATTATCTCAGTCCCTCCGCATTTTGTTTTGTCATTTGGGCTTTGGGATTAGAATAGATTCAAATTTCAGAGAGAGGACTCTGATATCGCAGTCAGTAAGAGTTCATCTGAATACCTTACATTTGTGCTGAATAGCATTCTATAATTGCAAATGTTCATTCATTGAAGGTGGATGCATTCTCGTTATTTGCATTTCCTTGGCAGCAATTTTTGTGAATTTTTTTAGGTCATAGAAAATGTGGCTTTAAAATTAGAGTAGTAAAGAAATGTTTTCATGTAGAACTGTGATGCTTCACCTTTGTCATAAAAAGTGTTAATTTGTCATCCTTGTAGTAGGCTTTCTGAAAGGAATTCTGTCCAAGTTTCACTGAAAGAATAGACCAGACATTTTTATGACTCCATTTTTAAAGGAAATGGACGTTTCATTTACATTTGTAACATTTCTCCGAAACTAAAAAAACCATATGAATAGCTTCAATTATACATTACCGAGTTCTTTTTCCCCAAAATGAGACATTGAAAGAAAATATTTTAAATCTTTTAAATTGCTCTCCTGACAGTTACACACAAATCTTTTTTTTTTAAAACCTGTCCTAACAAGTTAGGTAAACTATTCATAATTAGCTGCACATAGAGACATTAAGTAGTCCGAGAACAAAAAAAGGTCTCAATCATGGGTTGTTAGTCATCCTGCTCTCCTGCCTTAACAAAGCTCTGAAGTTATTCATCAATTCATGGGATATTTTGAGTCACTCAGTTATGAAGCTGTGAAAGGAGCGTCCTGGAGAGCATCTGAGTGAGTCCCAGGAAGCTGCAGCCTTGGAAACTGTCCCGGGTGTGTGGGCAACTCTCTGGGCTGAAAGTTAGTGCTTCAGGGAATGAACTTGCATTCAAAACTTGGGGGAAGCTATTACGTAAGGAATGTGTTGGAATGAGTGTCTTGTGAAAATGCATTTAGAAATTGGGCAAAAACCAGGAGACATCGAGACGACAATATTTCTTTTTTAAATTATAAGACAGTTTGATTATAAATGCAAGAAAATTAAGTAGACACAAAGCCTATTTCATTTTCCATTGAAATATGGCATTGTACCATCATATACGTTTAAAGCGCGCACCAGTGAAAAGCAGCATGTCAGTGGCCCTTCTGTTGTGATTTGCCCTTTTCCAAAACACACACAGACACACAGACACACGCACACTCACACACTCACACACTCACACACACACCTCCCTCAACACTGTACACCCCTGCCTTTCTTCTTGTATTCTGGTAACCCCTAACTGGTCTTCATTCCAAAATGTTGCTTTGGGGGGGTCAACCCCCAATGGTGCTCAGGGTTTACTCCAGGTTCTGTTTTCCAAATCAATTCCTACTAGGGGCTTGGGGGAACATATGTGGTGTCAGGGGTTCAAACCAGGGTTTAAAAGATGTAAGGAGAGCACTGGAACCTAGTACATCTCAGTGTCTTCCACCACCCCCACCACAGCCTGTTTTTAATGTTTAATTATATGTTTAATTAATTTAATGTTTTTAATGTGTTTCCCTGTTTTTAATGTTTTTAATCACTGACTTAAAGAGTTGCACCATTTTGACTTGTCCAGCAGGTGGTGCTATATCTGACAAAATTTAATTTTATTTGGTATCTTTTTTTTTTTTAATCTTTGACCTTTGCTAACTTCCATAAGACCTGAAATTTTGTAGCTATAGTAGTCGTGGCAGCAGGTTCGGAGAGGGGTCATGGAAAGGTCTAGTGGCTTTTATGATTCTAAAGCTGTTTCCACTCCAGCCGTCCTCCCAACCCTCATCCCCCACCTCCATGTTTAGGATTTACTCCTGGTTCTCTGCTCAGGGATCTTCCTGGTGAAGCTTGGGATGCAAGGAATCAAACACTATACTATCGCCCAACTTCTTTTGACTCTTTTCTGTCCAAGAAATGCAACAGGTGTGTGCCGCCAGGAGCACCTCAGCTACTTGGCAAGGTTGATGTTTCATTAAATTTTTATAGTACAGTGGGTAGGGCCTTGCACGAGGCTGACCCGGGTTTGATTCCTCTGCCCCTCTAGGAGAGCCCAGCAAGCTACTGAGAGTATCCTGCCCACATGGCAGAGCCTGGCAAGCTCCCCTTAGCGTATTCGATATGCTAAAAACAGTAACAACTGGTCTCACAGTGGAGATGTTACTGGTGCCCGCTCAAGCAAATCGATGAGCAACGGGATGACAGTGATACAGTGATTGTGCATTCAGAGATCTTTTACCATGGTCTCTGACGTGACCCCCACTTTCTCTTACATGGCCACACAGTCATGGCTCGCAGCTTAAGAGGCTGAAGGCCAGTGAGTTTCTCTGTGCTCACTGCCTGGCATCCAGCCTGTGCCAAGTGCCCAGCTTTTTCTGTTGGCCTCACCTGAACAACAGAGGTGCACTCTGTGCTGGCTCCTTTGCCCTGTCGCCTGGGTTCCTGCTTTGTGGCGGGATGGTGACGCTCCCCAGGGTCCCTGTCACTAGGCCCGTGTGGGACTGCAGCTGCAGGATGCTCTGTGGTGTCCACGGCCACCCTTTCGGTCAGTGCTCCTGTGGGGAAGGAAGGAAGTGAGAAGCCGCCTGTCGCTCTCTCATTCCTGGACTTCTGCTTCAAATGCATGATTTGTGGGCCCAAGAGCTGGTGCTGGGGTGAAGGCACTTGCCATGTGCACCCCATATGTTTCCCAGCCCTTCCGAGAGTGATCCCTGAGCACAGAGCAGCCCTGAGTCTGACCTCCACACAAACAATAAAATTAATTCAATAGCAAAATATGTAGTGCGTATATTCAGTATATGTCTAATAAAAACTTATTTCCTCATGAAGCAAAGGTATATCTAGAGGCCGGAGCAATAGTATAGCAGGAATGGCATTTGCCTTGCACGTGGCCAACTGATCTTAACATGATATCAAGGATATTTAGAGTGACTTAAAAATCTACATTTACATAGAAACAAATAAAATGGTCCCAGTTTCTGATATTTCCTGTACTTTTATTATCAGTTGTTTTTTAAAAATATTTTTTTACGTAAACATTGCCTTAGCCTTTTTTAAATTGAATTACCGTGAGATACTTACAAACTTTTATGATTAAGTTTCAGTAGTACAATGATTGAATACTCGTCCCTCCAGCAGTGCACATTTTCCACCACCAATGTCCCCAGTATCCCTCCTGCCACTCCCACCCCCACCCACCCCCTGCCTTTGTGGCAGGCGCCTTCCTTCTTACTCTCTCTCTCTCTCTCTCTCTCTCTCTCTCTCTCTCTCTATATATATATATATATATATATATATATATATGTTTTGGGGCATTGTGGTTTGCAATACAGATACTGATTTGTTTGGACCTTAGTCTACTTTCAACATACATCTCCCATCCCATGCAATCCCTCCAACCATCATTGTCTTAGTGGTCCCTTCTCTATCCCTACTGCCTTTTCCCCCAGCACATGAGGCTGGCTTCCAAATAGTGAAGTGATCCTCCCGGTCCTTATCTCTACTGTCCTTAGAAGTTAGTCTCATATTATGTTATTATTATTTTTTTTTAACTGAGGTAATGTTGATTTACAGAAGTGTAAACATGGCATGCCACCACCAAAGTTCCAGTACCCTTTCAGGGTATATTTAAAACATAAGTCTGCTGTTTTGTAAAAATTTACATGGTGGGAGGGATGGGGGCCACAGTATAGCCCAAGGCCCTGAGTCCGACCCCCAGCCATGCATGTCCCCGGGACCACCACATCACCAACCACTGAATCTTCAGGCCTGAACCACCTCCTCCTAGAGCATGACCAAGCAAAGCCCTACTCAGGGCCCCCTTTTAAAAATCTCTTTCGGGGTCAGAGTGATAGCACAGTGGGGAGGTTGTTTGCCTTTCATGAGGCCAACTCGGATTTGTTCCCCAGCACCCCATATAGTACTCTGCCAGGAATGTTCCCTGAGCACAGAGCCAGAGGTTAAGCCCTGAGCATCACTGGGTGTGATCCAAAAAGCAAAATGAAAATTTGAAATCTGGATGGACCCCTTAGGTGGAGGGGTCTACTTCCTGAGCCCAGGACTCGGGAAGCTTCATCACTGAGAAATGTAGCAGACTCCGTCCACATGAACATCAATTCCCTGATGCCTCCGTCAAGGGTCCCTCCTCTGACTGTTCCACTGTTGCAGGTGCCCCGTCCAAAAGTGCTCCCTGGGGAGGAGGAGACCATAAGGAGTGCACAGAGGCCAGCAGGTCCCGAGGTTTCAGCACCTCTCTCCAGCAGAGAAGCCCTTCCTGTAATGAAAGAAGGCTGGAGAAACCTCCTTGAAGCCCAGAGAAAGAAATGTTCTTAGAATATAGAAACTTACTCTTCTAAGTGTCTGAACAGTTAAAGGACATTAACCACTTGCATGTAGAAATTCTCCTGAAGAGTTTCCCTGTTATCTTCATTAAAACTACTTACAAAGGATGCAGTTCATCTTGTTTTGCATTTTTATTTTTGCATTGATTTAAAGAGTCTTTATGTTCAACCATCAAAGTAGAAGTATTTCACTTTATGGCTTCATTGAATCCTGACCCATAGTTATTCTCCTGAAAGAGAATGGCTAGGATAGACCTACCATTAAATCACATGGGCCCTTGGTATTGCCTGAAAATCATATTGTACTTTCCTGTCAACTGTCCCATTCTCTGGGTCAGGGAGTTGACAAATCCCAGTAGAGGAGCTGTTTCTATGAGTACTGTTGTCGCATAGTTGGCTCATTAATATATTGTTTCTTGCTACCTTTCTGCACAAAATCATAGCACAGGGGAATCACACAGATCCCAGGGCCCACTAAGCCTGGACAGTAGCAGCCCCCCAGATAACATCTCATTTCATTGTCATTACAATGTCGGTAAGGGAAAAAATTCCCAAAGAATGCTGAATTCCCAAAGAAAGAAAAACAATATTTTTCAAGAACCTGCCTTTACTATGTCATTTCACTTAAAGTTGATATTTCTAAGAACCTATCAATGATGTTAAATGAGGACTTACTGCATTCACATGCTGGTGCTTTGCGAAAATATTGCCAGCACATGCAGCTTCAAATATTACTACATGCTCCTTCTCCCTCTTCCTCTCTCTGTCTCTGTCTCTGTCTCTGTCTTTCTTTCCCCCCCGCCTCCCACTCTCTCTCTCCTTATCTCTGTCTCTGTCTCTCTCCCTGTCTCTGTTTCTGTCTCTGTCTCTCTCTCATACCTCCAGCATCATCTTCTGAGACTGCTTACTCTGCTTGCTACTAAATTCACATTTTTCTGTGAAGCTTTCTGGAAAGATTTTCCACATGCACCTCCCCTCCCCCCACCCCTACCAGATATGCACTTTCCTGTTTCTTGCTACCTTTCTGCACAAAATCATAGTGTTCTTTGTATTCCCTCCTGACAGTAACACTTGAATTCACATTTCTGTTTGAGATAGGTCATTAGAAATTTCTTTATTCGATCAAGTCATTATATGTCACTGTAAGTCATTTTTTAAAGAATTTGATCAAAAGCAATGCACAATTTGTGCTGTACAGAAAATGTATCTTTCCTAATTAAGTTCCTAGACATTCCTCCTAAATATTACTATTATGATGTACTTGTATATAATATATATACATATGTATATATATGCTGCTTTTTGAATTGTTTGCAAACTCTGATTAATAAAATTTTATGCTTCTCCCAGTCTACTTAATAAACTTTTCCACCATATTTCCTGCAGTATTGGAGGTCTTCTGCTAATAATACCCCATAGTAATTTTCCAGTTGTCAAAAAAATTATCTTAAGATCTTCTTAGCTGTGTATTTGTACACGGAATGATCTGGTGGAGCAAAAGAATTAGGTTGTGTCCTGTTATTTTTAGTCCACTCCATATCACTTCCCTCTTACTGCCAGGGTGGTTCCTGGCTAACTTTCCCATGAGTTTTTAACCTCTTGCTACGCTTATGTAACAGGAAACAGGCTGTCAGGAACAAATTGTGGCATATCAGGAGCACGCTTTAGTGGCAAATATTTTAGTTCGCTATGCCCTTCGTGCTCTTCAAGTAGACTGATAAACTGTCTTAACGTTTGTCTCTGAGCACAGCTGAATTTAATCTGTTCCTAGATTTCAAAAACAGATTTTTCAGTCTGGAGAAAGCAAAGCCTTTTGCCAGGACCACCATCTCATCCACAGGAGAAAAAATGAACTTATCATAGAGTGAACTCTGCAGTGGTCATGTCCTGGGATTGCGGATTTAAGTATATCTTCACTTTTTCTCCAACTTTTAAGGCAGGAGTGATGTGCAAACTTCAGGAGAGAGATGATATCGGACGGATTGAACTGGTTCAGAAGCTGGCAAGAGACAACTGTCAGTGTCTGCAGACAGAGAAAAAAGAACAGGAGAAATCTGAACACGTAAGCTCTTTTACTTCTGGGGGTGTAAGTTTGAAGGGATGGAAGATATCTCTGCCTGGCTGTATGTTTGAAGGAAAGAATGCATTGAATTGTTTATATTTTGGGTTTTTTCCCCCTCTTTGGCTGCTTACAGCTCTAAGTCAGTGGTTTATCATGCTCGATTTATAAGAGAACTCTTCTGAGAAATGAATCATATAGAGACTGCAGGAAAAAGCAAATGTTTTTTTGATTTCTGATTCCAGTTTCATGGCTTTCAAGAGTGCCCGGAGGAGTGTGGCCCCAATCAGATAGCATTATCAAATAGGAATTTTGCAAAAACTTTTCCATGGACTTGTGTGTATGTGTGTGTTATCGGTGGGGTTGAACTGACCAAACAAAAATGTACCCATGAAAAGAAGAGAAAAACATGTTCCTGATGTTCTCTCCAAGTGGGGGAGAGTCAGAGGGGAGTTTTCCCCCATATCTTAGGAGTGTTTGTGTTCCAACAAGAGTTATATTGTTTGGATGTAGTTAAACCAAAGGAAAAGGACGCTCTGCGCGGCCTTCCTGAAAGCAGTTATTCAGATGGCCTTCAAGCTAAGACCACTACTCTCCTCAGAGACAATGGGGCATCTTTCCTCGGCTAGACATTGTTTTCCATGGACTGCGGCTTGTTGTTTTTAAGCCGGCACTCTCTCCGTGGCCGCCGAACCCTCTAGATCGTTCGTGCAAGGGGAAAATTCCTCAGTGCTTATAAACATGTTTTTCTCTGACTCTTTTTTTTTTTGCCTCCCCCTTGGAATTTTATTTTCAACCTTCCCAAGAAGGAAAAAATTGCTTCATGCTCTTTCTGCTCCAGGACCATCCGTGCAGAAGTAGTCAGTGTGTGTGGGGGGGGGGGGGCAGAAGAGGTGAGTCTTTGGAGGCAGGCAGCTGTTTAAGAGTCTAGCGCAGCCCTGGCTGCAACGTCCAGCTGTGCCGATTGGCGTCTGGAGGGGGAGAATAACGGAGCATTTCCACAGTCTTGTCACTGAAATATTTTAGGAATGGCTGTTGACTCTAAGTTTGAATAGAGGGCTCCAGGGTCTCCACCTTGCTAGATCCCCTCCCAAAGCTTCAGAACTTGGTCAAATGGATTGAAAGTGCCTTGGATGGTCACAGGATCTGTCTGCCTCCTAACCTCTCTCCTCCTTAGAGTATTTGGATAGCGTTGTGTGCGCTTTGAATTTCTCAAAACAATGTCCCTTCGGATGCATTTTAATCAGGAGAGCAACAGTTTTCCAAGGCTGCGTTTTACTTATTTCAAGGTGCATGTTGCCCCCCACATTTTGGTAGATGAGAAAGCAGGATGATTCTGTTCAGTTGCTAGTATGACAACATGTCACAGTTAAATTGCGAGCATATTTCCCCCTTGGTCTTTAAAATGAGTGATGTCTTTTATAATGGATTGAATATTTAAGTTAATGAAATAGAAACAGCCTGAGAACAGGTCATAATCTTTCAAAATTAAACCATTGATAAGTATCACTTTGCCAAGGTTGGAAATCATCAGCTCTATCCCACAACTTTCTGCAACTTTATAGAAGTACTTGTGTTTCCTTTGTCTTATATTTAGTTCAATCCAGAATGTTCTAGGTACAGCAAATGAAAATATGATTACACTTCAGATACATAACAATATAAATCCAAATTTGATGATGATAATTGTAAAGCTTCAACAAGGAACAGAATTTAGTGGGAGAAGATGTATCCCTTTCCTCTGGTTATTTACTTTATGTTATCCTTAAACATTTTCGAGTGTAAATGAAAACAGTAGAGTAGTTTTTGTTTGGTTAGTTTTTGTTTGGGAGCCATACCCGATGGTGCTCAGGGCTTACTCCTGACTGACTCGGGGATCACTCCTGGTGGGGTTTGGGAACCACATATGGTATTGGGGATTAAACCTAGGTGGGCTGTGTGCAGGACGTGTGCTCTACCTGCTGTACTGTCTCCCCACCCTCAATAGTTAGGATTATTTTTCCTGGATGTCTTAATATGAATGCATTAACATCCATGGTCCTGAATGTTTGTGCTTCTCAGGCGAAAGATAGCCCATTGATAAGCATTGGAATGATGGCCCTTTCTAGGTAGACTTCTCCTATAAACTTCTCTTTTCTGTGGTGTTGTCCTCAGTCTTCATACCAGTTAAACTATTTTTTCCATTTTATTTATTTATTTGTTTGTTTATTTATTTATTTTATTACTGAGTCACCGTGAGGGTACAGTTATAGATTTACATATTTTCGTGCTTGTGTTTCAGTCATACAATGTTCAAGTACCCATCCCTCCACCAGTGCCCATTCTCCACCACCGATGATCCCAGTATCCCTCCCACCCCCCAATCCCATCCCTCCCCCACCCTTCCTCTGTGGCAGGGCATTCCCCTTTGTTCTCTCTCTCCTTTTGGGTGTTGTGGTTTGCAATAGGGGTATTGAGTGGCCATCGTGTTCAATCTATAGTCTACTTTCAGCTCTCATCTCCCATCCCAAGAGGGTCCTCCAACCACACTTTACTTGGTGTTCCCTTCTCTATCTGAACTGCCTTTTCCCCTAGCATGTGAGGCCAGCTTCCAAGCCATGTAGCAAACCTCCTGGTCCTTATTTCTATGATTCTTGAGTGTTAGTTACTTTATATTACTTTATATTCCACAGATGAGTGCAATCTTTCTATGTCTGTCTCTCTCTGACTCATTTCACTTAGCATGATACATACCAGTTAAACTAATCAACTTTCATAGTTGACATTTCTATAGAAACCCCACCAATAGGATTACTTGATATAGATGTTTGCACTTCTTATAGTAATTTATTAGGAATCCAAACCATGTTAGATCCTCTGACCAGCCTGTCTTAAGCACTTGATGCATGTAAGTCTTCACTTATAGGCATCAGGTTCACAGCATTCAGGAGACAGGAGCAGCATTCCCATTCTCCTGCCCTTGCTTCCCTTCCAATAGTGGCCACCTGCCCATCCTGTGAAATCTCAGCTGCAGCACACAGCATGTACAGAGGAAACCGCAGTTTACTCAGTGTAAACCTCAATCTGCAGTTTCCTTTGCTTGTTACAACAGCAACAATAAGTACCAAACCCTGGAGTTCCAAGCAGATTTCCTTTCTTTTATGCTTGTAAAGCACTTTATCTGTTTCACCTACAACTCCTGGGCTAAGTGGACCGAGGTAAAATTTGAGTTAACACCCAAGCAGTAGATGAAGTCATTCTGTTTTCCTCAACTGCTCTGCTTCTCCAGTTCCATGATGCCGCATCCCTTTTTATATCAGTGCACCCAAATGAGAAAGCGACTTTGAATAACCACGGCATATGTGAGGCTCGACTTTGATAAAATAAACTTGCTGCTGGTACATGTCATTATAAATCAACTTACTGCTTTCAGAGTAGAAGTAACTAGCATTTCCTTAAATTGGTAAAAAACATGATTATAAAGGCATGCAATTAGGAAACCCTTCATTCTGTGCTTTTGGTCCAAGTGATTTTGCACTTTTAACTCAAAGTTAAATGCTCAATTATCACTCACGAAGCTCTTGTTTTTTTCTATCTTCTGCTCACTGGCTTTGGCAAAATTAGCCAACTCTCATTGCTAAGTGTTGAAAATTATTTCATGAGTCCTTGAAAAATGAGACAGAAATTTGCTCTTTCTCCCAAACATCTGATTTTAGCACTTGAAAGAAATTACTTCTTATGAAAGCGTCACAGTTCCTAGTCTTTATGATTATATCAGTAGAAGAAATGTGTCCTTTGAGCCTGACCTTAAAGCATGACTAATGTCACAGAAGGGAAGGGCAAAGAGAATGTTTCTGGCAGAGGAACCAGCTGGAAGACACATAACTTGAGCCCAGACGCTTCAAGCAGCACGGAGGAGGGTGGGCTGATGGAGGCTGGGATTCAATTGTGAAAGACTCTAAACCACCCTAGAAAGTTTGGGCTTGCCTTTCTGGCAGTGACAAGCCACCAAGGAAGGGAATTGGCATTATCAGATGTGGTCTTGCTAGATCTCTCTGCCATTGATTTCAAGGAGGAAAAACTAAGTGTGCAGAGGAAAGCTTTGGAGAGAACCTTTAGAAAGTTGTAGGGGTTAGATGAGAGCTATAGAAGGGGTGTTAGCAATGGGAAATGACAAGCCATAGATGTTGGGAGTCATTTTGATGGTAAATTGCATGTGACTGACCCAGGTACCACATATGGTCCCACAAGCAACCACCAGAAGTGATCACAGACCACAGAACACAGAGCCAAAAGTAAGCTCTAACCATCGCCCCCTCCCCCTCAAAAAACAAGTTGAGGAAAATTATTCTTAGTGGAAGAATAGTATCAGGCTGTACACATCTCCAGGCCTTAAGGTAATCAATGTCTTACAGAGCTTTTTGCAAAGGCGATCAATCGTTCTGGTGCTAACAAAAAAAAAAAGTACAGTTTCCCCCTCAACAAAAACCAAATCATTCCATGTCACTAGAGAATACCAAAAGCATAGTGAGGAGGGGAGAAAATGGCAACAGAGAGGCAGAGGAAGTGGGAAGCAAGATTGGGACCAAATTATGGAGAATTTTGAGGGCTGAGAAGTTTCACTCCGTTCTAAAAATAATAGGCAGTCATTGACTGCTTGGTGTTGTGAGTTTTCTATAAAAAATGATGTGTCAGTTGAGGGATAGAACAGGGGTCCTGGCACTTTTCCTGCATGCAGCTGAATCTGATTTAATCCCTGGCATCATATACAATTCCTTGAGCACCATCAGGAGTGATCCCTGAGAACAGCCAGGTGTGGCCCCCAACACCAAACAAACAGAAAGGGACGAGGGGACTTCTGTTTGGTTAGTCATGTTATTCCAGTTTGACAGAGTAGAAACTGAGAAGTTACAGAGCAGAGTTGGCCTGTGAGCACAAGCTCTGGTCAGATCAGCTCTGGAGCACTATCTAAGGAGATTGCCATTCTTTGGCCAGTCCTCCTGAGAGGACAGCAAGCAAGATGGCAGGAAAGCAAGGTGAGGTGGCAGCAAGACAGTGTTCTGAGGAGGAAGGGATGACCTAGATGCAGCCCTGAGGGCAGGAGATTGGAGAACATGTGCAAGGGGACTGTGGCAGAGGAGACGGGAAAGGGGCAATGGGAAGAATACTTGGGATGCATCTGAGCTTAGATTTATAAAGCACTGGCCCTGTTCACTCTCCAGATTAGTGAGATGGTCATGCTGCACGTTCTATCTGTAGAACCTGCTTTTTGCAGTACACTGGGCAGTTCATCAAAAAAAAAAAAAAAAAAAAAAAACCAGAAATGTGGCTTTTAGAATAGAAATACCTGCCCCTAGCTGAAACACCGGCAGCCAGAATATTACAGTTCTGGCAATGAGGGTCTGTAGGTATCTGTGAAAGCTAGGCTCAGCAAATCCTTCCCGAGAGACCCCATCTCTGCCACACACACCCCCTCCTGCTTTTCTTCAGTTCCTTTGTTAAGTCTGGGGCCCCACCCTACTTCCTTCCCCTTTTCTAATTCACTCCTAAAGCCTGGGTGGGAAGGGGATTTCTGCGTGTTCCGAAACTGAATCTTTGCAGAGTCTGCTGCCAGGGACAGGGTCTGTATCACTCAGCCTCAGCCGGAATTTCCTTTCCCTGTTTCCTGGAACCTCATCCTGGATTTCTGCCTGCGTCAACCAGCTCCTGATTTGCAAGGGGGTCGGGGGAGGGGAGAGGGGGGAGAGGCCCGGAGTATTCTTGATGCTATCACTTCTAGCTCCCATGCTAAACATTAGTTAGGCTCTGCAATTTCCCAACTTCCATTTGGTTGGCTGCTCAATTTTTTTTAACTATAAATATAAAGTAAAGGTCTTTCCCCTCCTGCCCCCCGTACACTCTAATTGAAATTAATTTTTAAAAATCCATTATTTTTTCATTCCATGTTCAAATTTGTGCTCTGCATCAAGACAGATAGGATTAAAGACAATGTGGGCGTTACCGGTAATTTCGTTGAAACCAAAAAACTACTTAAAGGCAAATAGAATGTTGTAACTGGAATGTTGCTGTAACCAACAGTAATTCTGATACAATTATATATAATAATTATAAAAAGATAGCACCTCAGTGCCACCAGGAAAGTGAAAAATGGTCATGTTAAAAAAAATGTTGGGGCTGGTGTGATAGCACAGTGTGTAGGTCGTTTGCCTTGCACTCGGCTGACCCGGATTCAATTCCCAGCATCCCATATGGTCTCCCAAGCACCACCAGGAGTAATTCCTGAGTGAATGAGCCAGGAGTGACCCCTGAGCATCACTGGGTATGGCCCAAAAAGCAAAAAAAAAAAAAAAGTTTTTCTTCGTAACAAAGTCCTGAGTGTGTGATTTAGGTATAGAAGCAGCTTTTATAGACAATATTGCTCCTTGGTTGAATTGTTTTGGTTCATTTTTAATCAGGATTAATATGGCCACAGAGTTACACAAAGCAGTAGAAGATAGTTTCGGCCCCTAAGACAAGCTAGCTTGGAAAAAATTATATATATAAAAACAAAAAACAGGGAACCATTCAAGACAGTGGTAAATGAAGTGATTCATTTCTCAGACATCCAGAGAAAGGGAACTACCTCTAGTAAATATATTCCACAATTACAGCAATCCATGTTCTTCTTTATTCTACAGCAGACTTCACACCTTGGGTTCACTTCTTGCGCTCTTTAAATTCTGGTTTATTGGAGACCGTTTTCCTCCAGGAAAATGGCAGCTCAGCTGAGGATGGAGGCCGGCGCCGTGCTCAGGCTGTCTGGTCCAGCCATCTGCTCATCAGCTGTATTTTTAGGTTTCTGCAAGAAGCCCATTGCAAGTGCCGGCATTTTCAAAAAGTACTTTCAGCATTTTTAAAGAGAGGGGAATTTGTCATTATGCTGTTTGTTTATTTCTGAAGATATTCAAATTTCTTCTAAAAGGCCCAATTAAAGAAAAATTGATAACTAGAGTTATCAAACTTCCATTCTCAAAGGAGCCTGTGTTCTCCCCATCATAGATACTGCATCCTGGGTTTATCCATAATTTATTTTCATAATATTTAAATAGTTGTATTATCCCTTATGCTTGAGAGATCATTAAAGGGGGGAAGTACTAAAACTTTTGTAAAATTTTTCACTTTGGGTTTTGTGCCTTTGGGGGGTAACTCTCACCCACACCCCAGTGACCCTCTGGTCTCCCTGGTCCTCAAGGACTGGTCTGCATAGATATAACAAAAGAAAACTTTTAGGCCAGAGAGGTTGTACAGTAGGTAGGGCACTTGCCTTGCATGAAGGCTATGCTAATTCAATTCCCAGGGCCCCCCAAATTAGCATGAAGGCTATGCTAATTCAATTTCCTGAGCCCCTCTGGAAGTGATCCCTGAGCACAGAGCCAGGAGTAAGCCGTGTACCACCAGGTGTGACTCCCAAACAAAAACAATCAAAAGTAATTCTTTATAGGGTGATCAGATCTATAGAGGTCTGATCAGTAACTGTGAAAATCTTGAGTAATTTGGGTTTGAAGAGACAGCACAGTGGGTAAGCATTTGCCTTGCACATGGTCAACCCAAGTTTGATCCCTGGCATCCCATATGGTGTCCCAGCACTGCGAGGAGTAATTCCTGAGTGCATAGCCAGGAGTAACCCCTGAGCATTTCTGGGTGTGACTTAAAAAAGCCAAAACAAAGAAAGAAAGGGAGGGAGGGAGAGAGGGAGGAAGAAGGGAGGGAAGGAGGAAAGAAGGAAGAAAGAAAATCATGAGTAATTTGCTTTTATTAGGGCCATAGAAGGGAGATGTTCAGACAAAATGAGAGGGAAAAGATAGAGAGTACTTAATGGTAATTGTGTACTTCTGAGGCGTGAAGAAATAAAATCCTGAAGAGTGAGAGTAATCAAGGAGCAGAGAGACAGCAGCCTGGGAGGAGTGAACGCTCTGTGAGAGGCTGAGTGTGTGGGGTCTTGTGAAGTGTGTGCTATGTGAATGCTATGGAAGCTTGTCACAGGGAACCCCACTCACCCAGTGAGACCGAACATGTATGTGTCCCTGAGGAAAATGCAGAGTGCAGGGCAGGGAAGAATGCATGCCTGGCATGCACAAAGCCTGGAGTTTGATCCCAGCGCCTTATCACCCTTAAGCATCACTGGGTGTAGTCCTGGTGACCTCCACAAAGACCACTTAGGAGCGCCTCTCCTCTGTTAAGCAGTTCAGGATCTGAAGGGTCAGAAGAGTTTTACTAAGGGAAATGAGATAGCCAGGCACTCCGGGCCAAGCAAGACACTCATGGTGCCGTGACAATGCAGAGAGAGGACTCTGTGACTCTCGAAGCAGAACTGCGTGGCCAGAACTGAAGGGA